>NC_057834.1:101648149-101958149 GCF_910594005.1 Cervus elaphus | reverse complement strand
TCTTGTTGTTTCTTCTTTATATCTTCTGTTGTAGATCATCTATTCTAGTAGATCCCAGTCTTTCTCATCAATAATTGCTCTGTAAATAGTCATAATTTTGGTATGCCCAAGAGAGGAGGTGAGCTCAGGCTCTTCCTATTATATAGCATTTTCAGGGTCTTCCTATTACAGCATTTTGGCCAAACCTCCAATATATTATTTTTTACTTCTTTTATTGATAATTTTTATAAACTTAAATAATATTTAAAATTCTCTTTCTATCCATATTAGTCAGTATCCTGACTCAACTCTGTGAGAAATGAGTTCTACCCTATTCTTTAAGTTCCTCCCCTCTCTCCCACTTTTTATCTTCTGTCAATTACACTTTCACATTAGTTGCTTTTTAGCAACAAATTCATATCTTGTCTGAAAGCTGACTAAATATTAAAACTGATATGTACTATTTCCATATTTATACCTATGTAAATATTATTTTCCCATTGGTTCAAGATGTGTGCTGGAATTATATCTTTGTTTACATGGTCACTATGTGATCTCTTGGCCACTTAAAAGTGAATATACTTATTGAAAATATTTGATAAACTCTATTTTCTTGTACCATTATTTTATTTTGCTATATATTTTAAATACAATTTTGTTGTACATCTCTTGTTCTTCCTGGAACTTTTTTTTTTTCTTCCTGGAATTTTAACTGCTATTGCTTTCTCTTTCATTAAAAAAGTCCTTACTGATTCTCAAGCTGTCTTGCCCTCTCAATCATACCATCTAAAGCATGGAGTCTCAATTTTTCCTCCAAAGAACTTTCTTCCAAAGACCTCCTTCCTCCTCTAGTGTGCCCTGACTTTTTCTACACCCGCTGGCATTGCCCATCCTAGAACTTCTCTTTACCACCATGTAGAAGAGATCCAATGTTTCAGTTGCCTATTCCCTTCATCAATTATCTTTGGAAGAAAACCCCAAGTTTTAAATGGGCATATAGCCACCTAATGTAAAACACATTTCCTAGAATTCTTCAGCTTGGTTTGACTGTATGGCAGTTCTGGCCAATGGGATGGAACCAGAAGTGTAGTGTAGGACTCCTCACAACACTTTTGAAGGAAACTGATTCTGCAGACTTTTTGCCTTCTTCATTTTCTCCTTGCACAAGTCTGTAACTATGACATCTGGCATTCCACTATCCATCTTGCATCATTATATGACCGTGAATGTGGGAGCAGAATGCTTAGGGGGTGGAACAGAAAGATAAATCCATAGGTCCAAAATGATAATATATAGATATCACATAGTTCTACATTGCCTGTCTTATAAGAGAAAGTAATACATCTCTATCCTGTTTAAGTTACTCTTATTTTTTGGCTGTTACATGCAGCAATCCTAATTCTATTTTATATGGATTCACAGTTTCCAATATCCTGAATCTTCTTCTTCCTTGCTTTTCTGAGTATAGTTATACAATCTCGTAGCATTGATTATTTTATAGCCACTTTCTAAACATTTTTGTTTAGAGAATTTCCTACTTTATGAATCTTGATAGAAGAAAAAAGACCACTTCATTCACTTCATTTTATAAGAGTTGAAAATGCCAGCTAATTGCAGCAAAGTCATAAATGTTTGCTAGAACATTGTAGTTAATTGCATCCAGAAGGTGGAAGAATAAAGAATGTAAAAAGGCACCACCCAATTCTTAAAGAAGCCTTACTCTATGAGAAACATACACATTTTCATTCACATTTCATTGACAGAGGCCAGTCATATGGATCACCTAGAGAAAAGAGTGGCTGAGAAAGGCAGTTTTTAACTAAAAAGATGTTAAAAAGAAATACCATAAATTTTGGAAGTTTGTTGGCCATTTTGCCAAAATTAATAAGATTAAATATTTTAATATTGTAAAGCATTGTCTTCTCTTTTTTTCCTTTCCTGTGTGTTTATAAGGATGTGAACTTACTGTAGATATTCTTGGCTAAATTTTCAATTGGGAGCTCATGCATTTTCTGATTAACATCTATAAGCTGTCTATATCAATGTACATTTATTCTTACCTGTCATGGTTATTGAAAATTTGTCCCCCAGTTTGCTATTAGTTTCTTAATTATATATATATTTATATATTTATGATCAAATATAATTATGATTGCTTTTGGTTTATAATTTGACCTCTGGTTCCTCTGTCTTTTCTAAAACAAGCTTGAACATCTGGGAGTTCATGGTTCACGTATTGCTGAAGCCTGGCTTGGAGAATTTTGAGCATTAGTTTACTAGCGTGTGAGATGAGTGCAATTGTGCGGTAGTTTGAGCATTCTTTGGCATTGCCTTTCTTTGGGATTGGAATGAAAACTGACCTTTCCCAGTCCTGTGGCCACTGCTGAGTTTTCCAAATTTGCTGGCATATTGAGTGGAGCACCTTCACAGCATCATCTTTTAGGATTTGAAATAGCTCAACTGGAATTCCATCACCTCCACTAGCTTTGTTCGTAGTGATGGTTTCTAAGGCCCACTTGACTTCACATTCCAGGACGTCTGGCTCTAGGTGAGTGATCACACCATTGTGATTATCTGGGTCATGAAGATCTTTTTTGTACAGTTCTTCTGTGTATTCCTGCCACCTCTTCTTAATATCTTCTGCTCTGTTAGGCCCATACCATTTCTGTCCTTTATCGAATCCATCTTTGCATGGAATGTCCCCTTGGTATCTCTAATTTTCTTGAAGAGAGCTCTAGTCTTTCCCATTCTGTTGTTCCCTCTATTTCTTTGCATTGATCACTGAGAAAGACTTTCTTATCTCTTCTTGGTATTCTTTGGAACTCTGCATTCAAATGGGAATATCTTTCCCTTTCTCCTTTGCTTTTTGCTTCTCTTCTTTTCACAGCTATTTGTAAGGCCTCCTCAGACAACTATTTTGCCTTTTTGCATTTCTTTTCCATGGGAATGGTCTTGATCCCTGTCTCCTGTACAATGTCATGAACCTCCGTCCATAATTCATCAGGCTCTCTGTCTATCAGATCTAGTCCCTTAAATCTATTTCTCACTTCCACTGTATAGTCATAAGGGATTTGATTTAGGTCATACCTGAATGGTCTAGTGGTTTTCCCTCCTTTCTTCAATTTAAGTCTGAATTTGGCAATAAGGAGTTCATGATCTGAGCCACAGTCAGCTCCCAGTCTTGTTTTTGCTGACTGCATAGATTCTCCATCTTTGGCTGCAAAGAATATAATCAATCTGATTTTGGTGTCAACCATCTGGTGATATCCATGTGTAGAGTCATCTCTTGTGTTGTTGCAGGAGGGTGTTTGCTATGACCAGTGCGTTCTCTTGGCAGAACTCTATTAGCCTTTGCCCTGCTTCATTCCGTACTCCAAGGCCAAAAAAGAGCATAGAAAAAGCAAGAGAGTTCCAGAAAAACACCTATTTCTGCTTTATTGACTATGCCAAAGCCTTTGACTGTGTGGATCACATTAAACTGTGGAAAATTCTGAAAGAGATGGGAATACCAGACCACCTGACCTGCCTCTTGAGAAACCTATATGCAGGTCAGGAAGCAACAGTTAGAACTGGACATGGAACAACAGACTGGTTCCAAACAGGAAAAGGAGTACATCAAGGCTGTATATTGTCACCCTGCCTATTTAACTTATATGCAGAGCACATCATGAGAAACGCTGGGCTGGAAGAAGCACAAGCTGGAATCAAGATTGCTGGGAGAAATATCAATAACCTCAGATATGCAGATGACACCACCCTCATGATAGAAAGTGAAGAGGAACTGAAAAGCCTCTTGATGAACGTGAAAGAGGAGAGTTAAAAAGTTGGCTTAAAGCTCAACATTCAGAAAACCAAGATCATGGCCTCTGGTCCCATCACCTCATGGGAAATAGATGGGGAAACAGTGGAAACAGTGTCAGACTTTTTTTTTGGAGGTGGGGGCTCCAAAATCACTGCAGATGGTGATTGCAGCCATGAAATTAAAAGATGCTTACTCCTTGGAAGGAAGGTTATGACCAACCTAGATAGCATATTAAAAAGCAGAGACAGCTTCTTTCCTTTCGCCGCTGCGGCCGCGGCCATGAGTATGCTCAGGCTTCAGAAGAGGCTTGCCTCCAGCGTCCTTCGCTGTGGCAAAAAGAAGGTCTGGTTGGACCCCAATGAGACTAATGAAATCGCCAATGCCAACTTCCGCCAGCAGATCCGGAAGCTGATCAAAGATGGGCTGATCATCCGGAAGCCTGTGTCCATTCCCGGGCTCGATGCCGGAAAAACACCTTGGCTCGCCGGAAAGGCATGCATATGGGTATAGGTAAGCGAAAGGGTACTGCCAATGCTCGAATGCCCGAGAAGGTAACCTGGATGAGGAGAATGAGAATTCTGCGCCAGCTGCTCAGACGATACCGTGAATCTAAGAAGATTGACCGCCACATGAATCACAGCCTGTACCTGAAGGTGAAGGGTAACGTGTTCAAAAACAAGCGGATTCTCATGGAACATATCCATAAGCTGAAGGCAGACAAGGCTCGCAAGAAGCTTCTAGCGGACCAGGCTGAGGCCCGCAGGTCTAAGACCAAGGAAGCCCAAAAGCGCTGGGAAGAGCGGCTCCAGGCCAAGAAGGAGGAAATCATCAAGACTTTGTCCAAGGAGGAAGAGACCAAGAAATAAAGTTCTCCCCCTCTTCTCTGTACATAGTGGCCTCGGCAATTGCATAGATCACTCATTCAATAAAAGACAAGCCTTTATCTGCCAAAAAAATAAAATAAAATAAAAAGCAGAGACATTACATTGCCAACAAACGTCCATCTAGTCAAGGCTATGGTTTTTCCAGTGGTCATGTATGGATGTGAGAGTTGGACTGTGAAGAAAGCTGAGCACCGAAAAATTGATGCTTTTGAACTGTGGTGTTGGAGAAGACTCTTGAGAGTCCCTTGGACTGCAAGGAGATCCAACTAGTCCATCCTAAAGGTAATCAGTCCTGGGTGTTCATTGGAAGGACTGATGCTAAAGCTGAATCTCCAATACTTCCCTTGTGGCTCAGATGGTAAAGAATCCACTTGCAATGCAGGAGACCTGAGTTTCTTTATATATTAAGTTTTTATATATACCTGTATTGGCTTCTGGGCTTTAAATCTATTCAACTGATTTTAAATCTATTTTGAATCAGTACTCTACTGCTTTTACTTATCTCACCTTAATTGTTAGTGAGCAGTTTTCACCAATAGCTTTCTTTTTCAGCAACTGCTTAGTTATTCTTGTCACTTCCCTTTTCCAGAACTTTTCTAGAATTATGTGGATAAGTTTTTTAAAAGTACAGTTTTTGTTAAAATTTTGTAAAATCCACAAGATCATTCGGTAAAAAAACAACATTGCTGAAATGTTTTGTTTATCTGTCAAGCGGAGAAATCTAAGTAAATGAGTAAGATTTTCCAAAATTTGAAACATTTGCTATGACATTTTCTCCCTCTTCAAATTCTCTATTAAGCACTTATTTCTAAACTTCATTTGCAAACAGTCTCCAAAATGGACACGACTGGCAGGTAGAGTTCACTGTAGTATAACTGAGGAAACAAGAAATCTGTGCTGCTTCAGTCCCGTGAGCCAGTTCTCACTGTCTCTACAGACTAGTGTTAGTAAACATTAAATGCAATAATTTTTCCCTTAGTCAGAGAGGATAAGGTTTTCTCTTTGGCCAGCTTATGTTTATATGTTGGAGTAAGAAGATTTTATCATGAGCATTCAGCCTTTTAAATATAGTTTAAAAGAGGAATAAATCTTAAAGCCATTAACTCATAAACAAATACCAGACATAAGTAACACACTAAAATAACATAAAAAACAAGTGAAATTAGTGTGGTTTCAATATCTAGGACCTAAGTAAGAAAATAAGTGAAAGATTGCAGAGAAACTAAAACATGTAATCAACTTTTAGACCAGTGACAAAGGGCTAACTTTTTCTTTTAACAAGGAACTATCCTTTGCAACTTCCCAGGGGAAGCACATTGCTTTGGTTTACCTCTCTGGTACAGAGTAGGACCTCCGATATCTTCCACTTGCTTCTTCCTCCCATGATTGCTATCATTTCCTGAGACAGGGATCCAATATAGGGGTGAAATGCCAGAGATATTCATTTGAGACTAAGGACTAAGTTACAAGCAGGAATTAAGATTGTCAGGAGAAATATAAGCAACACCAGATATGTGGATGATACCACTCTACTGGCAGAAAGCAAAGTGGAACTAAAGAGCCTCTTGTTGAGGGTGAAAGAGGAGAGTGAAAAAGTTGACTTGAAACTCAATATTTAAAAAAAAAAACTAAGGTCATGGCATCTGGTCCCATCACTTCATGGCAAATAGAAGGGGAAAAGGTGGAAGCAGTGACAGATCTCCTCTTCTTGAGCTCCAAAATCACTGCAGGTGAAATTAGAAGACAGTGCTTCTTGGAAGGAAAGCTATGACAAATTTAGACAGCATATTAAAAAACAAAGACATCACTTTGCCAACAAAGGTTCATATAGTCAAAGCTATGGTTTTTCCAGTAGTCATGTATTGATGTGAGAGTTGGACTATAAAGAAAGCTGAGCACTGAAGAATTGATACTTTCATATAGTGGTGTTGGAGAAGACTCTTGAGAGTCCCTTGGACAGCGAGGAGATCAAACCAGTCAATCCTAAAGGAAATCAACCCTGAATATTTATTGGAAGGACTGATGCTGAAGCTGAAGCTCCAGTACTTTGGCCATCTGATGGGAAGAGCTGACTCATTGGAAAAGACCTTGATGCTGGGAAAAACTGAAGGCAGAAGAAGAAGGCAAGAGAGGATGAGATAATTAGATGGCATCATCGATTCAATGGACATGAACTTGGGCAAATTCCGGGAGATGGTGAGGGACAGGGAGGCCTGGCATACTGCCGTCCATGGGGTCACAAAGAGTCAGACAGGACTTGGCAACTGAACCACAACAACAATACTAAGGAAATGGCCATAGAAATGAATTCAGGTTCCATTGGACCTTCTATGAGGTGAATTCAGGTTGGAATTCAGCTTCAGACCATCTGTTCCCATAACACCCACAATGGTATGATTTGTAGGCAGCCATGAACAGGGTGGGTTTGAAGCCCAAATCCGATAGTGCTCCATCCTACCATCCAAGATACTCAATTTGGATATTTCTTTCCTGAGTTAATAGTCACATAGACTGCAAGTCTTTGGGGGAAAGAGATGCACAGTAGGCACATGATATGTTATAGTAGGATCCTTACTTATCCCTTCTTACTTTATTCTGATTCTTTTTGCTCAAGGGTTCTAGGTCTCAAAGATCACTCAGGTCTGTAAATGGATAAGAGGACATGACCCTGTAGCCCAGTGGCTCATATAAAGCCTCTGTTTACCAGATCTAATATATTTTGGGTTATACAAATCAAGACTTTGGTGGGTCACCTGGTAAAATTGTTTCTGTAAACCTATGGTTAATTAAAGAGCTTCTTGATGAGGGTGAAGGAGGAGAGTGAAAGATCTGAATCAAAACGAAATATTAAAAACACTAAGATCATGGCATCTGGCTCATTACTTCATGGCAAATAGAGGGGGAAAAGGTGGAAGTAGTGACAGATTTCCTCTTCTTGGGCTCTAAAATGACTGCAGATGGTGACTGCAGCCATGCAATCAAAAGACGTTTGCTTCTTGGCAGGAAAGCTATGACAAACCTAGATAGTGTGTTGAAAAGCAGAGACATTACTGCCGACAAAAGTCCGTATAGTCAAGGCTACTGTCTTCCCAGTGGTCACGTATGGTTGTGAGAGATGGACTGTAAAGAAGGCAGGGTGCCGAACAATTGATGCCTTTGAACTGGGGTGCTGGAAAAGACTACTGAGAGTTCCTTGGACATGACTGGTTGACTGAACAATAACTGCAATGATTAATTAACTTTATCTGAGCTATTCCTTTAACAGCTTCTCTAAAAGGGACTACTGAGCCCACACCAACCCCCATTTTAATGACCATGTTTCCTTTCCCTTATGAGATTGGGTAATCTGGGCTCTATTTTCTCTCATAGTCAGAACTCTTTTAGTTGCAACAGACTGACACAAAGTTTGAAAAAGCATAAGCAAAAAAGTGTACTGATGTACTTCATGTTCTCAAGAAACTGAGAAAGGCTGAAAGCAACTAGAAGTTGTGTCTTGATGTTTCTATGAACCAGTCACACACTCTGCTTATCTCCAACTGCTACATTCATTGTCTCCCATGGAAGACTCATGGTGAAGAACATGCCTCACTCGTGGTTGCCAATGCCTCTAGATTCACTTCTTAACATCTTGGGGATGTAACAGTATTACCTTCCTCACCACAATTTGGAAAAAGTCCTAGGAAAGGGCTCTGAATGTTTCAGCTCGAAACACTGAGGCCAAGAGGAATTGGGAACCAAGCTGCCTGGTTTTGGACCCTAAAACAACCATTCACTTACTAGCCGTGTCAAGTGGCGGGAAGACACTTAATCTCTCTATACCAAAGTACATTCATCTTCAGGAGAGTAGCTATCTCCTAGGGTTATTGTGAAGATTAGATGAGTTAATTTGTGTAAAGCATCTAGGACAGCGCCCAGTGTCCAAGCATGAGTTGTGTGCCCACCCCATTGGCCAGGGAGAAGATCTGTTGCCAGAGTGCCCCGGTAGAACTGCTGAGGCAGTCTGGACATGGAGAGCCTGTCTTCCTTCACCCATTTTAAGTGTCTGCACAGCTGCCTAATGATCAGGGCAGAGCCTTAGCTTCCAGTTGGGAAAAGAAAGGGCAGAAGGGATGTAGCTATTTGTTGCTGTTCAGTTGCTCAGTCGTGTGGGACTCTTTATGACCCCACGGACTGCAGCACTCCAGGTTTCCCTGTCCTTCTATGTAGCCATAGTTCCTAAGCAAAAGGAAAAAAAGTTCTTGTATCCCACATAATCTTGGAAGCAGGAAGAAATGGAGGGAAATGGCTAGACTTGCCACTAAGGACCAGGCTCTGCCACAATGGGCAGAGACCAGTATGAGAGCAAAAGCTTAGCATATAGATACAGCAAGCTGGAGGAGAAATACACGGTGTGTACAG
This sequence comes from Cervus elaphus, assembly GCF_910594005.1. Taxonomy (NCBI): domain Eukaryota; kingdom Metazoa; phylum Chordata; class Mammalia; order Artiodactyla; family Cervidae; genus Cervus; species Cervus elaphus. The sequence goes on along the minus strand of NC_057834.1, from coordinate 101,949,086 downwards.
CAAAGATAGGCCCTCCTATAACATAAGTGACATATAACATATCTATGCTGTGCTGTGCTTAGCTGCTCAGTCATGTCTGCTCTTTATGACCCTGTGGACCACAGCCCACCAGGCTCCTCTGTCCATGGGATTCTCCAGGGGATCTTCCTGACCCAGGGATCAAGCCTGCATCTCTTACCTCTTCTGCACTGGCAGAGGAGTTCTTTACCACTAGTGCAACCTGGGAAGCCATATATACATACATACATACATATATATATACACACACATATACATAAATGACATGTAAAAATAAAATGGGGCTGGGAGCAAGTGCTGGAAATATTAATATGACTTCAGGTATACATAGTAACCTCATCGAATGATAAATATGGCTCAGTGCCTATCCTGAAATCTAACCAGAGTAGCAACTCTTCCACCATTGGAGAGGATTTTGTACACGGGTGGATAAAGGCTGAGGATATTTTTTTTTTTTTTTGCACAAATGTTTAAAAGACACATACGTTCAAATCCATCTTTTCTCTAATCACATGCATCAATCTCTCTTTCACATTTGGGATTAATGTATAGCTTTGTTTTCTTCTAGTAATTTTTAAACAATTATTACTTTTAAATTTTAAATTTCAACATTTTAGAGCACTTTTAGGTTCACAGAAAAATTTAGCAGAAGGTACATAGTTTTCCCATATCCCCCCACCTGTACACCCACAACTTCCTCTTAATCAGTGTCCCCTACAAGAGTGGTAATTTGTTATAGTTAATGAACCTACCTCAATTCATGATTATCAGCCAAAATCTATAGTTTATGTTAGGAGTCACTCTTGATATTGCATGTTCTCTGAGTTTGGACGAATTTACAATGACACGTACCCATCATTACAATATTTTACAGAGTAGTTTCACTGCCCTAAAAAATCCTCTTCCTATCCATAAACAGGGACTTTCTCTACATTTACTTAGTTCTTTCTTGGTATCTCTCATCAGAGTTTTGTAGTTTTCCTCACATGTGTCTTGTACATATTTTGTTAATTTTTTACCTGTTTCATTTTTCCTAATGTAAATGCTATAGTGTTTTTAATTTCAAATTCCACTTGTTCATTGCTGATATATAGGAAAGTAATTGATTTTTATATAATATCATTATGTCCTATAACTTTGTTTTAATTGCTTATTAGTTCCAGAAGTATTTTTGATCAATTCTTTCGGATTTTCTACTTAGATGATACTATTATTTGCAGGAAAAAACAGTTCTATTTCTTCTTTTGCAAGCAGCATGTCTCTTCTTTTCTTGTCTTGTGGCACTAGCCAGGATTTCCAGTGTGATTCTGAAAAGTCGTGGTGAGATGGAACATTCTTTTCTTGTTTCTGAACTGAGCGGGAATGCTTTAAGTTTCTCACCAATAAGTATGATGTTAACTGTAGGGTTTTTGTAGCTATTGTTTATCAAGTTGACGAAATTATTCTCTATTCCTAGTTTACTGAGAGTTTTTATCATGAATGATGTTGAATTTTTTCAAAAACTTTTTCTGTATCTGTTGATATGATCAGACTTCCCAAGTGGTGCAGTAGTAAAGAATCTGCCTGGCAATGCAGGAGATGCCAAGAGACATGGGTTTGACCCCTGCATTGATCCCTGCATCGGGAAGATCCCCTGGAGTAAGAAATGGCAACCCACTTCAGTATTCTTGCCTGGAAAATTCCATGAATAGAGACGCCTGGCAGGCTACAGCCCATGGGGTCACAAAGAGTCAGACGTGACTGAGCACAAGCACAATGATATGATCATGTGGTTCTTTTTCTTCAGTCTTAATAGGATGGATTACTCTATTTGGTTGAGTGTTAAATCAGCTCTATATACCCGGGATAACTTTCACTTGGTCGTGGTATATAGTTCTCATTATATATTGTTGGATTTGATTTGCTAATATTTTGGTGAGAATTTCTGCATCTATGTTCATGATGGAAAGTGAAAGTGAAAGTTGCTCAGTCGTGTCCGACTCTTTGGACTCTTTAGACTCAGTCCATGGAATTCTCCAGGCCAGAATACTGGAGTGAGTAGCTTTTCCCTTCTCCAGGAGATCTTCCCAACCCAGGGATCAAACCCAGGTCTCTGGCATTACAGGCAGATTCTTTACCAGCTGAGACACAAGGGAAGCCCAAGACTACTGGCATGGGTAGTCTATCCATTCTCCAGGGGATCTTCCCAATCCAGGAATCAACCCGGGATCTCCTGCATTGCAGGAAGATTCTTTACCAACTGAACTATGAGGGAAGCCCATGGCTCAGGATATCTTCCCCTGGTTGCTCAGTTGGTAAAGAATCTGCCTGCAGTGCAGGAGACCCAGATTCGATCCCTGGGTCAGGAAGATTCCCTGGAGAAGGAAATGGCAAACTATTCCAGTGTCCTTGCCTGGAAAATCCCATGGACAGAGGAGACTGATGGGCTGCACTCCATGGGATCGCAAAGAGTCGGGCAGTACTGAGTGACTAACACTTTGACTTTCAAATTCATGATGGATGTTGGTTTATAGTTTTCTTGCATATCTTTGTCTGGTTTTAATACTACAGTAATGCTGGCCTCACAGAAGGAATTAGTAAGTATTTCCTCTGCTTTTATCTTCTGAAAAAGATTTTATAGAATTGGTTTAATTTCTTCTGTAAAAATTTTGGTAGAATTCACCTGTGAATCCATCTGGGACTCTAAATTATTTTTTAGATGTCATTCAACTACTAAATATTTATTGAGGACCTACTATGAACCAACCTACTTCTTTAGTTTTCCTGGAAGTTTTTTGTGATATTGAGTGTGAAATATGGATGAGTGAGTTAATTTTCAATACTGTATTATTACTGAATATCCCAACAAAATATATCTAATTATTATCCCCTAATTATTACACTTTAAAAATTTTGGAATGTATTAATTCATTTACTTCATTCATTTTTAAGATTCTTCCCTTACATTCTTCCCACTTCTCAAAATAATTTGAAATAATTTCATAAGACATAAACACACAGGACTGTGCCACATTCTTATAATATTTTAATTTGTTTCTGGAATCTATTCCATTCCATTAAATTTTTTCTACCTTTAAAATAAATTCATTGATTCATTGTCATTTCATAACAGAAGACAGTGAAGTTTAGTGAGAAAAACAGGTTCTGGAGGCAAAATGCCAAGATGGAAATCCTAATATCCCTTTATTAGCCCTTTAACTGAGAGCTCTCCCACCTTCAGACTTCTCAACTGTGAGATGCAGCGCCTCAAGCCTGTTTTGGAAACAGCCCATATATAACTAAATCCAAACAGTAAATAGTCTTTAAAGTATATACAACTCTAGTTCATCTCTAATCAATCTAACAGTGTTATTGTGATGAACAAATGAGATATGTATGTGAAAGTACATTACAAGCTCTAAAATAACAAAAATTATTTCATCATTATACTGATATGTGTGTTTTAATTTAATTGATTTTATCACCATTTATATAAATACTAATATATATTCCTGACTTTTCATTTTTACAAAGGAATTTTCACACTCAGTTAATCTTGCAACATAAGGTACCTCATGGGAAGTTGTGAAGTGGTATTCCATTAAATATAAATTACTATAGAAAGAAATCTTAAAAATATTGCATTTTCCCAAGGTCCCAAATAAGAGCATAGCTTATATATCTATTTATTATTTCTTCATTTATTTCTCCCAGAATGTTTTCATCATTTCATTTAATTTACCTTAGACAAAATAATATTTAGTTATTATTTTGAGAAAAAATTTATTTTTCATTCTCTTTTCCAGTCAGGTCACTAACATGTAGTAATGTAATTTATTTGTGAGCAAACATAAACTTTGACAGGGTCCTCCAGGAAGCAGAGCCTTAGATAAGAATAAAATGCTTAAATGTGGGGAGACATAAGAACAGAAATTGAAGAAGAAAAGGGTTAATGAAACAAGGAAAGGAATAATGCAATGCAATGAGCTCCACTTCACAATTGGCTACCGTGGATGGTTCTTTCGAGAAAGGCGAGGAGAAACCATACCTCTGGATGGTCCCCAAGGGGATAAAGAGAGAAAGTTACTTGCACAGATCTATTCAGTCTCCCTTTCCCTATTGGTCAAGAATTACTCCACAGGAAAATAGTTCTCCTGCACTTCTTCTTTTTTAAAAAATAGTTACCTATTTACTTGGGTGTGCCAGGTCTAAGTTGTGGCATGCAGGATCTTTAGTTGCAGCATGTGAACTCTTAGTTGTAACATGTGAGATCTAGTTCCCTGACCAGGGATCAAACTTCCTGCATTGGGAGTGTGGTCTCTTAGCCACTGGACCACTAGGGAAGTCCCCCTCTTGCACTTCTGAGTTATATCATCCAGCCCTGTGACAGGAGCCCAGGAAGTTAAAATGCACACTACAGAGCATTACTTCCGAGTCTAGAAGTGGTGACTAGAGACAGTGACACATTGTATGGATGTGAGCGCAGGTAAGCCAGTGCTACAACTTGATTCTGGTAAGCTTTGGGAGTTCAGCAAAGGTGGCACAGTCTGGGAAGCCACTCAGGGAATCTGAAGAGGTACACAAGGTTTGATCTGACACAGATGTGTAGTTCATACTCTAAATTATGATGAGGTGATTTGTGAATTATTTCTAATGAACCATAATTTTGTTTGATATCCAAGGACTTCTAAAATATGTCATCCATAGATGTAAATGTTTCTGTGTTTTCTTTTGCTTCTTAATTATTATCAGCATCTCATAGTAGGTTGATGGGGACTAAGAATAAAATTTGTTCTTGTAACCATTCCAGAGGAAATAACTCTGTCAGGTCTCCATTCACTATAAATGTTGACCTCAGTTTTAAATATATATCATGTAAACATCTATGTTTTGAGTATTTTTATATCATATATCTTATTAAATATAATAAGGAGCTCAATGGCATAGACTTTCTAAATCAGTGTCCTTTTCTTGGTGCCATTTAGCTGATTTAAATTTCAGTTTGTTCATCTCGATAATAATGCCTACCCTGTAAGTTTTTTGTAAGTTTTAAACAAAATGTTATATGTATAATACCTGATATGTGTGCATGCTAAGTTGCTTCAGTTGTGTCCAACTCTTTGCAACCCTATGGATTGTAGCCCACCAGGCTCCTCTGTCCATGGACTTCTCCAGGCAAGAATACTGGAGTAGGCTGCCATTTCCTTCTCCAGAGGATCTTCCTGACCCAGGGATTGAACCCGCATCGCTTATGTCTCCTGCATTGGCAGGCGGATTCCTTACCACTAGTACCACCTGGTAGAAAGGACCTTAATAAATTATAGTTATAATCATTACTCTTAACTTGACCATAATTAACCCCCCCCTCACTTGAGCCCTTTTTAAACTTGGGAATGTGTTTGTATGGAGAAGGTATTTCTAGTATTGCTTCAAAACAACCAATCAGTATTCTGCTCCCTCTGATATAACTTTGTTTTCCCTTAAAACATGGGTTCAAAATCTGAAATCATTTCTTGCTCATTGTAGCCCATTGACTTTATAAGCTGCCTGAAATTTTGTGTGAATTTTTAAACCTCCTAAAATTGTATGTGCAGTATTTTCTGGAAATATATTTCCTTGGGAGAAGGATTCATAGCTTCAAACAGATTCTTAAAGGTATCTCCATCCAAAAAATATGAACGATTTCTGCCTTAGGTTCAACAACTCAGCACTTCTCTAACCCACCACTCCCCCAACTCTGAACTTCACAATATGTGCTATTTGCTCCAGAAATGAAATCAAATCAGATTTTTTGGTAGCATCTGTATGCCAATTTGACATTTCAGAAGGAGTCAGACATGACTGAGCGACTGAATGAACTGTAGGCTGATATTCCCTTCCACTTGCCATTCTGTCTTTCCCTGACATCTTGAAACTCTTTTTCCTTTACTTTCATCCTCCATCTACTTTTTTTTTTGACTGTCCTTCTGTCTCTGTATCTGGTCTTGTTTTCTCCAGATAGCCTCTGATAGTGACTAACATTAAAATCTTTTTACTCCAACTACCTTTTTCCCTGACCATCTCTCCCTTTAGCAAGTTCGTCTGCTTTTACAGCTCCTAATCTCACCTCTTTGAAGATGACTTCTGAACCTGCCCTGCAGAAACAGTCTCTCTTCCAGCTCTAATCCTCTCTAACAGTTGCCTGTTAAACCCTTTTATGTGACTTTTCTGCTGACACTTTACCTGAACAAGTCCCAGACCAGACTCTTCAATAATCCACAACCGAAAAAAAAAAAAAAAAAAACCCACAACCCAGTTCTTTCTTCCATCTTCCTTGACTCTATTAGCAGCATCACTTTTCCCTCTGACACTTAGAATTACAACTTTAGAGGCACCTTTTTGTCTTCACTTTTATTCCTCCATTATATCAGTCAATAGCCAAATTCTATAAATTCTAATTCCACACTCTCTTGAATTCGTTCCCTCATTTCCAAGAGGAGACACATCTATTCTCATCTTCACTATTTGAATAGCAGACACTAGTTCTGATACACATTTTTGTCTCACTTTGACCATTGTATTGGTTTCTGCACTGGCACCACCCCCACCTAGCCTTTCCCTCACCAGTCTATCCTTTTGCACCTCCTAAAGCATAACTGTTTTTTTCATTTTCCTACTAAAAACCTATCAATGGCAATTTATTACCTTTCTAAACTCAGAAAAACTCATCACCTTGTCCATCACATTAGACTGTGTTATATAGCTACTGCATACTTTTTCAGCTTGGGCTCTACACTCTATTCTGGCTTTGACATTTCTTAAATAAATATGTGGAAGACACTTTATGCTACTTATGAGCTTTAGCCCCGAGAGGCCTTGAGTATTCCATTCTCTGTGCTTGAAAACCAAAAGTTCTCCTGAGAATAAACTCAAGCTAGCCTTCTGGAGTAGCCATGTGGAGGAGAACCATAATTCCCCAGCTTATCCACAACTGACTAGATGTGTAATTGATGCCATCATGGACCATCAAGCTCCAGCTCATCCACCAGCTGAACATAAGTTACAAGAGTGAGTCCAGACAAGACTGGCCAAAGAACCCCACCCCCTCTCCCGTCCCACCAAGTTGAACCCAGTCCAAAATGCCAGCCCACAGAACTGGGAGCTAATTGACACCACTGTGTTTTGGGGTGGCGTGTTAAGCAGAAAAATTAACTGATATCTCATAGGGTTGCTAGGAATATTGAATGAGACTCTTCACATGAAATGGTGTCTCACATAATAAAAGACAATTATTACTGTATTATTAGCCCATTCCTCATAATCCATGAGCCAGTCTAACTTGACCATTTATTGTTATCTAAACTCATCCTATTTCTTGTCTCTTTACTTTGCTTATGAATTTTAAGTGTGGTGGAATGTACAGGCATACTTCACAGACACTGTGGATTTGGTTCCAGATGACCACAACACAGCAAATATCACAATAAAGTGAGTCACATGAGTTTTTTGGTTTCCCAGGGCATACAAAAAATTATGTTTTCACTATACTGTAGTCTCTTAGGTGTGCAACATATTTATGTCTAAAAAAAGTAATATACATACCTAAATTTTAAAATAGTTTATTGCTAAAACAAAAAAGAAGCAGACTCTCAGATACACAGAACAAATTGGTGATTACCAATAGGGAGAGGGAAGGGGAAAGTTAGGGGGGAAGAAAGGGTTATTATGGGATTATATGAAATCATGTGTGTGAAACTTAACAAAATTTTAAAGCACTCTAGAATTTAAAGAATTGTTCATTCAATTAAAACTCAATTAAAAAGATAAAAATACCTTGTTGCTAAAAAATGCTAACCAACATTTGAGCCTTCAGCAAGTCATAGTATTGACATCAAAGATCTCTAATCACAGATCACCATAATGATGATAATAATGAAAAAGTTAAAAAAATATTGCAAGACATAACATTGTAAGCAATTATACTGTAATAAGCACCAAAGAATTGATACTTTTGAACTGTGGTGTTGGAGAAGACTCTTAAGAGTCCCTTGGACTGCAAGGAGATCCAATCAGTCCATTCTAAAGGAAATCAGTCCTGAATATTCATTGGAAGGACTGATGCTGAAGCTGAAACTCCAATACTTTGGCTACCTGATGTGAAGACCTGACTCATTAGAAAAGACCCTGAGGCTGGGAAAGATTGAAGGTGGGAGGAGAAGGGGATAACAGAGGATGAGATGGTTGGATGGCATCACCGACTCAATGCACATGAGTTTGAGTAGGCTCCAGGAGTTGTTGATGGACAGGGAAGCCTGGCATGCAGCAGTCCATGGGGTCTCAAAGAGTGACTGAGCAATTGAACTGAACTGAACTGAAAAATTAATTTAAAAAATATTATGAGAATTACCAAAATGTGACACAGAGACATGAACTGAGCAAATGCTGTTGGAAAGAATGGTGCCAATAGACTTGTTTAACTCAGGGTTGCCACAAACCTTAAATTTGTGAAGATCACAATTATCTGCAGAGTGCAATAAAGGGAAACATGCCTGCATTCTCTCTCTGTCTGATGTATTTCATTCTGATCATGATTCAGGCCTCATCTCAACTGCCTCCTTCATGAATACGTTCTTTAATTTGTAACTAGATAAGAGAAGTAGAGAGAATGAGACTTTGAAGCCAAACAGACCTAGATTCAACCTTATAAAAAGAGTTGTTGAGGGTTAAATGATGACCTAAAACATTCAACATTTTCAGTCTAACCTGTAATGTCCATCCCATAAATGTTAGCTTCTTTCTCCCCTTCCTTCTCCAAACCCCTACAGCTCTGTCTACCATTCCTCCTAGTACATAGCATGTTTTGCATTTGGTTATAATTTTGAGTACTTATTTTATACTCTACTTGGGTTAAAAAAGTATTTTATTTATCTTGGAGTACCTTAGATGATAATTTGCACATGGTAAGCACTCAATAAATATTTACTGCATTGAAAATTTGTAATTGCCAAATTGTACAAAAAATATGAGTGGAGGAAGAGCTCATTTTCACTGGATGGTTAAGGTTGAATTTGTAGAGGACTTAGATTCAAATAAGTTTTTAAAAACATAAAGCATTTAGAGAGATGGGAAAGGGAATTCCAGGAAGCCATGAGTAAAAATATAGAGTCAGAATACACATGACTATTCAGGAGACAGTGGCTGTAGCAGAGGACTGATAGCAAGATAGAAATATTTTTCATTCCATTATAAAAAGCAAAGTAAAGAACTCGAGAGTCTGCCCATGTGATATTGATCCTGTTACTGAGTCCAAGCCCACTAGCTCTGCTCACCACATGACAGGCGAATGAATCGGAGAGGAGGTGTTGAGGCAAGGAATACAGCTTTATTTGGAAAGCTGACTGACCAATAAGGTAATTGTTAGGTAGTTAGAACAGGAAACCAGAGTCCAAAATGGCGGTGACTAAAAGACAAAGAAGGGAAAATCCTGCGAAAATAGAACAAAGCAAGGTCAAAGGGAGGTCAGAGGACCTGAGTGAAGACCTCAGGTAGAACAAACAGCACTCCTGGCTAGCCCAATTTGCATAAGGCAGGCCCAGGGGGAGGAAAAAACATGTAAAAGGAGGAGCCAAAGCGCTCTTGCTCTCTCTCTACACCCCCCCCGCCCCCCGCCTCTCTTCCCTCCCCCCACCCTCGTGCGTGCACTCTTTCTTTCTCTCTCTCTCTCCCCCTCTGTCCCTCTCCCCCGCCTCTATCTCTCTCCCCTTCCCTGTACCCGCATGCTGGCAAGCTCCTCCACTCTCTTCTCTTCACGCCTTTGGGTTGGCATGCCCTCACACTTCAAGGATGGATTCTCCTGCTATCTTCTCAATAAAATTGAGCTGTAACACTGATTTGTCTAAGAGCTGTAACACAGTCTGTTCCACACCTGAGAGCTATAACATGGTCTGTCCAAGACCCAGAGCTGTGACCCACTGAGGGCTTTAATGTCCATCACTCCAAATCTTTGCTGTGACGAGACAGAACCGAGGAGCTTACACTCACCTGACAATAATCATCTTGTCAGGGTCTGGATGCTGTGCTTAGTCACTCAGTCCTGTCTGACTCTTTGAGACCGCAGGAATATAGCCTGCAGGCTCCTCTGTCCATGGGGATTCTCCAGGAAAGAATACTGGAGTGGGTAGCCTATCCCTTCTCCAGGGGATCTTTCCAACCCAGGAATCAAACCAGGGTTCTCCTTGATTGCAGGCAGATTCTTTACCAGCTGAGCCACCAGGGAAGCCCCAGGGTCTGGATGCCAGGTTCTTTTATAGATCCAGAAAGTGTCCATTGCTCAGTTGTGTCCAACACTTTGAGACCCCATGGACTGTAGCCCTCCAGGCTCCTCTGTCCATGGGATTTTCCAGGCAAGAATACTGGAGTGGGTTGCCATTTCCTTCTCCAGGGTATCTTCCTGACCCAAGGATTGAACCCGGGTCTCCTGCATTGCAGGCAGATTTTTTTTACCGTCTGAACCACCAGGGAAGCTCTAGAATCAGAGATAGAAGCAATGAGGAACTAAAGTCAAAAGACAGAATAGAGAGGGAGAGGCGGTGAGGAAGTAAAGTAAAAAGAGTCTTTAGTCTTGCAAAACATCTCTGGGAAGGGCCAACCTTTGGAAGGGATGTGTTAATCTCTTCTTTTTTTGCAGCCATTCACAGGTGGGCAGGGTCAGATTATCTCTCTATGAGCTGAACAGTTCAGTTCAGTTGAGCTGAACAAAGGCACTTTAATCTAACAGTCAGGCAGAAGGGCAAGGTCCTGTGAGGCAGGCCATTATGTATGACTATAATAACAACAACAAAAAGTAAGTCAAAGAAACAGTTCCAACATGGAGTCAGAACTGGTTCTTCACTACAACAATCCTAGGATGACTGGGAAGTTGGGATGAGGAGACCTAAATGTATCGGATTGTTAACAGTTCATATAGGTGAATGCCATCCACCTGCTATCACTATCTTTCAAGGTTTATTTTCTTCCTAATTATTTTTCTTTCTAACTTTCTCAAACTGAAAATCAAATACATCTGATGGAAGTGGATCTCTAAGTCAGCCTCTTCACATTTCTAGAGGAAAAGTAGATACCCCTATTTAAGTTAAACTCATACCCCACTGGGTCAGTCCTGGCCTGAAGTAAGAATAAGTAATGTATATTGAAGCCAGCAGATATGTAAATTCCTTCTATGAGCCTGGTTTAGGGTAAGTGAAGCCAGGAAAGAAGCTGGGAAGGGAGGAGGGATTAGAGAACAAAACCTGTGTGAGGCAGGTTATAGGAGGAAGACAATTAAGTCCAGGATCACATTGTCAGGGGTAGAGGAGCTGGACTGAAGGGAGTGATGAAGACAGGAGAACAGGAAAGAGTGATGAGCCTAGAGAAGCCTAAATGTGTACCAGTTGCTGATATCCACAACTCAAAGAAAGGTCAGGCCCTAAACCATGTGCAAAAGTGCTGAGAACAGGGTCTGCTACATCAGATCCAAGACAGAAATTTCAGATCTATTTGCTATTTTTGCTAACACTTTCTTTCTCCAGAAAATTATAATTTGCTACCTCAATCGAGTTCTCCATTTGACCTGATTTGAGCATTCTGATAACCTTAGAGCTAGGGTAAATCAGAAGGTTGAACTGATTCAATCAATTGGTTGAACTGTTGGTGAATGCAAAACTACTACTCAGAGCATTTTATATGATTTCTGTTGTTATAAGTCGGTCTTGCCATTGAAAACACATTTTTTTTTTTTTGGCAGATTTCTGAAAAGCTTGGTGTGCGCCACAGTTCTCTCAGTAGCAGACTGTGCAGAAAACACTCCTTTGATGCTGTCTCTCTAGTCCCAAGGCACTCCTAGGAAATACAGAAATCTATTTTTAATACCACATTTGTTGACAACTGTGCGTATCCATCAGAAATAAATGAATCCAGGAGGAAACTTGTGAAGGCAGGAGGCTAAGAGCACAGGGAAACAATACAGGCAGAGATTATGCTTATGAGAACATTTGCTTCCTTCTTGGCTGGATGTGACTGGAATATTTCTTTAGCGGATGCTAAAATAATGACAGTTTCTTAGAAAGCATTGTGTTCTGGGGTATAAGGACAAGGAGGAAATAAATACAGCTAAAACATTCACCAAAAAACACCCTTAAAATCTCATAAATAAAAATTAGTGGAAAAAAAGAAAAAACCAGACACTGGAATCACTGAAGTAGGTGGAGGAGAAGAGGCTCTTTGCGGAATACTAAGTAGTCCTGCCTCCCACAGTACATCATTAGCCACATCTCTAGGGCCGGGGGAATGCATCTCTAGATTTGTCTGCTGCTTTCTGCACCTCAGCCAGAACTGTGGTTGTTTAGTGCCTTGGCCAACTGGCTCGCCCAAATCAGTTGTCCTGCTCTGATCACCCCTGTCAAAACTTCCTTGGTATTCAAGACCGAACTTCACTGTCACTTCTCTGACTGTGCCAGCCAGAGAGATCTCTGCTGGTTAGAAATCCCTTTAGCATAGGATGCAGATAGAAATCACTGGGAGTCATCTTATGGTCTGTTCACCACAGATGATGCTCACAGACATAATGATTAGCAATCAAATACAGCCACAGAGACCACAGACGGTATGATTCCCTTTATGTGAAGTTCAAAAGCAGGCAAAACTAAGTTACGTGATAGAAGTCAGAATTGCTACTACTGGGAAGGAGTAGAAACTGGGAAAGAACACAAGGGCACTGGGAATATTTTGGACATTGAATTGAATGGTGGCTGCCTGAGTGTTAGTATTTGTAAAAATTCATTGAGATTTTCACATTTTGATTTTCACACATGTTTAGGATTTTCACACTCTGTATGAAGGTTCCTCAAACTACTGTATGATCCAGCAATTCCACTTCTGGGAATGTATCCAAAGGAAACTAAAAAGATTATGTCAAAGAGACATCTGTACCCTTATGTTTAGAATGGCATTATTTATAATTGCCAAGACATGGAAACAACTTGAGTGTTCAATGACAGATGAATAGATAAAGTTGTGGTATGTGTACACAGTGGAATATTATTCAGCCATAATAAAGGAAGAAATTTGCCATTTGTGACAACATGGGTGGACCTTGAGGGCATTATGCTAAGTAAAATAAATCAGATAGAGAAAGACAAATACTGTATGATCTCACTTACATGTGGAATCTACAACAAAACAAAACAGAACCACATAGAAAAAGAGGTCACATTTACATTTATCAGAAGGAAATTGAATGAAGGTGGTCAAAAAGTACAAACTTCCAGTTATAAAATAAGTAAGTACTAGGGATGTAGTGTACAACATGATAATTATAGCTAATGCTGCTATATGATTTATATGAAATTTATTTGGAGAGTAAATCTTAAGCATTCTAATCTCAAGGAAAAAATATTTTTTCTCTTTCTTTAGTATCCAAACAAGTTGATGGATGATGGATGTTAGCTAATGTGTAATCATTTCACAATACATGTAAGGTCAAATCATTATGCTGTATATCTTAAATCTATATAGTGATGTGTGTCAATTATATCTCAAAAAAACAAGGTGTGGGGCAATTAGGGCAATGTGGATACATTGCTGTTGTTGCTCAGTCATTAAGTTGTGTCCAACTCTTTGTGACCCCATGGGCAGTAGAACACCAGGTTCCTCTGTCCTCTACTATCTCCTGGAATTCACTCAAATTCGTGTCTATTGAGTTGGTGATATAATCTAAATATCTCATCCTCTACTGCCCCCTTCTCTTTTTCCCTTCAATCTTTTCCAGCATCACAATCTTTTCCAATGAATCATCTCTTCACGTCAGGTGGCCAAAGTATTAGAGCTTCAGCTTCAGTGTCAGTACTTTCGATGAATATTCAAGGTTAATTTCCTTTAGGATTGACTGGCTGATCTCCTTGTTGTCCAAGGGACTTTCGAGAGTTTTCTCCAGCACCATAATTTGAAAGCATCAATTCTTTGGCATTCAGCCTTCTTTATGGTCCATCTCTCACATCTGTACATAACTACTGGAAACACCATGGCTTTGACTATGCAGACCTTTATTGGCAAGTGACGTCTCTGATTTTTAATATGCTGTCCAGGTTTGTCATAGGTTTCCTTCCAAGGAGCAAGCATCTTTTAATTTCATGACTGCAGTCACCATCTGCAGTGATTTTGGAGCCCAAGAAATAAAATCTGTCATGGCTTCTCCTTTTCCCCTTATATTTGCCATAAAGTGATGGGACTGGATGCCACAATCTTAGGTTTTTGAATGTGAGTTTTAAGCCAGCTTTTTCACTCTCCTTTTTTACCCTTATCAAGAGGCTCTTTCCTCTTCACTGTCTGCCATTAGACTGATATCAACTGCATATCTGAGATTGTTGATATTTCTCCCAGCAATCTTGATTCCAGCTTGTGATTCATTCAGCCAGGCATTTCACATGAGGTACTCTGCCTAGAAGTTAAATAAACAGGATGACGATATACAACCTTGACATACTCGTTTCCCAATTTTGAACCAGTCCATTGTTCCACGTCTCATTCTAACTGTTGCTTCCTGACCCACATACAGGTTTCTCAGGAGACAGGTAAGGTTGTCTGATATTCCCATCTCTTTAAGAATTTTCCACAGTTTGTTGTAATTCACACAGTCAAAGGCTTTAGCATAGTCAATGAAACAAAAGTAGATGTTTGTCTGGAATTCCCTTGCTTTCTCTATGATCCAGTGAACGTTAGCAATTTGATCTCTTGTTCCTCCACCTTTTCTAAATCCAGCTTGTACATCCAGAAGTTCTCAATTCGTATACTACTAAAGCCTAGCTTGCAGGACTTTGAGCATAACCTTACAAGCATGTGAAATGAGCCCAGTTGTAAGGTAGTTTAGGACTTCCCAGGTGGCACTAGTGGTGAAGACCCCAATTGCCAATGCAGGAGACATAAAAGACACAGGTTCAGACCCTAGGTCAGGAGAATCTGCTGAAGAAGGGCATGGCAACCCACTCCAGTGTTCTTGCCTGGAGAATCCCATGGACAAAGGGTCTATAGTGTCACAAAGAGTTGGACATGACTGAAGCAACTTAGCACACATGTACGGTAGTTTGAACATTCTTTGGCATTGCTCTTCTTTGGGATTGGAATGAACACTGACCTTTTCCAGTTCTATGACCACTGCTAAGTTTTCCAAATTTGTTGGCATATTGAGTGCAGCACTTTAACAGCAATTTAACTTCAAATCTTTTAGAATTTGAAATAGCTCAACTGGAATTCCATCACCTCCACTAGCTTTGTTTGCAGTAATGCTTCCTAAGGCCCACTTGATTTCACCCTCCAGGATGTCTGGCTCTAGGTGAGTGACCATATCATAGTGATTATCTGAGTCATTAGAACTTTTTCCTATAGTTTTGTGTATTCTTACGACCTCTTCTTAATTTCTTCTACTTTATGTATGCTACCCATCAAATTCTTAAAACTTTTTTAAACAAATGTCTTATTGACAGTATAGCAACATCTTTAAGGGCATGACTTTGGAGCCAGATAAATTTTGGTTCGAATAATTCTACCAAGTGAAGAGAACTTGTAGCCATTGTTTTATATCTCTAAGTCTTGCTTTCTTTATGTGTGAGAAGATAAAATAGTAATGCTCACAAGCTAATTGTAAGGATTAAATGACTTAATTGAGAAAATTTTTTTTTACTATTTGTATTATTTGTAAAATCTTTGTATAATATCTTATTGGGCAAAATGAAGTATACTAAAATGTTATCTATTATTAGCAGGCTATTGCCTCTACTATATTAATCAATTATTAATGAAATATTATTAAATTTGTTTTGTTTATAATTATTAATGAAGTATTAATTAATGAGTTTTCCTTTTGGTATATGACAGTAAAAGAATTTGAGAGAGAATATGTCTTAGATTGTATACATGGGTGGCAAGTGCATAGAATAAGTTTCCCTGTGCAGTGTAGATAGTAAGCATTATCATTTGATCATAGCATTTTTTCAAAATTCTTCCCAAAAGCACTCCAGGCAGCTAATACCAATCAACTGGAATTGGTAATGGAGATGAACCTCTTAGTCAATTCTGATGATAATCACATCATCTAAAAGGCAGAACAAGGCAGTGTGCAATTGAATGCTTAATGAGTCTTGTCTGATGATGCTCTTATGATGTGTGCTGTATAGGCCATGTGTGTACTCTATACAGCCTTTGTTAAAGAAGAAAGTCAAGGAAACAGGATTTACTGGTTATTAAAAAACACTAGATTTTCATTAAAAGTAAGCTGTCAGGTAGATAGTAACACCAGAATCATGGGCAACCGAGTCTTGGATATAACACAGAGATGCTATTGTTGAGGAAAGCTGGAGCTACTTAACATGAAAAAGGAGCAAGGAGGAGTAGAACCTGAAAGTCAGTGGACAAAGCAGGACTACAGGTCTAGAGCAGGCTGAAGTGAAGACAAGCCTGTAAGTGGAGGTCAATTTAAGGTTAGAGTCAAACGTGTAGTTAAGCTACAATGAGGGCATATAAAGGAAGTAGACTTAGGTAGTCATTGACAGGTGGGGACCAGAAAAACACGCATTTGGGAGGGCTGGCTAAGGCGGACATACAAAGTTTGTGATGCCTCTTGAACATACAAGCAGAAATGCCAAGTAGACTTGGATATTCAAGACTAAACAGAGCTGGAGAAATGAATTTAGGACTCATAAACACAGTATCAAAAGGTATAGAGCTAAAATCCCACAGAGTGTAAAAACAAGGAGAAGCCAAGAACTGAAATGTGGGGCCCTTCAACATTTCTTTTCATAGGAAGAGAATAAGAGAAGACCCTAAATTTTACAAATGTAAACAGCAGATGACACAAAACAAAGTGAAGAAAATGCTTTCAGAAACGATTTTGAGTGGTATTGAAAGGCCGAAAAGATAAGAACTCATTGTTCACCACTAGATTTTACAAGATGAAGGTCACTGAAAACCTTGACAAGAGCCATTATCAGTGGGATAGTAACCACAAAGGCTTGATTAAAATGGGTTATAGAGAGACTCAGAGTTGTTAAAATTAGAAGAGATGAAATGTTAGAAGAGTTCTATGAACTATAAAGTGGCATACATACAAGAATTTTGTTACAGTTAACCATTGTGGTAAAAAGTATGTAACCTTAATTCTTAAGTCTTGCTGGTATAGATAAGTGAATGGGTAGTAGATAAAGACAGACAGGTGATGACAGGCAGATAGAGACAGAGGCAGTTCTTAAGCACACACTAAGGCTGCATAAACAATTTGTTTTTCTCCCTCTGGTCCAAGTCTCTGTGCCTTATTAGGAAGTAGCTGAGAGTGGTTGAGAAGTGCAGTAAGCACAAGTAAGGCAGATCTTTGGAATGGAATTGATGCATCAGTGAATGCAGAATTTTTACACTTGTAGGTTAAAGTATAAACTTAAGCAATAATCACTATCTTCCAACATTTAATTTTGGTTAATTAGAAAGCCATGGAATCTTCCATCAGCTGTGGATAGTCAATTTGATAATCCATCTAGCAATTACTTGGGGCAAATTGAATAATAGATTCCTACTGATTCATTCAAATTATTTACTAAAATATTGTTTCAGGTCTACTACTACTATTACTAAAAATATTATTTCCTCTGAGCCAATTGCTATTAGTAAACATAGACCAGTCAAATATTTCATATTATAAAATTCAGAATATGCGAGAAACTTGTAACTTTATTTTTTCCAATGAATTTAAAGTTCCTAAATAGGCTCCAGCCCATTGGGTAAAAGGAAAAATATGTTTAAGTGCATCCGTCAACAATATCTTTTTTTAGTTCAATCTGTTTCTGTAGTTTAAACTTGCTCTCTTTAGGGTAATGACTCCCTCCTTTTCCCTTTCTCTTAAGGTTATGTTACAGGGAAGAACTGACTCCATGTTGGGTATGTTTGTTTTACTTTAACCTTTGCTTCCTATTGCTTTTTTTTTTTTCACTAAAAGCATACTGTTTATACATAATGGCCTGCCTCTAGGAACCCTGCCCCCTGCCTGAATGTTAGACCAAAGCGCCTTTGTTCAGGCCCCTGTCCACCTGTGGATGGCTACAGAAAGGAAGAAATTAATACGTCTCTTCCCCAAGGCTAGCCATTTCAGGAGATATCTGTAAGATTAATGGCCTTTTTATTTCCTCACCACGCCCCCTCCTTCTGTGTCCTATAAAAGAACCTGGCATCCAGACCCTGATAAGATGACTATTTTGAGACGTTAGTCTGCCATCTTCTCCATGTGTTGGTTTTCTGAATAAAGTTGTATTTCTTGCCTCAACACCTCATCTCCAATTCATTGCCTTGTCATGGGGCAAGCAGCGTAGGCTTGGACTGGTAACAGCTAGTCTTAGTTAGAGGATTTCTTGCCTGTTCCCCTGGTGATAAAAGGGCCCTTCGACCCACCCTGTCTTCTGGGTCCTTGTCAACCTCTGATGCAGTGCAGCTGCTCTGCCCTCATTCCTCGCATCTGGCTCGCACCCACTGCTATACTTTTCAGCCAAAAAAAAATGTGGTCTATTTAGTGATGACTTTACTGCTGTCATCCTCATATGTTCATGTCTCTCTGGTTCTGGTGGCTTTTTTTTTTTTTTTGCCACAACAACTGGCATGTGGGACCCTAGATTCCCGAGCAGGGAATCACACCTGCACCCCCTGCAATGGAAGCATGGATTCTAAATCAATGGACTGTTGGGAAAGTCCCCTGGTGGCATCTTGCTGCCAACCCTATCAGGTGGCTCATTTTCAGTGCCCTCTTTGGACTTTCCTCCCCAACTTGCATTAGGAATTTTATGCAAGTATAAACTTGGGCCCTCTGATTCCTAGTGGCAGGTTCATACCACAACCAATAGGGAACTGATGGACATGGTTCATGCTCCTGCTGTCTTCCACAGCCTTCTCTAGGTAGACAGCAAACCTAGGAATCCTCTTCTTGCCAACCTGGGCTCCTTGAGAAACGAGGGGAGATCTGTCTTCTACTGTGCTATGCCTCTCTGCCATCTCTGAATCACAGTATTGTGGCCCTGTGATTACTGTGTGGCTACCTGGATCAAACATATCTGCGTGTTTTCAAATTTCTCCTCCACCATCACCCATTGGAATTTCAGGCCAGAGAAGACAGCCTGGCACACATCTTCCCTCCCTGCTTTAGTCTTCTCTCCTTTCCTCTGAGGCCTTACTTCTTGGTGTCAAAAAGAATGGAGAAACAGACATAGAGAATAGACTTACAGACATTGGGGAGAGGGGATGAAAGGGTGAGATCTATGGAAAGAGTAACATGGAAACTTACATTACCATATGTAAAACAGATAGCCAACAGAAATTTGCTATTTGGCTCAGGAAACTCAAACAGCAGCTCTGTATCAATCTAGAGGGGTTGGTTGGGGAGGGAGAGGGGAGGGAAGTTCAAAAGGGAGGGAATATATATATTTCAAAAGGGAGGGAATATATATATACCTATGACTGATTTATGTTGAGGTTTGACAGAAAACAACAAAATTCTGTAAAGCAATTATCCTTCAATAAAAAAAAATTTTTTTTAAGATATCCTTTACATCATTTTCTCCTCCTCCCCAAGGTGATTTATATGTTCCCTTTTCTGAGGCCAGAATGGCCAAAGAAAACTAGAAAATGAAGTAGGGAAACCCATTGGGAGATTTTTTTTTTTTTTTTTTAGAAAAAGAGTATAGTTGTTCCAAAGAATTAAGCATATGAAAGGTTACTTGTCCTCAGGGACTCTACATGCTAATTGGAGAGGTAAGACAATATGTAAAACATGAAGCAATACAAAAACCCCTTTCTGCCATGTTATAATCCATCCAGAGGTGGGTTCACCTGGTAGAACTGAGATGGAAGCAACTTAGGAAGCCCCACTCCCCAAATACTGATATAATGGATGACACGGAGAACTTTGGGTGGGGATTTAGTAGGTTAGCAGAGGTTCTTAGAGAATTTGGGGCAGCAATTATTAATTCCTTTTTTCTCCCAGAGTCATACTGCCCTGAACAAGAGGAATTTTGGATAGATTGCCATTTTGCAAGCTGATAAACGTGAACTATTCCAGCCTAGTGGAAAATATCCTTTATTATTCATGTCTTACTTTCAGCTGAAACATAACAAAGCAGGGCACATTCTTTAATAGTTTTCCAGAAAGGAACTTGAGCCTGCAAGATCCTTTTAGGCTTTCTCCTATGAGGGAATGTCCTTGTATAAAGCTATGTGTGTATGGATTATGTTTCAATCATTTTTCCCTGGGTATTTGTTAGTGTGGTGAATACAGTCACAGATACACTCCTGGCATTTAGATTTTCTTACTTTAATAACACATTAATTCTCCTGTACATTTTATTCTTTTGTTTAGTAAGTTATATCAACATAATGTCAAAAAGGAAAATAAAAAACTAAAGAAGATATATATATCATATACATATAATATTACATATGATATACATATATTAATATTTATGTATATGTATACACATCTGTGTATTTGTTGTTGTTTAATTGCTAAGTTGTGTCCAATTCTTTTGTGACCCCATGGACTGTACAGCCTGCCAGGCTCCTCTGTCCATCGTATTTCTTAAGCAAAAATACTGGAGTGGGTTGCCATTTCCTTCTCCAGGGGTTCTTTCCAACCCAGGAATCAAACACATGCCTCCTTCATTGGCAGGCAGATTTTTTTTAGCACTGAACCACAGGGAAGCCCATATTTGTGTATATTTATATACAAATGCATAGTATATATAATGTCTATATAGAATATAGGTATGTAGTTAAAATTGTCGGCATGTATATGTGTGCTGTGCTATGCTTAGTCGCTCAATTGTGTCCAACTTTTTGTGATGCTACAGACTGTAGCCCACCAGGCTCCTCTGTCCATGGGGATTCTTGAGGCAAGAATACTGAAGTAGGTTGCCATGCCCTTCTCCAGGGGATCTTCCCAACCCAGGGATCAAACCCAGATCTTCCACATTGCAGGCAGATTTTTTTACCATCTGAGCCACCAGGGAAGCCCATGTATGTGTAAAGTACATATAACAATAAATATATGTGTATATATTATGTATGCATGCATGCTAAGTCGCTTCAGTTATATCTGACTGTTTGCAACCCATGGACTATAGTACTCCAGGCTCCTCTCTCCATGGGATTCTCCAGACAAGAATGCTGGAGTGGATTGCCATGCCCTCCCCAGAGATCTTCCCAACCCAGGGATTGAACTCGTGTCTCCATCACAGGTGGATTCTTTACGGTTGAGCCACTGGAAATACACACATACATATGTGCAGATCTACATAGTCTTGGGTAAATATAAATGTTCATTTTGGTGTGTAAACTCCATACCCACATTTGATGCAAATGAAATAGTTTGACTTTGATTCTTTGCTTATGTTGGTTCCTTCAGTTTGTTTCCTCCAATTCCCTTTGCATCCCAAGCTCCTACCTATTCTTCAAGAACCAGTTCAAGATCCACACCTCCACTGTGATGCAATTGTGCTGGATTTCACCAAAGAATGTCTTCTCTGTGTGCTTTCTTTATTTCATATACCAGTCTCTCCTCCTGGACAATGAGCTCTTTTAGTGCAAGAGCTGAGTCACACTCATGTTTGCGCAGCCCCAGACCCTAGCCCTTGGGCACATACTAAGCACTCAATAAACATTTTATGAATGAGCAAATGCAGCCCTGGAAGAATAATTAAGACTTTGAGGTAAAGTGACAGAAAGCACCCCCCTCACCCAGGGTGGGAAGGGACTGGAAACTTTTTTAAAAGCAGAAGTTAAAGGACATTAGCCTGCTTTGGGGAGGTGCTTGGAGGATGGAGACCACCTAGTTGGGTAACATGGAGCCATGTCATACCAATAGCTTTTGTGTCTAGACCTTTGCACAGTAACACAATTAAAAAAAAAAAAAGATTAGTTTTTGAAAAAAAAAAAATCCTAAAAAATAAGGTCATGCTCTCTGAAAGTTAGGCTGTTGGTAGTCGCTTTGGAGTTGGATACCCCTCCGCTCACCATGTGACCAGGACAGGTGATAAAATGTTTCTGGGTCTCAGTTTCTTCAATTGTTAGGGAAGGGAGGACAGCAGAGAACAGTGCCTATCATACAGGATGAGGAGTAAATGAGAATAAATGAAGTAATTATAAATAAAGTAAAATAAATGAGAGTAAATAAAGTGTTTCCTATGAGACTTTAGTGTGAGTCAGGGGCCCTTTTCCTTTTAAAAGATTGATTCACTGATTTTTATTTTTGACGGTGCTGGGTCTTGGTTGTTGTGCACAGGCTTTCTCCAGTTGGGGCGTGCAGGTTTCTTACTTCAGTGGCTTCTCTTGTTACAGAGCACTGGCTCTAGGCAAGCGGCATCAGTAGCTGAGGCACGTGGGCCCAGTAGTTGTGGCTCCCGGGCTCAAGAGCCCAGGCTCAGTGGTCATGGCACACAGGATTAGCTGGTCATGTGGGGTCTTCCTGGACCAGGGATTGAACCAGCATTTCCTGCCTTGCAGGGCAGATTCTTAACCACTGGACCACTAGGGAAGCAGATCGACTATTTTAAGTATTTAGCATGGAGGAAATTTAACGTGGGGACTTAATTAAATGGAGAATCAAAGAACTGAGAGCCAGAAAGGGACGGTGAGGAGACCCAGAGGTCAGGCACAGCAGGAGGCTACGAGCACCCCTATGCAGCAGAGATCAAGGGAGAAGCTAATGTTGTGAGACCAAAAGCTAAAATCGCCCAACAGAAGATGAAACCGTGTCCACTGGGGACTGGAGCCATGGAGGAGACACAGCTGCTGTTGATGAAGTTGCCACCAAAGCAGAGAGCTGAAGAGAAATATCTTGGCTTTCTTCTCCTCTGTCCTCTTGTCTCGCACCAGCCCTCCCCACTGACTGAATACAAGGCTCAGCCCCTTTGTAATAAAAGCAAAGCAGGAAAGTAGAGAGAAATGGATCAGGATGCAAGCACATAATAAATTTGCACAACTAATTGGGGTTCGTTTAGGCCATGAGGGACAGAAAATTCAAAATAACAGTGGCTTAAATTAGATAAGAACTTGTGTCTCTCTCATGTAAAAGCCCAGGTAGGTAATATAGAGCTATTATGATGTTTTATAACAACAGAGACCCAGATGGCTTCCATCTTGAATCTCCTGTGGGTATGACCTTGATCTCATGGTCCAAAGTGGAGGCATTTGTTTCAGAATCAAGACAGTAGTATGGATAAAGAAAAAAAGAGAAAGAAGTACATATACTATTTCTGGTAGAGCAATGCTTTTTGAATTGTGAGTCATGACCCACTAGTGTCTCATAAAATCAATATAATGGATAACTTTTAAAAATGAAATAGAATCAAATAGATAAAATCTAAGTGCTTACCGCACAGTAAAGGTGAGTATTTCTACATAAAACTTCTGTTTTGGAAATATATATGTGACTATAATATACATGACATAATATAAAATGCATTTCTTATGTAGGATGCGTCCCAAAAGTTCAAAGCAATTGTTATAAAGCAAGTTCCTGGACATGCTCCACCTCCAATGTCATCCAATTAGCCAGAATGACATCTTCACCTGGTTATAGATAACTTTAAGAAGGGCTGGAAAATGTACTCATTTTTATAGGCAGCCATTTGTCTGGCTAAACTAGGAATTTTATTATAAAATAAAGGGAGCAATGAGGGCAACAAGAGTCCCTACTACATACAGAATCATGGTTATTATTTTTTTACCATTGAACTATTATCTTTGACTGAAAAAGACATCTCATTCAGAGGGTGATTCTTGGTAGTCTGACAGCAATGACAAGGTTGGTGCCAGAATCCACACAGTCTGGGTGTGAACCTTGCTTTCTCATTTAATTTCTTCATCTATAAATTGAGAAGAACAACAGTGTCTCTCTCATCAAGTTTTTGGAAGGATTGAATGGGGACGAGAGCCCATGGGTTAGCAGAGCTCACGGTACCTACAAAGAGATTAGGGATATTGGGTATGAACATCATTACTGGAGCCCAGAGGCAGAGTATGTGGCCAGGCACCTGTGTGATGGGACCCACCCATTGTCCATTCTGAGGCTGAAGCAGTTGCTAAATTCATGGGAAATGACCTTCGATTCATAGCAACAGAAGAATTTGGGCCAGGAATGGGGTATCAACCAGCAGTGAGGTACACTGGAGAACATCAGAACTATATGGAACTATCCTGAGACTTGACCTTGGACCCTTCAGTGACCAGCAGCAGGTTGTTACTATAAAAAGGGACTCCAGTTTTGGTACGTGGAATCTTCCAGGAAGGGCTTCAAGACCTGGTTAGGGAAGCCCTTCATCAAGATGTTGTTTTTCTGCAGCTATCCACCCTTGTCCTCCTTACTCCATGCCACATTCTGGCAGACAGCTATCATTTGGTTGTCTCAGAAGAAAACTGAGGGGTGAACAAAAAAAATGGTTTAAGTAGAATTGGAGTAATAACCACAGTGCCTGGCACCTAGTAGGTCTAGATTATTTATTAGATGAATGAATGAGTGAATGACCAAAATAGATAAGATGTGAGCTAACTAGCTTGTTGACTATGACATAAACTTAATTTTCTTTTTCTCCTGTTGTTGATGTAGCATGGGAAAGACAAGGTCATATAAACAAGAAATGACATTTAGGTTGAATGCATTTTCAGAAGCAAAATAATTGTCATTCTCCTTTATTAAAAATACCTAACATTTTCCTTCACCTTCCACATATTATGGTTACTCTTTTCACACTAATTAAACACCCACCATATGCTAAGTGATAAACAGAATATGTGAGCAATAGTGTTCCTGCTCTCATGGTGACGGACAGAGAAACTTGGCAGAAAACTCAGTGGAAAGGATGAAGGGGAATTTGATGTTTAATATTAAGCTTATTGGCATAGTACTTCCAGAGAAAATTGGAAACCTCTTTATGTGTTGTGGGGGAAAGATAAGTCTTCATCTACTGGCAGAAGGAGAAAGTAGATGATTTTCTCAGGCTCCTACTTCAGGTCTGAAGAATATCACACGCCCAAAACAAAGGCCTCTCTAGACGAACTAATGTCCCACCTGACCAGCTAATGCCTTTACACTACTGCCTGGTCCTTGTAAGCATCTGAATGTGTTACTTCTACAAATACCAAATAGTCTCCCAATCAGTAAGAAAGCTAAATCGGAAGTGGTAGATTCAAGTGTTCATTAACTGAATGCCCCAACCAGTAACACTGAAGAAGCTGAAGTTGAACAGTTCTATGAACACCTGCAAGACCTTCTAGAACTAACACCCAAAAAAGATGTCCTTTTCATTATAGGGGACTGGAATGCAAAAGTAGGAATAAAAGAAACACCTGGAATAACAGGCAAATTTGGCCTTGGAGTACAGAATGAAGCAGGGCAAAGGCTAATAATGTTTTACCAAGAGAACACACTGGTCATAGCAAACACCCTCTTCCAACAAGACAAGAAAAGACTCTACTCATGGACATCACCAGATGGTCAATACCGAAATCAGATTGATTATATTCTTTGCAACCAGAGATAGAGAAGCTCTATACAGTCAGCAAAAACAAGACCAGGAGCTGACTGTGGCTCAGATTATGAACAGGATTGCCAAATTCAGATTTAAATTGAAGAAAGTGGAGAAAACCAGTAGACCATTCAGGTATGACTTAAATCAAATCCCTTATGATTATACAGTGGAAGTGAGAAATAGACTTAAGGGACTAAATCTGATAGAGTGCCTGATGAACTATGGACAGAGGTTCATGACATTGTACAGGATACAGAGATCAAGACCATTCCCAAGAAAAAGAAATGCAAAAAAGTGAAATGGCTGTCTGAGGAGGCCTTACAAATAGCTGTGAAAAGAAGAGAAGTGAAAAGCAAAGGGGAAAAGGAAAGATATACCCATTTGAATGCAGAATTTAAAAAAATAGCAAGGAGAGATAAGAAAGACTGCCTCAGTGATCAGTGCAAAGAAATAGAGGAAAACAATAGAATGGGAAAGACTATAGAGATCTCTTCAAGAAAATTACAGATACCAAGGAAACATTTCCTGCAAAGATGGGCTCAATAAAGGACAGAAATGGGTGAACCTAACAGAAGCAGAAGATATTAAGAGGAGGTGGCAGGAATACACAGAAGAACTATACAAAAAAATATCTTCACGACCCAGATAATCACGATGGTATGATCACTCAACTAGAGCCAGACATCCTGGAATGTAAAGTCAAGTGGGCCCTAGGAAGCATAACTATGAACAAAGCTAGTGGAGGTGATGGAATTCCAGTTGAGCTATTTCATATCCTAAAAGATGATGCTGTGAAAGTGCTGCACTAATATGCCAGCAAATTTGGAAAACTCAGCAGTGGCCACAGGACTGGAAAAGGTCAGTTTTCATTCCAATCCCAAAGAAAGGCAATGCCAAAGAATGCTCAAACTACCATACAGTTGCACTCATCTCACATGCTAGTAAAGGAATGCTCAAAATTCTCCAAGCCAGGCTTCAATAGTATGTGAACTGTGAACTTCCAGATGTTCAAGCTTGTTTTAGAAAAGGCAGAGGAACCAGAGATCAAATTGCCAATATCCGTTGGATTATCAAAAAAGCAAGAGAGTTTCAGAAAAATCACCTATTTCTGCTTTATTGACTATGCCAAAGCCTTTGTGTGGATCACAATAAGCTGTGGAAAATTCTGAAAGAGATGGGAATACCAGACTACCTGACCTGCCTCTTGAGAAATCGGTATGCAGCTCAAGAAGCAACAGTTAGAACTGGACACAGAACAATAGACTGGTTCCAAATTGGGAAAGGAGTACATCAAGGCTGTATATTGTCACCCTGCTTATTTAACTTATATGCAGAGTGTATCATGAGAAACCCTGGGCTGGATGAAGCATGCTAGAATCAAGATTGCAGGGAGAAATATCAATAACCTCAGATATGCAGATGACACCACCCTTATGGCAGAAAGTGAAGAAGAACTAAAGAGCATCTTGATGAAAGTGAAAGAGGAGAGTGAAAAAGTTGGCTTAAATCTCAACATTCAGAAAACTAAGATCATGGTATCTGCTCCCATCACGTCATGGCAAATAGATGGGGAAACAGTGGAAATAGTGATAGATTTTATTTTCTTGGGCTCCAAAATCACTGCAGATGATGACTGTAGCCATGAAATTAAAAGATGCTTACTCCTTGGAAGAAAAGTTATGACCAACCTAGACAGCATATTAAAAACCAGAGATATTATTTTGCCAACAAAGGTCCATCTAGTCAAGGCTATGGTTTTTCCAGCAGTCATGTAATGTGAGAGTTGGACTATAAAGAAAGCTGAGTGCTGAGGAATCCATGCTTTTGAATTGTGGCGTTGGAGAAGACTCTTGAGAGTCCCTTGGACTGCAAGGAGATCCAACCAGTCCATCCTAAAGGAGATCAGTCCTGGGTGTGCATTGGAGGGACTGATGCTGAAGCTGAAACTCCAATACTTTGGCCACCTGATGCAAAGAACTGACTCATTTGAAAAGACCCTGATGCTGGGAAAGATTGAGGCGGGAAGAGAAGGGGACAACAGAGGATGGGATGGTTGGATGGCATCACCAACTCAATGGACATGAGTTTGAGCAAGCTCCGGGAGTTGGTGATGGACAGGGAGGCCTGGCGTGCTGCAGTCCATGGGGTCACAAAGAGTTGGACACTACAGAGTGAACTGAACTGAACTGACTGTTTGTCATTTGCTACTGAGAAGTAAGTTGTTAAATTGGTTTTCTCCTAAAGGAAGTGACTGTTTTCTGAGAAAAACAAGAGGTAACAGTTGCAATGCAGAGTGATAAAGGTGATGCCTGGAACAGGCTGAGGGAGCATGGAGAAGAAGCACCGCCTCTCCATGGGGGGGAGTGTCAGGAAAGATTTTCCTAGAGGGAGGTGATTCTACATGAATCTCGGAATATAAGAATGTGTTAGCCAGGTGGAAAGGTGAGGGAAGATTTTCCAAGCAGATGAAATCAAAAGAGCAAAGATAGGGAAGGAATGAGATAGAGCAATGAAGAACTGTAGTCAGAGATTCAAGTGGCTTATTTTGGGGTACTTTTAAATGTTTTTCTTTTCCTTTTTAAATTTTTTATTTATGGCTGTGGTGGGTCTTTGTTGCCATGTGTGGTCTTTCTCTAGCTGCAGCAAGCAAGAGCTGCTCTCTTTTCAGTGGACGGGCTTCTCATTGCAGTGGCTTCTCTTGCTGCGGAGCACAGGCTCTAATGCACAGGCTCTAGGACGCAGGCTTAGTAGTTGTGGCGCATGGGCTTAGCTGCTCACAGCATGTGACACCGAACCCACATCCCCTGCATTGGCAGGCAGATTCTTAACAAGTGGCTGGTTGGCAGATGATGTAGATGTGGGCTGGGAGGAGTGGGGCGGGGGGAGCAGAGAGATGTATTTAGGTCCAGAGCCTGCAGGTCCTTGTGTCCTAAGAATTTCCATTTCATTCTGAAGCTTATGTGGGATCCTTGATAAATAAATGTTGGAGAATGATTTAGCCAGATTTTTTTTTTAAAAAGGGACTTCAAGGACAACTCTTTCATTTCAATCTTGATGCCTTCAGGTTGCACCTGTGTGATGCTCTTCCCTGAGGTTAGGCAGGAAGCAAGTCTGCCCAGTATGTGCTGTGAGTTGAGGCCAAGAACACTCAACATTAAGATGCCTAGTGCCAGAGAGTCAGTAATCCAAATGGGTCCAGTGTGGCTCATCAAACTCAGGGGTGCTAAAGGTAAAAATCTGGGTTTAAGAGTGAACTTCCCTGGTGATCCAGTGGTTCAGAATTTCCCTTCCAATGCAGGGGACATGGGTTCGATCGCTGGTCAGGGAGCTAAGATCCTGTGTCCTGCAGGGCAACTAAACCTGCACGCTACAACTGCTGAGCTGGCGCACACAACTGGAGAAGCCTGTGCACTACAACAAAGAGCGAAGGCAGCCCAAGATTTTAAACAAAGAGTGAACTTATTGGGCAGGGGAAATCTAGAGTGATGAATGGCAGGTGAAATACAAGGTGAAATAAGCCTTGTTTTAGAGGCTTTCTGGCAGGTATTTAGTATAACACTAGCAAGGTTTGCTTGGGCATTTTAGAGTTGGTGGGTGGGGTGGGGGTGGGGATAAAAATAGAAAATACAAATAAGCATATTCCTTTCTTTTTCCTTTTCTTGACCCCTGGAGCTGCAGGGTGAGATTATGATGCTAAGGAAACAATAGCTGCTGTGGTAGGAATTCCAGAATTCTCTAGCATCATGGAATCATCAGAACAAAAGAGCATTCATTGAATGTGTCCATCTTTTGTAAAATTCCTCACTTTCAGTTACTTGTTTTTGCAGGTACTAGATCAGGATCTGTCCTTGCTCCCAAGTGTATGCAGTCTGCCTGCCACAACGTTGTTGCCTAGCATATGGCCAAGTCCCTCATGTAAGTAAATGATAAAGATTTTTAAAATCTGAATCCTGTTTGCCCCATTTACTACTAATACTCAACTTGAACTCAGTTCAAGTCAGCTGGATGACATTGATAAAATATAAAATATATGCCACTTATATTTCTGATGCTTCAGGATGTTCTGTGGTTAGGATCCTATGTTTTGGCTTTCATGCAGACATGTGTTCATGACCCCAGTTTTCTTAGCATTAGTTTTCTCCATTGGAAAATAGATTTTATAATAATACCTGCTTGTTGTTATAGAGCAAGAAAGCACTGTAATTAAGAGGGGATTTAAATAATGACACCATCACATGTCACTTGTGAAAACTTGGGCAAAGAATTCAGTCTCACCAAGCTTCAGTTTCCTATTCTGTACAAGGAGATGACTGTACCTACTAAAAAGGGTCTTTGCAAGGATAAAATTAAGTAATCTGTAATCCATTTAAAACACTTAGCATGCTGTCTGGAACCTAGTGAGACCTAAATAAATGCTAGCTATTATGATTGTGACTCATAGAATTTTAGGGATTAAGGGAGATAATTCCATATAAAACACATAGCATCATTCCTAGAACCAAGTAAGCATTCAGAAAGTGTTGGCTATCCATATTATTTCCATATATAGTCAACTTTTCACCATGCAAACCAATGTTTGTGTAATTCATTTACTTTGTTCCCTCTCCTATCGCAGCCTTGATTTGTGGTTAAATCTCTCATTGCTATTTTACTTTGTATATTTCTAGTCTTGCCTCCCTAGCCAGAGTAAAAACTCAGAGCAAGCAGTAAAATTTCCTGCACACAGTAGATGCTCACCTTGTAGTTATTTTGGTTTATTGATAATTCTATTACTCTTAAATAGTTTTTAGATAAACATATGGTAAGATGAAAAGAACTATACCACTTACTATGGCCAGTCAAGGGATCACCAAGCCCATGAAAAGAAAGTGTCATCTAATTTCAGAATAACTGGCTGAGAGGATGAGATGGTTAGATAAAATCACTGACTCAATGGATATGATTTTGAGCAAACTCTGGGAGATAGAGAAGGACAGGGACGCCTGGCATACTGTATGGGGTCACAAAGAGTTGGACAAGACTTTTAGACTAAACAACAAGCTGAGAGTCAATTCTGGCTCTTTGCTTTCTAAGACTCCCTAAGTTATGCCTGATTCATTACTGTTATGTTTATTAAAAAAAAATCATGAGGGATCTTGCTAAAGTTCTATTTTATATTTTGTCTTTTTTTTTAAACTGAAATCCTACATCATACTTTCCCTTAGAAATTTCAACATCCTAATTAGAAATATTTAGATATTTTGAGTTGCTATTTAGTTCAACTATTTAGTTCAGCTATTTAGTTGCTTATTCAGTCAATAAGCTCAGATATGCAGATGATACCACCCTTAAGGCAGAAAGCGAAGAGCAACTAAAGAGCCTCTTGATGAGATGAAAGAGAAGAGTAAAAAAGCTGGCTTAAAATTCAACATTCAAAAAGCTAAGATCATGGCATCCAGTCCCATCACTTCATGACAAATAGATGGGGAAACAGTGGAAACAGCGACAGACTTTATTTTGGGGGGTTCCAAAATCACTGAAAATGGTGACTGCAGCCCTGAAATTAAAAGATGCTTGCTCCTTGGAAGAAAAACTATGACAAACCTAGACAGCATGTTAAAAAGCAGAGACATTACTTTGCCAACAAAGATCTGTATAGTAAAACTATGGTTTTTCCAGTAGTCATGTGTGGATCTGAGAGTTGGATTGTAAAGAACTCTGAGCACCGAAGGGTTGATGCTTTTGAACTGTGGTTTTGGAGAAGACTCTTGGGAGTCCCTTGAACTCCAAGGAGATCAAACCAGTCAATCCTAAAGGAATTCAGTCCTGAATATTCATTGGAAGGACTGATGCTAAAGCTGAAGCTCTAATATTTTGGCCACCTGATATGAAGAGCTGACTCATTAGAAAAGACTCTGATGCTGGGAAAGATTGAAGGCAGGAGGAGAAGGGGACAAAAGAAGATGAGATAGTGGGATGGCATTGCCAAGTCAATGGACATGAGTTTCAGCAAGCTCCGGGAGATGGTGAAGGACAGGGAAGCCTGGCGTGCTGCAGTCCAAGGGGTCGCAAAGAGTCATACGCGACTGAGTGACTGAACAACAACAAATTTAGTTCAGTCAATGTGTCTGAGTCAAGAGTCCTTGCCTTAAATCAGCCCCCCAAAGAATTATCCCTGTGTGCTAAGTCATTTTAGTCGTGTCTAATTCTTTTTTACCCCATGGACTGTAGCTCCAGAGGCTCCTCTGTCTACGGGATTCTCCAGGCAAGAATACTGGAGTGGGTTGCCACGCCCTCCTCCAGGGTGTTATTCTGACCCATGGATCTAACCCATGTCTCCTAAGTCTCCTGCATTGGCAGGTGGGTTCTTTACCACTAGTGCCACCTGGGAAGCCCAAAGAACTGTATATAGTGTGATCTTTCTAAAATGTCATTCTTCCACTTAAAATCCTCTGTGACTCCCCATCCCTCATGGAAGAAGTTCCAAGTCTCTTGACCAAGGACCAAGGCCTGTGTCCTCACCAGTGACCTTGGCCACTGCTCCTTCCCACTTAATGCCATAGAAATCTGAAACTTACAGATCCTTTCTTTACATTGTTTTGGTCTTTTTACATTTGTAGTGCTTTTCTTTACCAGGGATGCTTTTTTTATGCCTGAGTGACCCCTTTTCTCCTTGGTGACACTTGTCAGATGACATCTCCTCTAGAAAACTTCTCTGACCTCCCTCCTAGCTTAGGTTAACTGTCCCTCCCATTGTACCTGATGCAAAACCTCCTTCTTTAGAGCATTCCATATTATATCCATTCATTCAATAACAATTTCTCAAACACTTACTCCATGTCAGGTACTATTTTAGACACTGAGACTATATTGACAAAACACATAAAAAGCATTGCCTCAATGAAATTTCCAATAAACAAAATAAGTAAATATCAGTTCAGTTCAGTTCAGTTCAGTCTCTCAGTCGTGTCCAACTCTTTGCGACCCCATGAATCGCAGCAGCCAGGCCTCCCTGTCCATCACCAACTCCTGGAGTTTACTCAAACTCATGCCGATCAAGTCAGTGATGCCATCCAGCCATCTCATCCTCTGTCGCCCCCTTCTCCTCCTGCCCCCAATCCCTCCCAGCATCAAGGTCTTTTCCAGTGAGTCAACTCTTCGCATGAGGTGGCAAAAGTACTGGAGTTTCAGCTTCAGCATCAGTCCTTCCAATGAACACCCAGGACTGATCTCCTTTAGGATGGACTGATTGGATCTCCTTGCAGTCCAAGGGACTCTCAAGAGTCTTCTCTAATATTACAGTTCTAAAGCATCAATTTTTCGGCACTCAGCTTTCTTCACAGTCCAACTCTCACATCCATACATGACCACTGGAAAAACCATAGCCTTGACCACATGGGCCTTTGTTGGCAAAGTAATGTCTCTGCTTTTTAATATGCTATCTAGGTTGGTCATAACTTTCCTTCCAAGGAATAAGTAAATATATATTATGCTAAATGGTGTAAGTACAATAGAGAGATCGGTTATAGAGAGTTTCCAGAGAGGGGTTTATAGGGGTTATAATCTTAAATGGAACAGTGAGAGAAGGCCCCTTCCACCTCATATTTGAGTCCAGACTAGAGAAAAAGTAATGTGGGGAGATAACTCTCTGTGGAGTTCTTGTACTTCTGCCTGCCTGTGGGCAAGGCACTATCTGTCCTGTTTTTCTACACAAAAATTTCAAAGATGTTTAGTGAACAGCCTTGATAGGTAGAGATAGTGTCTTTTCTCCAGAGCCTAGGGAAAAGTTGCTTTCTGTCAAGTATATTAAAGATATCTTCCTTTGGGACAAAGGGCAGTTTTGTTTGCATTTTATTACAATAAGATTTGGGTTATAAGGCTTGGGGTTCTCCTTCTTCGTGGTACTCGATGTGTGCAGGTGTTACAGGCCCTCTTCATGTCGCAGCAGAGAATTAGGGGTTGGAGAACTAGCACAAATGCAGGCACTCAGGCTACTGCTATTGCTGTGAGTAACATAGTCCTTTTTCTCTAACCCCAGAGGTGTGTCTTCTGCCAGCAGAGGTGAGGCTATGGTAGGCTGATTTGTTGGCTTGCAAGCAGTGGAAAGTCTCATACTTCACCGTTCTTGACAGTGAAATACAGATATCTGGGAGAAGAACATTCAAGACACAGGGACCAGCAAGTGCAAAGGCCCTGAGGCACTTACTGTGTGTAGTATTACCTCTTAAATTCTCCAACTTTCCCAATAATGATAAAGTTCTTCAGGACAACCAATCTCATTCATCTGTAGCCCTAGCACCCAGTAAAATCACTGGTGCCTTGCAAATGCTCAATAGATGCTAGCTGAAATTAATAGGAAAAAAAAATTGTGGCTTTAGAAATAAGGATGTTTCTTAGGCTGAAATCTATGGATTTCAAATATTATTATTTCTTTTCTTTTTTTCATTCAGAGAGGCATATGACAGAGCAGCAAGAGAGTTTGGAATCATACAAACCTGGATTTCCAGCCCAGCTTTACTGCTTTCTGGTCTATAACCCTGGGCCAATTGTTTTAACTTTCAAGCCTCAGTTTACCTGTGTATGAAATCGTACTCACCTTCTCTGTTTTGAAGATTAAATGACAGAACATAGGAAACACACTAAGAGTTCAAGAAATGTTATGTTGTATGCCATAGATGGTATCCTACCTTTGGGAGGGTCTCGGTTACCTATATCTACTACTGTTATTCTTTCATGGCTAGCTCCCAGTTTTAAGGGGAATGGGAAATCTGATGACTATTAAAATCAACAAGAGGAGTATGGAAACCAGGGAGGCTCTGTGTCCCAGGATCCATGCTCTGAATTCTTATAGAAGTTAATGAGTGAGTGCGTGCTAATTTCTGCCCTTGAAGTTACTGATTCTATTCTCCCAGGCTCCCTAAGTTCATAGATTCCATATATTTTGCAGCCAGTTATTATTTTGAATGGGAAGCATGCCAGCAGCATTAGGCTGAGGATTTGTTGTTAACTTGGCCTCATTTCCACCTCAGAGCATGCAAAGGGGAATTGTGGTGGCTTGGAATCTCCATACCACATTTTTTGGAAATCTGACCAAGAATTCCTCAAAACCGTTTGACCTGGAGGTTTTCTGTGGTGAGAAGCTTGGCTCATGAGTACCAAGAGGTGGTCTCTCACTGAAGTGGCTTTGTACCTTCCAAAATAGGGACAAGCAGCCAATTTGATGAGGAATCTCAGTCCATTCTTCTTTAGCAATCAAAGAATAATATTGTAGTGCTACTCTTTGCACAGAGTTAATGATTCATGGATTTTCCTAATTTTTGAAGATTCTTTGGTACAGCATTTCTTGGGTTTCTACTCTGGGTCCAGAGTTAGAGTTGTGCTTGACAGTGTGGCAATGAATAAGGCAGTCACAGTCCCTGATGGATGATTCTGCTGGAGAAGCCTGTAGGTCACACTTTGAGAAACATGAAGAAGGAGAACAGACCTATAATTGGAAAATGACAAGCCTGCACATTAAGGAGCTTATGAAGAGGAAACAAATAATGAACAGGTATCTAGTTAGATCATAAGCAAGGAGTACAGGGCAATTTGGAAGAAGCTTAAACTATCAGAGAGCTTTCATGGTGGTCCCAGGTCTTCTGGACAGTTGTGGCCCACTTACCAGTCTTTTTCCTGTTTTGTAGTTCAAATAGCCCTACAATCAATAGTGTCCTTTCTGTAAGCATGGATGGTTGAACTTGATCCTTAGAATTACATCAAGACAAAGGAGGGGGAAACGAGTCTTAATAGAACATGTAGATCTGAACTGTAATGGGAAAGGTCTGAAACTAAGTTGGTTCTGAGTCTTGGGGTTGGTCTCTCTCAGGCCACATGTTCTGTGTTCTCCATTCTTTTTTCTCTGCTCAGCTTTCTTATCTCCTTCATAATATTTGTGCCCTCATAGCTTCAGCTTGCAGACATCCCCATTTTTATTGAGTGCTTCTACATAGCAGGTGCTTTATATGACTTTTCTCAAAAACTTTGGTTATTACTGTTTACAAAGTACAGATGAAGAAACTGAAGCTTAAGAGAAGAGATGACACAGATAATAATTACTGTCCTTGGGATCTGAACCCAGGTTTTCTGATTCTAAACTCCATGCTTTTAGCTACCATGCTATATGGCCATATATGCACACATGCACACATACACATATATGGCTATATATAAATTGTGTATGTATATATAAAAATGTTTACGTATGATTTTATATATATATATATTTGTATATATATTCATGGTGATAGATTTGTCTTATGGTGATAGATGTGTCTTATGGGATTCATGTCCCCTTTAAGGGACTTCTCATATGTTTAGTTTCAACTACAACTTCTAACTGCTTTTTCTTATTTTCCCTAAACTTTTTGAGAATGAAAATCTGCTTGACTTAGTTCATCTTTTTGCCATGCCTTGGGTGCTACAGATTGGCTACTTAATGTTATAAGCCCACCCAATTCTAATCAGCTGCCCCCTACCCCCACTCCCTGGAAAAGTCAGCTGGTGCTGAGAGGAGTTGATGGTAGGGCATGAGTGCATGCTCAGTCACTTCAGCCATGTCCCACTCTGCAACCCCATGGATGTAGCCTGCCAGGCTCCTCTGTCCATGGGATTTCCCAGGCAAGAGTACTGGAGTGGGTTGCTATGCCTTCCTCAGGGATTGAACCTGTGTCTTCTGTCTCACAAGCAGATTCTTTACCCCTGAGCCACCTGGGAAGCCCTGATGGTACAGCAATTATACTTAAATGCAGGGGAAGCATTAAGGATTAGGATTGAGTTGTCCAAAAATTTCGTTCAGATTTTCCCGTACCATCTTATGAACAATTCAAACTTTTGGGGCAACTCAATAGTCTATCATTAGACAACAAGCTTTAATTGGCCCATCATATACCAGGATATATGTGTGTAAACATTCTAACACCAGACTCCCTAACACCAGAGCCTGCCATTGAAGGCCCAGGTTTGCACACATTAGTTGGGCAAATGACTATTTTTCTGAGATGTTTACTTGTTGGTGACACAGGAGAAGTCACATGGCCCTTCCTGGGTACTGAGACTCTATTGAGTGTAGGCACTGAACTAAATGCCAGAGATCTGGATAAGTGAGTTACCATTCTGGGGAGCAGCAGTTCGTAAGACTCATGGAGTTGGGGTGTCTGTAAAATGTGCATTCCAGAACCTAGCCCACCTCCAGAGATTCTGCTTCACAGGTTTTGCAGTTTATTAAGAATGTCCTAAGGCTACAGGTGTTCAGTGGACCTAATGAGAACCAGTAAGGGGGAGAAGACATGACTTCCCAATTGATAATCAATGCTATGAGAAGAAACGAGAATTAGAGGGAATCAAAGGAAGAGCAATCAATTTTGTGGAGCTTGGTGTCAAAGAAGGCTTCACAGAAGTGACAGCTCAGCTCAGTAGGGGCTTGTCAGGTGAGGAGAAGGGGAGAGTTTCAATACCACCGGCAAAGGTATTTTCTGGGGTTGGAGAGGATTTGGGCGGCAGAGTAGATTCTGGACATCCAGAAAGGCAGATAAGCCAGAGCACAGAGAGACATGTTTATAGTGTTAAGTTTATTTCTCTGTGATGGGGCATCAGAAATGTCTAGGTTAGCAAGAGACAGGTTCAGATTTGACTTTTAGAAAGGTGATTTTGGTTTCAACATGAAGACTAGAAAGATGGGAGTGGGGTGGTCTCCATGGAGACCTAAGAGGAGACTGTGGTCAATTATAGATAAGCTGTGATGTGCAGCTGAAGTCAACCAAGGGATACAGATGGAATGCAGGGGGTGGATGAGAGAGATATGTGGGGAGTAAGGTACCTAGTTTGGGGCATGGGTGACATCCACCCAGATTTGCAGTACAGTACAGATTTAGGTGGAGAATAGCAGAAAGCAGGAATGAGTTTTAGTTCAAATGTATCTAGTAGAATGTGTTCATGCTAAGTCACTTCAGTCGTGTCCAATTCTTTGTGACCCCATGGACTGTAGCCCACCAGGCTCCTCTGTCCATGGGATTCTCCAGGCAAGAATACTAGAGTGGGTTGCCATGCCCTCCTCCAGGGGATCTTCCCAACCCAGGGATTGAACCTGTGTCTCTTATGTCTCCTGCATTGGCAGGTGGATTCTTTACCACTAGTGGCCACCTATGTCTAGTAGAAAAGCCAGTAAACAGTCAGAATTTTGGAAATCCCACTCAGAAGGGAGATCTAGCTTTGTTTAGAAATTTGCAATCCTCTGCTGTCTTGGTAAAATTGTAGGCATGGGTGTAACATGAGAGTTCTCAAAAAAACTTAAGTTAGAAAGAAGACATAGCATTAGAATCCCAAGAAATAGAACCTAAGATATGTCAGTCAGTCAGTTCAGTCGCTCAGTCGTGTCCGACTCTTTGCGACCCCATGAACCACAGCACACCAGGCCTCCCTGTCCATCACCAGCTCCCAGAGTCTACCCAAACCCATGTCCATTGAGTCGGTGATGCCATCCAACCATCTCATCCTCTGTAGTCCCCATCTCCTCCTGCCCTCAATCTTTCCCAGCATCAGGGTCTTTTCAAACGAGTCAGCTCTTTGCATCAGATGGCCAAAGTATTGGAGTTTCAACATCATTGCTTCCAGTGAACACCCAGGACTGATCTCCTTTAGGATGGACTGGTTGGATCTCCTTGCAGTCCAAGGGACTCTCAAGAGTCTTCTCTAAGAAATAACAACATATAAAAAGCTGAGTAAAGATGGAGAAGCCATTTTGAAAGAGTTTCAGAAAGAGGATGATTTGTGGCAATTTTGATGACAGTACCTTGAAGAATCTAAGACAAAAAATTAATGCTAGCTGTCATTTATCATTTTTGTTTTTTTTTCTCTTCTACTTACCACAGGGATGAATATGTTTTGTATCACTGATTATCATATGCCATGGTATAACAATAAAAAAAAACAGTTATAGGATCTTCTTGATACCAAGTGTCAATTCAATTCTGGAGATGGAAGACAATAGACAGATTTGTTTTAATCCCATTACTAATTCAAGAATTGTTTTTACAGTACTTACTTTGTGCTTGGTACTGAGCTAAGTGTGGATGATGGAGAAGTGGATTGGTCCCTGCCTTCAATGAGCTTATCTTACTTCCAGGAAGCATTATATAAAACAAGCATTGCACATAATAAATGACGTTGTTCCAAGAGTCCTGTGTGCCTCTCAAGAGGGGATAGAAGGGAGAGTATCACAAATGAAACCATAGAGTATAGCAGAGACAGCAATGATTGGGGAACTCAGAACTGAAAAACAGTCTTATGGTATAATGGGCCAGGGAAAGCTTGTGTTTTTAATACAATACAGGGAAAGGAAAAAAAAAAAAAATACAGGGAAAGAAGTAAAACAGAAGGTTTTGCTGTGAAGTGAAGAGGGCACCAAATCCGGGTTCTTTCTAAGGCCTCTGCTAGACAGCCTTCACCTTCTTGGGCATGACTCTGGCCTCTAGGAACCTACAAGCAGGAACCTGGCTTGGAAGAATGGTGGCCTTACCACCCCACCCGCCCCCCACCACAACCCTCATCTATTTGTTTCAGGTGCTTCCAACAGGTGATTTCTCAGAGAGCCTAAGCCACCAGTCAGGAGTAGGCAGGGAGGAAGGAAATTCCCTTCCCCCGTTGCAGAGAATAGATGTCTGGAGTGAATTCCAGCTCAGTAGTTTTTTGGGTTTTGTTTTGTTTTTTGCTTTTGATGAGATCAGATGGTTCATTTCCAAAAAGAGACAGAAAGAACTATGTCCTATTTAAGAGCAATAGTCTCCGACTGCTTAAGTTCTGGATTT
Organism: Cervus elaphus; assembly: GCF_910594005.1. Lineage (NCBI taxonomy): Eukaryota > Metazoa > Chordata > Mammalia > Artiodactyla > Cervidae > Cervus > Cervus elaphus. Next base: position 101,909,707 of record NC_057834.1, on the reverse strand, counting down.
GCCTCTTATCCCCTGGGTGACCTTCGGCAATTTATTCCACCTCTCTAAGCCTCGGTCTTTGTTACCTAAAATTTGGGGATAAAGATACATACCTCACAGGGATGTGGTGAGGATTAAAGGATAATGTATACAAACCCCAGAGCACTGGGCCGGGCACATAGTAGTTGGTAAAAAACAAAAAGGAATCCGTTGATCTAACGAATGCTAGCTATTGTTACTAATGACCCCGAAGAAGAGCAGTGGACGCACAAATGGCAGTCCCGTCCTTCACAAATCTCTGCCAGGCAGAAAGCCAGCGCCCTAGAACTTCAAGGGACTTTCGATGGGTGGGATCCCGGAGTCCCTTCGCGGGGGCGGAGGCGGTGAGAGCTGGGGTGGGTAGCTGCCCCCGGCAACCAGAAGGTTCCAGGGACCCCCACCCGCTGCAGGTCTGGTACCCGAGCCGAGAGCCGGCTCTCGGGCCCGCGGCGTCTCCGGGGGCCGGTTCTGAGGCGGGAGTCGGGCAGAGAGAGGAGGGGCGACCGGGGGAATGTCCCCGCCTCTCTCCCCGCTTCCATAAATCACCGCAGCCGCGGCGGCCGCCGGGCCGGGAAGTGCACGGAGCCGGAGCGCAGCGTGGTGGCACCAGACACCTCCCTTTCCCCCGCCGCTGGCTTTCTTTCTTTCAGCTTTTTTTTTTTTTTTAAACCTCTCCCTGCTCGCTCGGGTGGCTGCCCCAGCCTACCAAGCCCGATCGCCGCTCCTCCTCCCAGGCTGCAGCCGCCCGCCTTCGCCGCCGCCTCTCTCCGCTGGGACCCGCGGGAAGCGAAAGCTCCGCGGCTCGGCTTGTGAGCCCCGCGGCCACGCACCGGGTGCGGACGCCGCAGCTCTCGCAGCTGCCCGCCGCTTCGCGGGGGCCGCGCCGGCGCTGGGGTCCGGGACACGGCTGGGGCGGTTTGCTTCCTCTCCTGCCGCGGCCGCCCGATCCGGCGATGGTGGCCGCCCGCGCTCCCGCGCCGTAGCTGGGCGCCCCCCTAAGTTTAGAAGCTGCCGGGGCGCGTAGAAGCTGCTGCAGAAGGGCGAGAAAGTTTTGCGGGGTGCGCCGAGCGGGCCCTGGGCGCACCTCCCGGGGCTACCTCCCCGCTTCCCGGCTCCTGGAGCCCGTCGGCGGGGAGTGGGGGGAGGCGGCATGGCCCGAGAGCCGGAGGAAGAGGAGGCGGCAGGGGCGGCCGCCCTGGCCCGCGGGGGTCGCGGCTCGCTCGGACGGGTCGGGGCGCGGCGGCCGCCCCTCTGGCTGCTCTGCCTGGCCGTGGGCTGGCTGCTGGGGGCCGGGGCCGACGCCGAATTCTCTATCCTGGACGAGGCGCAAGTGCTGGCGAGCCAGATGCGGAGGCTGGCGGCGGAAGAGCTGGGGGTCGTCACCATGCAGGTAAGGGTTCCCCCCACCCTCCTTCAACTTGTGCCCGGGAACTTGCCAGGCACATCCCGCCTCGCTCCGTTGCGCAGAGCCCGGTCCCATCCCCAGTACAGGTCGCTTTAACCGAGCGCCGACCTCGCCGGCATGCACAGAGCACCCTTTGCCCCGGACACCTCTGGCCTCTGCGTGGATCCCCTAACTACACACCAACTCCTCTTCCAAGTTCTTGGGTCCTTCTCTCTTTCTCTCCTGTGCAGAAGCCCCTGCCCTTTGCACAGGACCCACTTCCCTGGGCACAGCTCCATTATCTCGGCGAGGATTCTCAGGTTCCTTCGCGCCTTCTTTCCTAATTTGCACCAATTTCCCCCGCAGTCTTTTTTTTTTTTTTTTTAAACCCCGCCACCCCTACACACTCCCCTTTTCCCTCTTTGTGTATCCATCCCAGGGCAGACGGTCCCGCCTGGCTCGGACGGTTTTCCGAGGCTCCCAGTCTGCACCGCCTTGATCACCTCTCCGGGTCCCCCAGACTGAGGCGCACGAATGGGCGCCCGGAGGGCCGGCACCGCCGCGGGCGCAGCTGCTCCAGGGCCACCTGGGCCGGCCAGAGCGTCCGGGGAGTGAACTCGGCGCTCGCTCCCCCAGCCCGGGCGCCTTGGGGGAGGGGCCGGCCTGGTAGACTCTCGGTAGCTTCCGACTCGTGCTGCGTGGGGGACATTTTTTGTTGCTTTCCGCTGTTGTTGGTTGCGCGCTGAGTGTTTTTGTTTTGTTTTGTGTATGCCTTTTGGTTTGGGGTGGAGGAAAAAGAAAGCACAGTGAATAAGGTTCCCATTTCTCCAAATTGTTTACCAGGTCCGTCCTCCCGGGGGCGGGGGGGGGGGGTGGTTGGTGGTGGTGGTGCTAAAGAAATATTGCCCGAGGCTAGTAAGGAATCTTGAAGATGTTACTAATAACCAACAGTAGCTTAAAAAAAAAAGAAAGAAAAAGAAAAATTGCTAAACAGCAACCACCTGGAGATTCTATCTCGCCGTTATTTTAACCTCTTTGGCCGGAAAGGCCCACTCGATTAGGAGAAGTTGAACTGACATTCCGAATCTGAAATATTTGCTGTAACATTTTTCTGTAAAGTAACCTCATTCTCTTCTGTATTCGAACAATAATAATGGTGATGCATGTGGTTTACGAAACAGCGAAGTTCCCAGGAATGTGTTCTCGGAAGAGGTTTCTGATTTCGATTCTACCGTGACCACCCTTCTACCTCCCATCGGGAGAGGTGTGTTAAAGTCACTTGAGATTCCGGTTTTTGGCTTGTTTTTTTTTTTTCTTTGCCCTCCCTCCCTAACCACCACCAGTCTCCTCCAAGGATGATACAGTTTTCTTAAAGTCAGTTCCACCAACCTTTACCGCTGTAGTGAAAGACTATTGGGTGGTTTGTTTTGCTTTAGGAGTGGATGGCTTGCCTGAAAAGATAATTGTGTTTATGTGCAGACACCAGCCCTGAAATGCAGTAGAGTCCTATTTTCCTTCATTTGCATAATAGTAGACAAACTTTTAAGATACATCATTGAACTTTTCTCTGCAGATCTTTTCGGTTCAGATTGTTATAATTTTTCCCATATGCATTTTCTGATTTCTGATGATTGCTGACAGAGTTCTCAGGAGTCAAGTGACTTTTAGAGGAAATGAACTAAAATGTTAGGGAAAAACTAGGATTTCTTTTTCCACTGATGAATGTTTCAATTCAGAGGACAAACAATTGTGTTCTTGCATAGAGACCCCCTTTTAATAAAGAAATTTAATACATTAAAGTTTTGGACGGTGATCTTAAGATTAGCAGGCATTTGTCACCTTCATCCTATCACTAGGGCTGGACAGGGGACCTTAGGGTTCCCCCCCTCCCCCCCACCATATAAGTTAAGGACTAGCTTTTTCTGAGATGCTGACAGCAGTTTTACTATTTCTCACCCAATCCTTGACAAAAGGTGAAATTGGATCCCTACACATTGTCTTTCAGGTAGGGATCCAAAACAAATGTAGTTTTAAAAGTCTTCCCTGTTGAAAAGGAGACACTTTAGAAGAAGAAAAAAAAAAAAAAGCTCTGATCAGTGGGGGGTTTGTGCCCAAATGGCCCTTTATCTCCTCCCAACTGGCCTCTTTCTAACACCTTTGCAACCCTATTGTGGAAGCTGGCCTCCTGGGGCCAGGGTTTTGTCTGGCAAAAAGTGAAGTGGCTTCTCTCCCTTTTTAAAAGGAGCAGCACATACTGTATTTAAATTCTTCTTCTTGAGCTGTACATTGATCTGCCACTTGCCTCCTTCTGGGAAAATTGAGGGAAATCTCTTTTCAGTTTTTTGTTAGACTGCCAGCTTGTTTTGTGTGGGGTGGGGGGGGGCGGATATTTGTAAAATAAAATCTAAAGCAGGTTACATTTCTTGCCCTTAAAACAAGGTTGCAAGCCTCAAATTTTCCTCTGTAAACCTCTGGGATTCGTTCAGTGGGTCTGAAGTTATGTGGGTTTAGCTGTCTAACGAGCAGATAATATAATCCCTCCTTGTGACATGTTGGATATTATAGCTGTGGAGCTAATCTGTTGCTCTGAGACAGGTAGCCTCATGTGGGTGTTAAGGTGAGTGGGGTCAAACTTCCATCCAAAGATATGAGGGAGTTGGAGAGACGTGTTCTCCCTTTGCAGGAAAAGAATGTCCTACCTCAATTAAGGGATCGACTCTTTTCACTTGACCTTGGCATGTCAAGTGCAGTGCAGACCTTTTAGGGCGGCATCTTTTTTGACAAGAAACTTTGTGTAGGTTCGTTGATGCATTAAAAACCTATTTCCAGACTTTTACGTCACTGCTGCTGAAATTCTCCAAAGACCATTTTTAATTTTGAGAAATTGCAAAGCCGCTTCCAAGGGGGAGGCCTGTTGTCACCTCTCACAAGACAGGCACAAGGAAGAATTTTACAAAAACAAAACCCAGGACTTCTTTCAGCACTGTAGTTTCCTGTGGCATAGTTTTTTTGCTGGCTGATAAAGTTTGAAAAGCAGCCTAGCTTAAAGATTTTCTTGGAAAGGTTTTTCTCATGGTGGCTGCCTGCTCATGGTTTTTTGTTGTGGTTCCTTTTTAGTAATGGACAAAGTTAAAAAAAAAAAACAAAACTCTAAATGATTTGCACCAACTAATTTTGCCAGTGCCTTGGGAAAGTTGCCACTGAATACTGCCCCCCTGGCAGCAGGCCTCATATATCATGGGTAAAAGTCAAAAACCTAATCATCATCTCCTCAGGGGTCTGGTGGAGTGAAACCATGGACATTGAGATCTAGGGAGCAGAGAATGGCTGTGTTCAGGGACCCTTGCTTCTGCTTTTTCATTCATGCAAAAAGTTTTTTTTTTTTTTTCTTTTGAATGAAGGAGCATCATGGAGTGGAAAGGAGTCCACATTGGAAACCTGGGTTCCAGCTCTGCCACTTTAGAAGTTAGGTAATATTTTTCTATAAAGGTGGCAATGATGATTCTTCCTAGAGATCTGCTCTGTGGACTTAATGAAAATAGTGCCTGTGAAAGCACCTGTTGATGGGGAGTTGGGACTGGGAACTGTTGACAGATGTGGTTGTTCTTCAGTAAAGAGATTTCCTTAGAAGCTGACTAGGCACAGAGCACTATGCTAGCTGAGTGTTTGGTGGATTTAAAAGGAGATATTCCAGTGCAGCCCCTTAAGGAGTTTACAATTTGGAGGTTGAGGTAAGGTTGCACAGGTAAAACAGTTAAGCAACAATGCCTGCTTGTTAGAAGGCATATCTGGCTCTGGGGGCCATTTCACCAGGCACTTATAAGGCCCATTTAACATTATATGACAATACAGGCTTCCTAACAGCAAGGACCTGGCGCATAGCCAGGTTGCCCGCCTTGATGTTAATTCTAACTCAGCTCTGCTGAGCTGGGCATAGTCACTGTGAACTTGGCAGACACACCAGCAGGTTGGTCAGACAGCTGCTGTATGGGGCCTGGAAGGGGGATGGGTGGGGAGAAGCCTTCCAATAGGGGCAGAAGAAATGCCAGAAGTACGAACTGAGGCGCTTCACCTCAAATGGAAGGGAAGGAGGCAGCCAGGACAGAACTGATGGGCTCAGTGGGGGTGAGGTACTGACTGAAAATACGGAGCAGGGTTGTAAATAGTGGCTGCAGCTGAAAGTGAAAGGGGAGGCCGACTTCGTATGCCCTAGAACGGCATTAAGTTCATTGTTCATATTTGCATACATTCAACCAACTCTGGGGGAGGCTTCTATTCTGTGAGGGGCTTTGGGTTGGGCTTAAGCTGGGGATAGAAGGTAAATAAGATCTGGTCTGTTCCCTGAAGCTCTCAGCTGATGATGCAGACAGATACAAAAGGAGGTGTTTAGTGAGGAGCAGAGAGGCAGTAGAAAGCAGTGGGCTAGTACCATGCTGGAGAGAGGAAGAGGGCATTATGGAAGTACAGAGGAGGGCTGCCAAGCTCATCTGGTGAGGTCATGAAGTTGACTACTCCTCCTGCAGCCTTTTAAGTGATCTGCCACACACAGAGAGTAGTCCTGAAAGCATCAGCAGCCTCAGACATTAAGGGGAACCAAATAAGCAGTTCTTCAGACATTTCTAAGGCCCCGTGGTGGTACTGGACAAGGGACTTGCCATGTCTTAAATGCTTGATTAGTGGGGGTGACTGTAACTCTTGTACCTCTGCATATGGCCCCATGTCTTATTTCTCTGGCCATCACACCTAGAGCTTCTGTGGTTATTTGACATCAACACCCTGGTGGCCCTACTATAACTTCATGCTGATTTACAGCTATGTTTAGATAAGGTTGGCATTTGCCCCCTAGTCATGTCCATCATACCAAGAATGGTATGTTTTAGGATGATTTGAATATGTGCTTAGGCAATTGAGAATATTTTAGGAATGAAAAAAAAATGCAAATAATGTTATTTGATTCTATGCCCTATGTGTAGTGTAAGCCCTAATGGGAAAGCTGCAGCCTTGTTTTCTTCTGAGTGCTCATTTGGAGTAGAACAAAATTGACCATTGGTGGATGACTCTGAATTGAACTTGGTAAGAATGAGTGCAAAGAAAAACATGTTGAATCACTTCTGAGGGACTCTCCCCGCTGTGCTTAGTATCAGTACTTCCTCCCCTTCCTCTCCACTAATACCTGTCTTAGCTGGCAGTGTGGCCTGCGCTTAGCTTTTTCCTGCCAGTCGTACTTAAATCTGGAGGGGGGAGGGGGAGGGGATGGTTTTACACTTTATAACTTGGTGCTATTTCTGGTTGCTGCTTGAAGAGTTCCTTCCTTGAGCTTAAGTGGATGAGCCAACAGGAACCTTGGAGAACTCTGGAAGGTTGGTATTAAGTGCAACGGGATTTGTTTTGAATCTGCTTCAACCTGGCGTAAAAGTATATTGGAGGTCAAAATATAAAGGGCACCAGTTTTGACTCTACTAGTTATTAACTGTCACTTCCAGCATATTATAAAATTACTTTCGAGTTCCTTTGTGCTTCATGTGGTTAATGGGGGGATTTGTTTCAGCACACAGTCCAACATAGGAACAGTCAGTAAACAGAAATAAATGTGGACAGCGTGTTTAGTGCCAGGGCACAGAACCTGGAAGGCAACACACATTTTGCAGCTCCAGAACCGGAATGAAACTGAAATCTAAGCTTCAGAACCTGCAGATTTCAGTGTAGTCAGTCCTCTGGCCCAGGGATTACCAAAGTGTGGTACGCCGACCTCAGGGATGTGATGCAAAACCATCCTTTGAGATTTATGAAGAAAGTATTAGACCTGCCAATTAGAGTCATTTTATTTATTTTTTTCCTTTTTGGCTACACCACACAGCATGCGGGGTCAAACCCGTGGTCCCTGCCATGGAGGCATGGAGTCCTAACCACTGGATCAGTAGGGAATTCCCTTATTTATTTACTTTTAAGCTTTTTTAATACAAAGATTTGAAAAAATATACAGAAGTAAAGGGCATAAAAATGTTCCTATACCTCTCACCTGGCTTAACTAAGCTATCTACTTGTGGTCAGGCTGGTTTCATCTATGCCTCTACCTGCTCTTTCCCTCCCCCTGATTATTTTGAAAGAAATTCCAGGTATCCCATAATTTCATCTGTAACATTTTTATTGCATTCTTATTTAATTTTTATATTAATGTCTTATAATAGGCATAATACATTGATATACTAGTATATAGAGTTTGCAGTCCATCAATACAAACATTTTCGAGGGTATATACTTAAAATTTTTTAGGACATGCCTGAGCAAAATGATTGCTGTGTGGTGGCGGTGGTGGTTTAGTCTCTTAGTCATGTCGTGGACTACAGCCTGCCAGGCTTCTCTGTCCATGGAATTTCCCAGGTGAGGATACTGGAGTGGGTTGCTATTTCCTTCTCCAGGGAATCATCCTGGTTCCCTGCATTGCAGGTGGATTATTTTCCCACTGAGCCCTTTACAAAATAGCTAGTACCTTTGTCCAGCAGCCTCCTTTGCCTTCCAGATGTAACACCTAAGATTCTTTTGGGAAGCTCCTCTAGGACCCTTTTTTTCTCCTGGGCACATGCCATCTGGTCCTCATTTTCATGCCTGGCTTTCCCCACAAGGCTGAGAGTTTCCGTGTTTTCTTAGTGGCCAGCTTATAGTCTGAGCCATGTCTTCTCACTCCTGCTTTCTCCCTATTTCAGAGATGGAAGGCAGGAAGGAGTAAGGAATAAAGCAAAATAAACTCTAAGGGAAGGGAGGAGGCTGAAGAGAAAAGGCTGGCTGTGTACATAATTCTCTTCTGATGAGTTTGTCAGCAGATGGTACTGTAGAATCTGAGGCCAGGAGAGTGGAGGGGCCGGTATAGAACGCCCAGTGCTTTCCCTCCTAGAGTTCATGTTTTATCAGAGAAGCTAAGCTAACTTGAAGGGGTTAAGGCAGTGCAGGAAAAAATGCTGAAATATCGGATCAAGACCCATGCCCACCCCGGGGTTGCTAACTCTTAACATTTCCAGGGTTCAGTTAGGCAGAGTGAGGCAGGCCAGGTGTGGATCAGTAGGGAATGGTGTTGGCTGTTGGAAAGGGAGGGCACATGCCAGGGCTGAAAAGCAGGTGCTACCAGCTCTGCCAATTGCTGCCATGTGGCACTGTGGGGCCAGCGTTCCCACTTGACTCTGGTTTTCAGGAGAAGCTGGGTCTCTGGGTTTTCAACAAAATCTCTTGATTCTTAAAATGTTGGCAACTAATTCAGATTAAAAAAACAAAACCAAAAAAACACTGTGTGGGCCAAACCATACATGCCAGCTGTCTGGATCAGGCCAGAGGCCACCCATTTGCAGTGTCTGGATTAGAATTATTCAGTGAGCTCTAGGAGGTAAAGTCAGCGCTTGTGTGTAAAGATTCTTGGGAAGTAAGTTTCCGTATAACAGAAAGGACAGCTTTCTCATAGAATAGAGTTATAAGCTGGTTTGTTTTTTGGAGATGAGCTTCCTGTCGTCATCATTACTTAAACAGTCATTGAGTGTTTATTTGGTGCCAGGCACCATGTTCATTCTGAGATATCCATCAGTTAATTTCCAAGGCAATGAAATGGTATGAAAATGGAGGTTCCAGATGCTTGGAGAAAGTATGTCAGGGATGTTAACCTGCTGAGGGGTGGAGGAAGCTTCTGGAAGGTCTTCTAGGAAAAGTAGAATGAATAGGAGTTGGTTAGTCAGAGCGTGGGGTTCCCAGAAGACTCTTTTGTGATGGCTCTTCAGAGAACGAAAAGATGGCCTTAGGGTTTGGAGCTTAGAGAGCTAGAGGGAAGAAAGGGCATGGGAAGAGTTCAAAGAAGCATACAGGTTGGGTAGTGGAATCCTTGGATCCTTCACGGCAGTGAGATATATGGCAGGTAACAACAGAATGCCCAGTTTACACTGGCTTGAGAGAGGAACAGGCTGCCCCATGCGATTGGACATTCTGGGGTAGAAGTCTGAGCCAGGCTAGATTACGGCTCAGGTCATGTGGCCCCATTGCTCACATTCTCAGGTAGGTTCTCCCCTTTGTTTCCACATGGCTGGCCAAAGCTTCCTAGTGTTTGAGTTGGGAACTAGCTGCTTTTTGTGTATGCATCCTCTCTTTGGAGGAGATGTGTTCTGGGGGAGATGAGCTAGAAACCTGCAGAAACGAGGAGCTTGGTGTGTAGAAAGCTCAGCCAAAGTCATTTAGGTTTTAGGTATGCTTAGCAACCACCAGCCCCCAAGGCCTGCTTTGTACCTAGGTTCTCCTTCCCCCAGTCCAGTTTCATGAGTGCCTACTTTGCAGTCTCCCTGCCTCTGACCTGCACACAGGCTGGCTGGCCTCCCACTGTGTCCTGCGGCCTGCCCTGAGGGACTGGACAAACCCAGGCTCTGCAGGCCTGCCCAGAGCCTGTCTTTTCTCCCTGATCCACTGATGAAGTGTATGAGAGCTAGAAGGACTAGAGAGAAAGTCAGCCCTCCCCCAGCCCTCGTTTTATAGGTGAGAAACGGGCCCAATGGGCGGTGGCTGTCTAGAGGTCACACCAGTAGTATATGATAGACCTTGAACTCAGGTCTTGACTTTTTAGGATTCTTACTTTGGGACCTTTTTCACAGTACTTATCCCCTGGGAGCTTCATTTTCCAAGAGATTTTTGCTTTAAAATGGAAAGGAAACTTGACTTAATCAAGAAGCTTCTTTTGAAAACAAAAAATGTTTTGGCTTAGTTCTTTTATGATTGAGAACTTATAGCTGATAGTCTCATTTGACAGATGAGTTTTTTTTTTTAAGCTGTTATTTTAATACTTAGAAGTCAGTGAGCCACTGAAGAATTACAAAAATTCTGAGACCACGGTGATGTTAGATATTTTTAAAACAGCAAATTTAAGTAGTCAATTTTAAAACAGCAAATTTAAGTAGTCAATAGCTACTATTGATTAAGCAGTCAATAGTAGTCAATAATTATGAACCTGTACAAACCAAAGTCTTTTTTTTTTTTTTTTTAATTGAAAAGGTAAAGCATAAAAAGAAAACTTTAGGGAAGGAACATCGTTTGTGATTTTTTTTTTTTTTTTTGTATTTATATAAAAACTTCAGAATGAAATCGCACCTGTAATTTTCAGGAAGAGTGCTATTTTAGAAGTGAATTTCAGGACTGCATCTCTCTCCCTAGTTAGAAGTATGAAGTTCTTTCTTTTTGTGAAAATTGTAATAGTATAATTACTTTCGAGGGGTTGTTTATTTGATCTGATAATGAAACAGAATAAATGTCATGTGAAAGCCTCTTTAACTTCCTGCTCTTCATTCTGAATTCAGAAGTTTTCTCCTACTTCAGATTTACATAGTCCCATGATTTCTAAGTTAATTACAGTTAGAACAGTTCAGATACCCAAATACCATTGTGAGTGAACTGGAAAGTAGCTTCTGGTCCATATTTCCCTGGAAATAGTGCGCTTTGTTGTCATTGTCGTATAGAAGCCAGTGGAGGAAATTCTTATCTGTTGTACATGATAACATACTGATTCTGTTCCAACCATAACAGTTATTTTAAAGACTAGGTCAAAGCCCAAGACTCCAGTACTTTTTCTTTTTTTCTGGATTCCCCTTGGATATATATATTTTTTCTATTTTATTTTTGCGTCGAGTATTTTAAAAGATACTCCAAGGCCCTGGTGGAAGGGCAGGGAAAATCAGCAAGCCAGTGAGAATGAATCTGAATTTTTAATTAGGCTTTGAGTTGTTTCTTCAAAGTGTGGAGACATCATTAGTGATGTAAGTCTTGTTGCATTAGCGGAGACTGACATTTCACTTCAAACGGGAGAGTGCAGCTGTCCTGTGCAGATAAAAGTTGCCAAGTGTGGAATAGCAAGGTGGATTGGTAGATAATTAGCTGTCCCACATTACTGCAGTGTGGAAGAAGCCTGCCAGTCATGGGCAGGAAGGAGAAATTATTAGCGGGAGAAAATCCAAGTGTGTCATAAAGCAATTTGGAATCACTTCAGCTGTGGCAGAGCTGATAAGGCATATGTTAAGGAAACAAGACAAACTGAGTCTAGTATATGATGGCCAACTTTTTTTTTCTTTCTTTTTACAAACCTTAATTCAAAAGAGGAATGGTCAGAAATTAATGATCCATAAATACACTGAAGTACCCATTCATCAGTCTGCCCTGACTCCGCCTATAAAATAATTAACCAGCTTAAAATAGTCTTCATATTTCCATGTCACTTGAAAATAAAGTAGGATTCTACGTAGGGCCAAAAAAAAAAAAAAAAAAAAAAATCACAGGGAGGTCACAAATCCCTAACAATTACTGTGCCGTGTATAACCATGAAAATATATTTGAAGAAGAAATTTTTAAGTCTGTCACCTCTCTGATATGTGTAACAGTATTTATAAATGGCTTGAGGATATTTTTATGGCCTTATTGGTGAAACATAATGTTTGTGTGTATTTAAATATTGTTAACAGTTTTCCTGTGATCTTCGCATTCATCTCTGGGAAATGAGAAGGGTAGAAAGACCTGTTAGGTTTCTTATTAGATATTTGCTAGCTCAAATAAAATGTCAATGGGATTTTTGTTGTTGTTGTTGTTGACTGTATTGCTCCCCAGGCCCCTTAGTGGGATCCTGGATTCCTTTGTCCTGATTCCATCCATGTGTATTGATCGGCTTTCTCCAAAGCCCATGCCTCTCCTGGCAGCCCAGGGACAGGATGTGCTGAAGTGCTCAAGGTGCTGCGTTCTGCTTGGATGGTGTCCTCTCTGAATAAGAGATGTTATCGGCTGCTGTCGCAGAGCCAGTTTTCTGCCTCTTGCTGCTTGCTTCCTCCCACCCTGGGAGCTGTCACTGAGTTGTTGCTGCTCTGGGTAGTTCTGGAGAAAGCCTGGAGAACTGAGGTTTTTAGCAATCTTGGATCCAGAGTAGTTTTCACTGACCCTGTGTGTAATGGGGATGTTTGCCCATCTTGTTGTCTTGAAGGGGGGGGATGGGGGACTAGTCTGTGTGCTGGTTTGTAAACCATCTCATTTGTTATGGCTTGATATCCCAGTTAGTGTAAATTCAGATTTCCAAGGAGGCCTGGAAAATTTTACTTGCATCCATGTATTATCAGTTAAAAAATGTGGGCAAGAGCTACAAACAGTAAAGCTTTGTACAGATGAGTTATTAGAGCGTGGGTTCTCACAAGAAAGAGCCCAGGTTTATTCATCTGTGTAGTCCTGGTATGTTAACACTGTCTCTGGCACATGGTGAAAGTGAAGTTGCTCAGTCGTGTCTGACTCTTTGACTCTTTGCCACCCCATGGACTGTAGCCTATCAGGCTCCTCCCTCCATGGGATTTTCCAGGCAAGAGTGCTGGTGGATTGCCATTTCCTTCTCCAGGGGATCTTCCTGACCCAGGGATCGAACCCGGGTCTCCTGCATTGCAGGCAGACACACGGTGAGGACTCCAAAAATGTCTGGGTTACAGAAATTGGGCGGCCATCTTTAAACAGTAGATTTTGTAACTTTCGGATACTATTCTGAATTTAGCTTCTGCTACTATGTTTCTATTTCATTTCCTAATCTAGACTTAAGTATAATGACTTGAGCCTGCACTTGCTACTAAAGATGTAAAATGTTGCAGATGAGTGACAGTGTCTAGGAGTAAGCGCCTTAATTATTGGTTAAGTTCTGATGTTTTATTTCTTCCTGTTAGAGAAAGCTTAGGTATGTATATCCAGGTCATTTAGGAATATAAAAAAATACCAAAATGTGTGTATACTTGCAAATTATGTACTTAGAGCTCTGTTATCTTAGAGATTAAATTCATCAGCTAGTTCATTTAATGAATTTGTGTTGAGCACATACTGTATCTCAGGTACTATGCTTGCATTTGAGTTCATGGTTAAAAGAAGAGAGACAAGATCTCTACTCTTATTCTGCTTGAATGGTGTCCTCCCTGAATAAGAGCTGCCCTCGGCACCTAACTAGGGGAAATATGTTAAGTAATCATATAAATATGAGTTATGAATTGTTTTAGTAATGTTATGAGAGAAACAAGGATTATTAGACAACAAGGGAGATCCTTTTAATATATGTCAGATATCTCACTTCTCGGCTCAAAACTCTCTAAAGGCTCCCATCTGACTCCAGAGTAAAATTCAAAATTACAGTGGCCTTTACAGCCAGAGTGACCTGGCCCCTGATATCTTTGGCTTTATTTCTTATCTCCCCTCTCACCACCAAGTTCCCACCCCCCACCCCCCAACACACAATGTTGCTCTAATGCTCCAAGCACACCCTTGCCCCAGAGCGTTTGAACTTGCTGTTCCTTTTATCTGGGAATAAAAATTTTAAAAAATCTTTACCTGTCCATCTTCTTTAAAACAGTATCCTCCGTTCCTCTCCTCACTCTGCCTCCTTACCCCATTCATTTTTTTTTTTTTTTAATTTTGGTCATATTCCTCAACTTCCCACATGTAAGCTTTGTATTGTTCACTGCTGTTTTCTTATGGAATGGGCTTGGCCCTTAGAATTAATTACTCAACAAATATTTATCAAATAATGTGGCTGGGAGCAGCAACCGAGAACTGGATGGCCTGGGAAGGGATCACAGAAGGTAATGCGGAGGAGCCAATCAGAGGAGAGGTGGAGGTGGGGCTAGCAAAAGAAGGGGGAGCCAATCAGAAAGGAGGGTGAGGAAGTTGGCTAGCATGGGAACACCCCGTGCAGAGGTCTTGGGGAGACTTTGGCATATTTAAAGAACTGAAAGAAAACCTGGTGGCTCTCTTATTAGTGTAAGAGGAGAAAAATGATGCATATGAGGGATTTGAATCTTATTCCTAATTAATGCAAGCATAATTGTTTCCCCAAACTCTTTTGGTTATGCCTTTACTGGTATGGACCCACTAGAAGGGTGAAGATGCTGAAAGACCCCAGGTGGACAGAGGTCTGGAGGTTGGAAAATTGATGGTAGGCCGTTTGTTTCTCTCTTTCAACAGAGAGGAGAGAGAGAAGAGGAGTGGGGATGGGAGACTACAGATTCATTAAAAATTAAAATAGGAGAAAAATGTAAATGTGACTTCATCGTTCTACACCTATAAATTAAAAAAAACAACTCATGCGTCCCATGTTACTTATTTTTTTTAAAAGGGGAAAAACAAAACAGACTTCCAGAGCAAACTGAATACAACAAGGAAGTCCTGCAGTAGTGATTCAGATGTACTTTCCTTCTGTTATGTTGCATTCATTCAAATAGATAGATTTACACACAATAAAATGTACTGTTTTTTCCCTCATGCAGCTAGCAATGATCACTTTTTAATGTGACCTTGAAAGTTCAGAACCAAATCTTTGAAGTGCATCAAACTTTTAAAAATTTTAATTTTAAAATTGTAAAATGATCCTGATGCTGGGAAAGACTGACAGCAGGAGGAGAAGGGAGTGACAGAGGATGAGATGGTTGGACGGCATCACCAACTCAGTGAACTCCATGGACATGAGTTTGAGCAAACTCTAGGAGATAGAGAAGGACAGGGAAACCTGGCATGCTGCAGTCCATGGGGTTCCAAAGAGTCAGACATGACTTAGTGACTGAACAATGAACAGCAAAATGTATGCAACATACATTTTTAAAATGTTAATTATTTTTAAGTGTGTAGTTGTGGCATTAATGGTTCAGAGTGGCTGCACCATTTTACATAGTTGTCAACAATTCATAAGAATTCACATTCTTGCCAACACTTTTTTTTTCTTTTTAAAGTAATAGCCACCCTAATGAGTGTGAAATGTACTCTCTTTGGTGTAGAGGTCCATGGATGCACATCATGTAATTCTCACCACAATCTAAATACGGAAGTTTTTTTATCACCTTTCAAAATTTTCTAATGCTATTTCTTTATAGTCATTCCTTCCCCTCCCCAATTCTCCTACACTCCAGCCTGCCATGCCTGAAACCCATTTCCATCTCTAATTTTGCTTCTTCCAGAGTGTCATAATGGAGGCATTATGATATACATTTTGAGTCTTGACTTTTTAAGTTTAGCATAATGCATTTGAAATTCATCCACATTATACATATGAATAGTTTATTCCTTTTTATTGCTGAGTATAATTCCACTGTGCAGATGTACCACGGTTTGTCCATTCACCAACGGAAAAACATTTGGATTTTTTGAGGTTGTAAATCTATAAATATTCCTACTGTAAACATTCTCATACAAGTTTTTGTTTGAATATAGTTTTCATACTTGTTCAGTTGCTTAGTCATATCTGACTCTTTCAACTCCATGAACTGCAGCATACCAGTCTTCCCTGTCCTTCACCATCTCCCGGAGTTTGCTCAAACTCACGTCCATTGAATTGATGATGCCATCCAACCATCTCATCCTTTATCACCCCCCTTTTCTCCTACCCTCAATCTTTCCCAGCATTAGGGTCTTCTCCAATGAGCCAGTTCTTCCTGTCAGGTAGCCAAAGTATTAAAGCTTCAGCTTCAGTATGAGTCCTTCTCATACTTCAAGGGGTGGGACTAGCATGCCAAGTATATGTTTATCTTTGTTGAAAACTGGCAGTTTGTTTTCCAAAGGGGCTATCTCATTATGTATTCCCACCAGCAATGAATAAAAGTCCTGGGAGTGCCACAGCCTCTTCAGAACTTGATTGGGTCAATCATTTTAATGTTACACATTATAAAATGTGCTCAGTCGTGTCTGACTCTTTGTGACCCCATGGACTAGGAGTTCTCTAGGTTAGAATACTGGAGTGGGTAGCCTTTCCCTTCTCCAGGGGATCCTCCCAACCCAGGTCTCCTGCATTGCAGGTGGCTTCTTTACAGCTGAGCCACAAGGGAAGCCCATTTTAATGTTACCCATTATAAAATGCATGAAGTGGTATCTCATTGTGATCTTAATGAATATTTCCCTAATGAATAATGGTGCAAAGCATTTTTTTCATGTGCCTATTTGTGATTAGCCTATCTTTTTTGGTGGAATGTGAAAACATTTACCCACTTTTAAATTGGGTTGTTTTCTTATTGTTCCTTATTTTTAAAAATTTACTGATCTTCAAAATTAAATTTGTATATTTGTACAATGATCAATGCCATCTAGTTTTATAACATTTCCATTACTCCCCAAAGTTCATATGTGCCTGTTATTGAGTTTTGAGAGGTAGGTACTTGAAAAAAAATTCATATGTACTTTTAATTTTCCTTATGAGTACCAAAATCTACTACTGTTGTTTTTTCAAGTGACATTGTTTTTTCATCTTTTTGCCTTTTCATACTGTTCATGGGGTTCTCAAGGCAAGAATACTGAAGAGGTTTGCCATTCCCTTCTCCATTGGACCACATTTTGTCAGAATTCTCCACCATGACCCATTTGTCCTGGGTGGCCCTACACAGCATGGCTCCAAGTTTCATTGAGTTAGAAAAGGCTGTGGTCCATGTGATCAGATTGGTTAGTTTTCTGTGATTGTGGTTTTCTGTCTGCCCTCTGATGAAGAAGGATAAGAGGCTTATGGAAGCTTCCTGATGGGAGAGACTGACTGAGGGGGAGACTCAGTCTTGTGCATCTGGTCCCATCACTTCATGGCAAATAGATGAGGAAACAGTAGAAACAGTAACAGATTATTTTGGGGTGCTTCAAAGTCACTGCAGATGGTGATTGCAGCCATGAAATTAAAAGATGCTTACTCCTTGGAAGGAAAGTTATGACCAACCTAGATGGCATATTAATAAACCAGAGACATTACTTTGCTAACAAAGGTCTGTCTAGTCAAAGCTATGGTTTTTTCAGTAGTCATGTATGGATGTGAGAGTTGGACTATAAAGAAAGCTGAGCTCCAAAGAATTGATGCTTTTGAACTGTGGTTTTTGAGAAGACTCTTGAGAGTCCTTTGGACTGCAAGGAGATCCAACCAGTCCATCTTAAAGGAGATCAATCCTGAATATTCATTGGAAGGACTGATGTTGAAGCTGAAACTCCAATACTTTGGCCACCTGATGTGAAGAACTGACTCACTTGAAAAGCACTGATGCTGGGAAAGCATCAGGAGGCGGGAAGAGAAGGGGACGACAGAGGATGAGATGGTTGGATGGCATCACCAACTCAGTGGACATGAGTTTGAGTAAACTCTGGGAGTTGGTGATGGACAGGGAGGCCTGGTATGCTGCAGTCGGGGGGGTTGCAAAGAGTCGGACATAATTGAGCAACTGAACTGAACTGTTTTTTTCATAAATTTGCTTTCATAGCTTAAAGAATAATGGTGCCCAGGATTAGAAAGACTCAAGTATGATCTAGGATAAATAAAAAAATCTTTAAAAGAGAATTCTGGACTTTGCAGTTCTTGTTTTCAGCTAAAAATAAAGCATTATATAAGAGTTTTGGTTACTGTGGCCTTTGTAGAATCTTAGATTTAATTGGTTAATCTTAGCAGCTATTGCTTGACCCCCTGTACTCCTGTACACCTCAGCACTGCTCTAGGTGTGGGGTATAGTGATGAACAAATTGAATCCCCCTGGCCTTTGAGAAGCTTGCCTTCTGGGGGAGAGAGATATTTTGCTATGCAAAAAATAAATCAAGATAACACTGGACCCTGATCAGTTCTGGGAAGGAGTTAAATTAGGCTACTGTGCCATTTAAAAGAAGCCTGCTGAAGGAACGAAGACTTGAATGTGTTTGGGGAGGAGGACCTGGAAGGAACTTGGGAAAGAAGTGGAAAGCACAGGGTCAGAGAGGAGAATGGGTCAGGGTGTTTGAAAGGAGGCACTGAAGGAGGGTGGGAGTGGAGGAAGAGGAGAGAGGATAGTTACAGTGGGAACCGAAGAGTCTAGATTTTATTCTGGCTGAAATTGGAAGCCATTGGATGAGTTGAGGCAGGGCGTGAAGTGGTTGTGATTGATTTTTGCTTTAAAAATATCCCTCTGGCTATCAGGTACCTTGGTTGCTTGTGGTGGGGATGGGGGTGGGGAAAGGCAGAAATGGAAGCAGGGAGACAGAGTAATGAAGGTATTTATCCTTCATGGACAGGTAATACCACTTTTACCTTTGTGATTTCATTTAAATATTATGAAATTGTGTTATTTAGTGCTTCTCATTCCACAAAGGCCCACTGGGCTAAGGCTATGATTTCAGAGAAAGTAAGACAGCTACTGCAGAATAACGATTCAAGAAAATAAGAGTTTTCAATACAGAAAATGAGACAACAGTGGTAATCTCCTTCCTATGTATAGATACTGCATCGAGTGATAGATCATCAAAGGCAGTTGAGATCTTAGCTTACCAGCCAAGTAACTTTTGATAAATTCTTTCCCCCTCTTCGTAGCCTCAGCCGTTCACTTTATAAAGGAGGAGAATAATACCTCCACCGCTCTGGGCTGTTGCAAGTGTGACTGTGTCTGTATGTCAGAGACACATCACCATCATCATCTGTGGTTCTGTTAGGATGTTTAGAATTGCAAGTAACAACCCATCCCAACAACTCCGGAAACTGCCTTAAAAGATAGTTTGTTGGCTTAACTGAGAGATTTCCGTGTAATGTAAGCTTCAGGCATACTTTGGTTAAAGCCAAGGTTCCTTTTCTCCACCCCCACCCCAACATCCCCCTGGCTCCATCACCCTCGAGGACTTAGCTAACCCTCAGGCTGGCTCTGCCTGTAATAAAATGAGTTTGGTGATCCCAGGTCTGTCTGGGGCAGATCAGACTCCAGGAGAGTAAAGAGCCCCCTCCTCTTGTAGGATGCCTTGGGCTCATCCTGACTGGACCTTACCGTGGTGAGTGGAATGCAAGAGGATGGAGTGACATTCATTTGTGCCCATTAGAACCTGTTTGAAGAATTAGGCGTGGGATTGATTCCACCCACATCTGATGACTGTTGCATAATCGAGTGATTTGGGCAGAAGGGAGATAATAAAAAATTCACTAGAGTTATCTCCGTTATTCCAGTAGCAGCAGAATATGGGAATTATTTTCATCATTTTGACTGGTGTCTTCATTCTACTGGACTCCATTCCCGCCCTCCTAAAAATTTAATTATTTACTGATCACTTATATGAAACATAGGCATGGTATCATGTCAGTATAATGATCCAGGACTGTTTAACTATTTGATTAATATAAGAATTCAATCAATTAGTTTCAGAGATGATTCTAATTATATAAGAATATAATTTTAGCTTTATGTGAGGTTTGGAATTACCCATGCTGGTCAAATTTACATTTTATGAATACTTCTGATACATCTTAATATACTTTACAGACAATATTATGTTTCTAAGCAATGGTGACAGATACTTTATAATTTGTGTTTTGAAAATTTCAGGTTTTTTACCAATCTCCATTTGCCCTTCCCTAATTTCTTGTTTGTTTGTGTCCATTCCATAATGATATTTAGAAAAGTCATGAAGAGAATTGCTACTTTAAGGTGTGGTAACTAAATAGCCTGCATGTAGTTCATTTAGTTATTGAAATGAAATAATAGTTAATATATTTCCAATCAACATAAATACAAAATTTATTGGATTTTAATAAATGATTTTTGAGAGGTTTATAGTTATGAGAACAATGACCACCAATTTTGGACAAAGTTTTCAGGAATCAATTGGTTAGGGAATCTCATTATGACATAGTAAAATGTTTTTAAGGAGGTGAAGTATGAAAAGTATCCTTTTTTTTAGCTTACTCTCCAAAATTTGTCTTCTGTTTGAGCTGATTCAAGAGTTATAGGACTATGTAACACAGTGAACTTCTTGTTGAAGTTTCATTTAGTGTGTTCATAAATTATTGAAGTAAAGATTTGTGGTGCCATTCCCAAAATATCTGACATTGAATCAAGAGATGGAAAGGCTACTAACACAACCACCATTGTTCCTCCATCCATTCTTTCAATCCACTTAAAATGGGCATACAATCTACTGAGCAGGATGGCTTATTTAGTAATTTTAGGTACTTTCCTTTTCATGAGAATTTCATTATTGTACATTGGTTCTCAGGTATGAGATTAAGATCAAAATTGTATTGATGTTACTATTTCTTCTTAGTTTTCTCATCACATTAGCATTCTGTAAATGCTTTTTTTCCTCAAAACATTCACATCACTATATAACACCTTTGAAGTGATTCTTGTAGCTAAACATTTCTCTTCAAGAAAATTAGAGATACCAAGGGAACATTCCATGCAAAGATGGGTTTGATAAAGGACAGAAATGGTATGGACCTAACAGAAGCAGAAGATATTTAGAAGAGGTGGCAAGAATACACAGAAGAACTGTACAAAAAAAGATCTTCACAACCCAGATAATCAAGATGATATGATCACTCACCTAGAGCCAGACATCCTGGAATGCAAAGTCAAGTGGGCCTTCGGAAGCATCACTACCAACAAAGCTAGTGGAGGTGATGGAATTCCAATTGAGCTGTTTCAAATCCTAAAAGATGATGCTGTGAAAGTGCTGCACTCAGTATGCCAGCAAATTTGGAAAACTCAGCAGTGACCACGGGACTGGAACAGGTCAGTTTTCATTCCAATCCCAAAGAAAAGCAATGCCAAAGAATGCTCAAACTACCACACAATTGCACTCATTTCAAACACTAGCAAAGTAATGCACAAAATTCTCCAAGCCAGGCTTCAACAGTATGTGAACTTCCAGATGTTCAAGCTGATCTTAGAAAAGGCAGAGGAACCAGAGATCAAATTGCCAACATCTGTTGGATCATTGAAAAAGCAAGAGAGTTCCAGAAGAAACATCTGCTCTGCTTTATTGACTGTGCCAAAGCCTTTGACTGTGTGGATCACAACAAACTGTGGAAAATTCTGAAAGAGATGGGAATACCAGACCATCTGACCTGCCTCTTGAGAAATCTGTATGCAGATCAAGAAGCAACAGTTAGAACTGGACATGAAACAGACTGGTTCCAAATCAGGAAAGGAGTATGTCAAGGCTGTATATTGTCACCCTGCTTATCTAACTTATATGCAGAGTACATCATGAGAAACCTTGGGCTGGATGAAGCACAAACTGGAATCAAGATTGCTGAGAGAAATATCAATAACCTCAGATATGCAGAGGACACCACCCTTATGACAGAAAACAAAGAAGAACTAAAGAGCCTCTAGATGAAAGTGAAAGAGGAGAGTGAAAAAGTTGGCTTAAAGCTCAACATTCAGAAAACTAAGATCATGGCATCCGGTCCCATCACTTCATGGCAAATAGATGGGGAAACAGTGCAAACAGTGACAGATTTAATTTTGGGGGGCTCTAAAGTCACTGCAGATGGTGACTGCAGCCATGAAATTAAAAGACGCTTACTCCTTGGAAGAAAAGTTATGACCAACCTAGATGGCATATTAAAAAGCAGGACATTACTTTGCCAACAAAGGTCCATCTAGTCAAGGCTATGGTTTTTCCAGTGGTCATGTATGGATGTGAGAGTTGGACTATAAAGAAAGCTGAGTGCCGAAGAATTGATGCTTTTGAACTGTGGTGTTGGAGAAGACTCTTGAGAGTCCCTTGGACTGCAAGAAGATCCAACCAGTCCACCCTAAAGGAAATCAGTCCTGAGTATTCATTGGAAAGACTGATGTTGAAGCTGAAACTCCAGTACTTGGCCACCTGAAGCAAAGAACTGACTCATTTGAAAAGACCCTGATGCTGGGAAAGATTGAAGGCAGGAGGAGAAGGGGACGACAGAGGATGAGATGGTTGGATGGCATCACCGACTCAATCAATGGATGTGAGTTTGAGTAAACTCCAGGAGTTGGTGATGGACAGGGAGGCCTGGCATGCTGCAGTCCATGGGGTCACAGAGTTGGACACGACTGAACAACTGAACTGAGCTAAACATGTTCACCAGGAAAACTGAGTAAATGATAAAATAAGTAATCATTCATTTCATTGTAACTTTGTCTATCTTTGCCTGTGCTGGGTCTTCGTTGCTGCGTGGGCTCTTAGTTGTGGTGAGCTGGGGTTACTCTCTAGTTGCAGTGTGCGGTCTTCTCAAAGTCACATGCCATGGAACAGCTGAGCCCCTGGGACACAGCTATTGAGCCTGTTCTCTGGAGCCTGGAAGCTGCAACTACCGAAGCCCTCGAGCCCGTGTTCTTCATTTCATTATATTTAATGTCTGCTACTAGCTTGGTATTTCTCAAAGATGCTGAAGAAAGAGGGGTCAACAAAATACAGTCCTGCTTTCCTGAGGCAGACGTTCTCCTGGGGTGATTGGTAAGCAGGCCGGGAACAGCAGGGGGCTGAGGGTCAGTTGGTGCAGTGGTCAAGCCTTTTGCCTGATGGATGTAGATGTCACATGCCCTGGAGGAATTGTCTGAGGGATTAACTCTTTTGACACTAGACTCTCCCAAGCCCCATTTCTCCTGGCATTTTCAACAGACTCATTAGTGGCCTGTAAACAATTACTATGCTTTGCTCTTCCTCTGTATATTTCCTATAAACCCATCACTTGGATTTTTATTTCTTTTTTTTTTTCAACTGAACTGCCTGGGTGTTGCCCCATTCTCCAAGCACTGTCTTGACAGGAAAGGGAATGCTCACCTTCTTGTAGGCTTTGTGGATGTGCTTCAAACTAAAAGCCATTTTTAAGTAGCAGAGGTGCCCCCAAAGGTGACAAGAGATGTGAATAGTTCCAGCACTCCTCAGTTTACAAACAGTCTGGCTTCCAAAGCTCATTTTGAAGTCTGTTGTTTAGAATAGCATTCACCCAGAGGGATTATAAAAGCAGACCTAGTTCCCAACTAGGCCAATTCACAAAAGCCTATTTGGAGAATCTTGGATTTTCATCCAAGCTTTCTCACTGCCCTTCTGAGCCTCAAGTTCCTCACTGTAAAAATTGGGGGTACATTTAGTAATTGTTGTAGGATGATAAGTGAATATCTGGCACAATGCCTGATGCCAGAGTTCCCACAAAGTGTTAGCTTTTCTTTATGAAAGAAAATGTTGCTGTGTCTTCAAAATTTCTTGTTTCACCTCTCACTTCTAGGTTTTTCAAGCAGCAGTGATGGTTGTGGGTGTGTGTATGGGATGAGAAATGAGTAGGATGACTCTTCTGTGTTATTAAGGGCAGGGAAGAAGAAAGCATAATATGATTGCTTTGTTGTTGTTTAGTCACTAAGTCGTGTCCGACTCTTTTGCAACCCCTTGGACTGTAGCCGGCTAGGCTCCTCTGTCTATGGGATTTCCCAGGCAAGAATACAGGGGTGTCTTGCCATTTCCTTCTCCAGGGGATCTTCCTGACCCAGAGATCGAACCCGCGTCTCCTGCATTGACCAACAAATTCTTTACCGCTGAGTCACCAGGGAAACCCTAGAGTATGATTAGCCACTGTTTATTGAACATTTATTATGCATCATGTACTGAGTCAAGCACAGACTGTTTTGACTATTATTATTTAACTCGAACATAGCCCAGTGAACCAAGATTTGTTGCCAAAATTTCTGTTTCTAATAGCTCTGGCCAAAGCGGGTGGTTCTTCAGGTACAAATGGCTAAACTCAGCCTCTGCCCACTTTTTTTTTTTCCCCCCATTTAGCACCCGTCTATAGATCAAGAATAACTATTTGGGGACATTTTTGTCTGTCACTAAGCTGTTTCAGCAAAAAGAAAGTTGCATTTCAAATCCCCAAAGGGCAGAACAGCCTTCTCTCTCTCTGGTACTACAGGCCTGGCTGGGCTTGGTTTCCTCTTGAAATGTCTGCCTGTGATGTTGTAACTTAAAAGATGGAGGGCCGTTTGATCCAAGCCCAGGATTTGTTGGCTACAAGGTTTTTGTTAATAGAAAACACTCATGCACCTCTAGGGGGGAGAAATTAAAGCACATACTTCTTCCTCTTTGACCTTCGGACCCTTGCCATTTACATCAAACACTCTCAGGGAGAGAAGGCTAAATTAATAATCTGTGATAGCTCCCTCTCTAACAAGCCACGCTTTAAACTTGGCATTTTCTCCCCAAGCTGATGAGTTTCCATCTTCTCAGAAGAGGTGTGTGCCCTTCAGACATCCGAGGGGCAGAACACACTTTATTGGGAAGTATGGTGCTTTGCTAACACCGTGTTCTCCAGTCAGTGAGTTTCAAAAACTATTCTGTCTTTCAAGAACAATTACAAAGTAGTTGTACAAAGACTGAGTGACTTGGCTTCTAAGCCGCAATGATTTTTTCTGTAAAATGGGGAGTACTAGCTCCCTCAAAGGGCTGTGGTGAAGATCAAAGACAAGCATGTACATAAGAGTGCTTTTGTCCTGTGCTTTTTAGATTTAATTTCTTATTCTGGGGGGGGGGGGGGCGTTGTGTGTCCAAAAGTGGTAATGAGAAGAAGGTGCAGAGTCATATTTTCTCTTTTATTTATTCCCTGGTGGATCAGACAGTAAAGCATCTGCCTGCAATGCAGGAGACCTGGATTCAATCCCTGGGTTGGGAAGATCCCCTAGAGAAGGAACTGGCAACCCACTCCACTGCTCTTGCCTGGAAAATCCAATGGACGGAGGAGCCGGGGTTAAAAAGTGTCGGACACGACTGAATGACTTCACTTTCTTTCTTTTATACTTCATTTACAGTAATTCAGGTATATAGCAAAGTGATTCAGTTACACACACACACACAAATATGTGTGTGTATATATATATATTATTTTTCAGATTCTCTGCCATTGTACGTTCTATGTATCTATTTTATATACAGTGTTATGTATCTGTTGACCCCTAATTCCAAATTTATCCTTCTACCCAGTATTTTTTCTTTTAAAATGTAGGATCAAAAGTTCTTGCCCATTTGTTTTCAGTAAACCTTCAACCTTTGAGGTCCTCATGTAAAATTAAAAGATGAAATCTAGAAAACTTTGTGTAAGGAACTTTAAAAGAGCAAATAATCAAACCCATCTTATAGTCCATAAAGGCCAGTGTGATATGACTAGAATGTTAATAATACCTTAAATTTATTACTCTGCTTTAGGGCTTGGGCAGGGAGTGCTTTGAAATGGCCCAAACTCTAAATGTGCAGTCCATGAATGTCAGCGTCCTCTATAAGAACCCAAAGCAGTGGGAAATGAGGTCCTTTTCTTCAAAGACTGCCCCTTCTTTTTTAAAAACATTATTAATAAAAATGAACATTGAGACACTAGCTTTGTTGTGTTGAAGTCATATACTCTCTTTGATTTCCTTTAAAGATGTTTCCTTAGTTTTCTTGCTTCACTAAAAGTGGTTTGAAACTCTCAAACTCACATTTTTCTCCATGAGTTTAAAAAGAATGGGACTGTTTGTGAAAAGTTCAGAATAAAAAATGAAAACTTTTTTTCATGTGAGTATCATTTTTCATTGGGAGAAAGAGGAGGGTTGAAGATATTCTATAGCTGGAATATAAATAGCCTATATTGGGGGGATGTTTTATCTTTAGTGAAAGCTGCTGGGAATCTTTGTTGCTCAAGGGGTAAGGGCATTTTATAACTTGAGAAACAGAAAAGGATGGGCTTCCCTGGTGGCCCAGGCAAGTAAATAATCCGCCTGCAATGCAGGAGACCTCCAGTGCAGGTTTGATCCCTGGGTTGGGAAGATCCCCTGGAGAGGGGAATTGCAACCCACTCCAGTATTCTTTCTTGCCTGGGAAATCCCACGGCCAAAGGAGCCTGGTGGGCTATAGTCCATGGGGTCACAAAAAGTCAGACATGACTGAGTGACTAAACAGCAGTGACTAAACAGTGACTAAACAACATGGTTCCAAGTCCCTCCAGGATCATCTAACGAGAATGAGTTTTCCTGCTTATGCCAAGAGGTAACGTCCTCTGTCTGAAATCCTCTGTCACACAGGCAAGGTTTTTTTGTTTTTTAATTAATTTGTGTTTTTTTATTAAAGGATAATTGCTTTATAGAATTTTGTTGTTTTCTGTCAAGGTTTTTTTTAAATTAATTTATTTTTTTATTAAAGGATAATTGCTTTATAGAATTTTGTTTTCTGTCAAACCTCAACATAAATCAGCCATAGGTATACATATATCCCCTCCTTTTTAGGCTTCTTTTTATGGAGAACTCACTTTTTCTCTAGAGTTAACAGGATTGTAGAAGATAGCCCTGGGCGGGGACTTCCTGGGTGTGCAGTACAGTTGTCTTCTGGAACGAATACCATTTGGAGTACATGTTTTGTTAGCCGTGTGCAAGGCTGGTGAGTCAAGGAAGGCATGGGGTGGTGAGAGCACTGGGTTTGTCTTTGAGGACTCAGCCTGGCATTGCCTTCTCTAGGAAGTGGTCTGCTTTTCTACAATTCAGTTTGGGTTGAGTACTGCCCCATTGCGCCCTCTTTGAACTTTGTGCTTGCCCTTGTGTCTGCATATGGGTACACATTGTCTGTTTCCCCTGAATCCTTAATGTCTTGCATAGTCTCCAGAATAAGAGCCCGCCTTCAGTTAGGAATGAATGAAGGAATGAATTTGGAAGTAAAGACCCAGGGCTCCACTTCTCTCTCTCTGGTTCTGTTTCCTCATGTATAACATTGGAGTAAATAATACTTCACAGAGCTGTTATATCAAGTAAGCTGTCTCTAAAATCTCTTTGTGAATTATTAAACAATTTACAAATCAGAAATACTGATGTATGTGTAGGGAAAGATAGTTTTATCTTTTTATATATCTAGGTAAATAAAAGGACTTTCCATTTATTACTATGGGTAATTTTTTGTGTAACAATTTCATTCTCCAAGAAAGAAGTAATTCTAAAGAAATAATGAGGTGAAAAATGTAATCATTCATTAAGCCAATGATGGCCCATGAATGGTTTGAAAGTGGTTAATCACTCAGTCATGTCTGACTGTTTGCGATCCCATGGACTGTAGCCTGCCAGGCTCCTCTGTCCATGAAATTCTCCAAGCAAGAATGCTGGAGTGGGTAGCCATTTCCTTCTGCAGGGGACATTCCCGACCCAGGGATTGAACCTGGGTTTACCACATTGCAGGCAGATTTTTTTTATACTTACTTATAATGTTATGTATTCTGAAAAAATGTATCATGTGTATTTTGTTTTTTAGTTTTTCTTTTTTTGTTGTTAAATAAGATTTCAAAAGTATAGTTCAAGCACTCAGTAGAAAAGTTGCAATTTAGAAATGTACATTCACATTTTCACATTTAACATTTCAGTCCATTCACTTTAAAAAAATGGAAATAGAACAAATTGTTCAATTGCTTGTCTCAATTTAGCAATCTTGGAAAAGACTGGAAGGTACTCTGCAGTGTTCAGTGAATGTAAAAATAGACCTGTATTGATTATGCAGATCTACATGAGAAGTTCATTACTAGTTTCATTTATACTTCCAAAGATTTGAGGAGCAATTTGAAAAGTATGTATTAACTGTATGTGAAGTCGCTGAGTTGTGTCCGACTCTTTGTGACCCCATGGACTCTAGCCCACCAGGCTCCTCTGTCCATGGGATTCTCCAGGCAAGAATACTGGAGTGGGTTGCCATTTCCTTCTCCAGGGGTATTACTGTATAGGGAATTGTTATACCTTTCTTATGACTTACTCATAGGAAGGAATGCTCTGAATGTGTTATGGCCCATAGTGTGGCAACACAAGAAGGCAGGTGTAGGAAAGGAATTGTGTGGATACCAACTAGCTCAACCCTGGAGCTACAGCAGCCTTGTTAGGTGGTTTTGTCTACACCTTCTCTCCCCCTGGGAATTAGCAAGGAGGGGAAGATCCCCTGACACTAATTTTAAGCCTTGTCTTCTCTCTGCCACAAACACCTTTTCTCCTCCCTGCAGTGGGTTTTAAACCCATTTTCGATGGGGGGGACGGTGGGGTGGGCGGGGCTCATTTCATGAGCTCATGGTCCTCATAATCTGCTTACAGAAATGTATGCATATTAAGAGGACGTATTTAATGGACTCTGCTGCCTCTGTGAAAGAATGCTTTGTGGAAGAGAGAATCCTTTGTGTATTTCTCTATCTCTTAGCAGATCCTGGAGCATTTCCCAAGTCTCCCTGACTCTAAATGGCATGACTGGGAAGGACCTGCTCCAGAATAATGGGAGGGAGGGTTGGGGCAGGGGGCTGGGAGGCAAGCGGAGAGGAAGGAGGTTGAGCCGTGGAATGCAGAGACCTTTGGTTTTGGCACTTCAGAGCTGAGCATCTTAACATTCTCTCTTCTTCTTACCCCCAGCTGGAGATTTTGCATTTTCAATGAGGGCCCCAGTCTACTGAGCTCTAGTGAAAGTGGATCACTTTAAGCCTGCTACAATGGTAGCTTCTTATCCTCTTAGTTAATGCTTTAGATAACTTTTCTTTTAGACCAGGTAGGCATTTGTGAATTGGTGCTGTAGTTCTGGCTTTGCCTGGGAAGACACGTGAACTTCTCTCATCTTTTCCAACTATCTTTCTTTCATTGAAGGGCATTTTTACATTCGTATTTGTGGACAAGTCAGGCTACACCAGTGACATATCATGAGCAGTTGTCTCAGAGAGGATTTATGTATACAGGATAGCAACTCTCGAGTTCCCAACAACATCCTAAAGCTTTGTCAGACAAATGATTTACACTTTTTTTATTGTTCAAATTTATTCTGTAAGCTTAACTCTAGAATTTAACCAAGTGGAGGCTTCTTTTAGTCACTCCCTGTTTTCTACCAGTAAAGCCACAAGGATTGTGCCTGATATTTTTTGCTTTCCTAGCAACTTATGGATCTATATCTTCCAAGGATGACATTTCATTGGTAAGTATGACTTATAATAGAGCATGTTTTAAGGGCACCTTTGTTGTGTCAGATATTATGCTAAGGATTAGAGTTCTATTTCAAATGCAATTGCTTCAGAAAGAGTAAATTGACTTGTCCAAGTTTTGAAAGTCATACAGTGAAAAAGGTTAGATTCAAATCCATCTCAGCTGGTGCTTGAGACTTAGGTTTATTGCAGTTAATTGATTCAGCATTTAATGATTACCTTAGTACTTGCTATCTGCATAAATCTTGTTTCTAGAGAATATGAGAAAATATGGGAGTGGGTTGCCAGAGAGATTGGCTTTACTGTATCTCAGTCAATAGGAAATGTTGAACAGACCCAGTGGTTGAAGACACATTTGTTTAGTTCATTCCTGTGTCCCAAGTAGACACGTATAGGAAATGCCTGCCTCCATTACTGGAGACATCAGGATGATATAAAATTATTTGAAAACTGGAAATGAATGCAAATGTAAAGTGTTATTATGATTAGGAAAAAGAGAAAAGGAAAGAGAACCTGAGAACACAATGCCAAATTCTATCTTGTATACTCTATCTGAGACTAGGTAGAATTTGTCTATCCTGTATTCTGGATGTCCTTCCTAATGTGTTAGGAAAAGCTCTCCTATGTCATCTTAAACTTATTTCTTCTTGGTCTTGTTTGTTGTCATTATACACAGACTCTTCGTATACTTGAAAGTCTATTAAGTTCTCTTTGATCTTCCAAGTGGCTATTGTACAAAAGTATGTGTCCCATGCACTTGATCTCTGGGCCTGCCTTTAGGTTGGTAGCAGTTGTTGACTGGAAGAGAGGTGGAAAGATACACTAAAGAGAAGCAAGAGTTGCCATTTTATTTGACTCAGAATTGAGAGAATTTGCTTTTATTGACCCGTTTTGAACCTAAGTTACTATAAGTTTTAGAGCCGCTAACATTTAGGTCCTCAGATTTCTTCATCTCAGCCTACTTTTTATAGAAGCTTATGTCTGGGTCTCCTTTTCTTTCTCCACCATCTCCTTTCCTTCCTAGGTTTGTCTTCTGTAAGGAAATAGAACAAAAGTTGGAATACCTAAATAAATTAAAAAAAAAAAAAAAACATGCATAGACTTCTCTCCCTCTTTGTTGGCTGAGACCTTGGTAGCTGTATTTTAGTTTTACTATAATATATTTGAATAGCTTTGAGTGTACTGCCAAAGGCAAGAGGGCACTTAATACCTTTGCATTTTATAATGATTTGTTTGCCAACCTGGCTGATGTCCCAGACAGTACATCCTAGAACTTGGGTGGTTGTGAAAGTGACTTAATGTTTGGTACTTGTTTGAACTACTTTAGACCTATCCTTTGAAATATGTGAGCTATTTCACTCCTGTTAATAGGCTCAAGATTCTATAAATGATGTCAGGAATTTGCAAAATTCCCTCACCTTATTCTTATTGGAAATATTTTGATTGTTGTTTTAGCTGAACATCATTATCACTATCATCATTATTAAATGTAGCCAACCTGGAATAGCAAAGAATAGGCATGGTAGGGAGTTAAGGGTAATCTAGCAATTTGGGGGTAGGAAACCATATTCTACACCTGGAAGGACCTCATTGTTTAGTCACTAAGTTGTGGCTGACTCTTCCGTCCACAGGATTTTCTCATTGGAATGAGTTGCCATTTCTTTTTCCAGGGGATCTTCCCGACCCAGGGATTGAACCCATGTCTCCTGCATTGGTCCATGGATTCTTTACCATCCAGCCACCAGGGAAGCCCTGTGGGACCTTGAGCTAATTGGTTTACCTCTTTGTGCTTTCATTTCCTCCTGTAATTTACTAGATACCTTCCCAGGTCTAATTGTTTAAGATTATGTGCTAACTCAAAATTTCCCAACCTTTTGTAGCCAGAAGCATCACATTTTAGGTGCTTGTTATACTTGAAAATTATAACTTTCAAAATTCCCTGACTTTGGGTGAAAATAGGATAAGTCCTTGTTCCCACCGTAATAAAAATCTTAATCATGGAGGTAGTATACTGGGAACTGAGATTGAGTCTATTAGATGAAGTGAGTCAGACTCTTCCAGCTGAGCCTGACTGGGAAAGCTTTATTTAAGGGTCAGTTTACAGGTCAATGAAATCATTTGACATGGACTGCCTTCCTATGGTATAGTTGTGCATGGAAACCCACTTTCCTCAAAACTTAGATTTTCCTTAGAAGTTATCTCAAAAGGGGAAGAAAAAAAAAAGCTTTGCCTAAATGATTTCCTGTCCTTAAGGTTTCCACGGAGAGAGCATTTTCAAGATTAAAGGACTCCAGCTGTCATTTTTAACCTGAGGGGTCTTAAGATTTATGTTTCAAAGCCAGGTGGAAATTTAGTTTTAGTTGTGTCCCCCATGCCTAGATCACGTGTGTGTTTGGGAAAACTTACTTTCTTATTTTTTCTTCTAAGATGCTGAGTCTCAGAGTAATCAGCCTATTGGATGTTGATTAATTATTAGCTTTGCAATAAAGCAAGAGAAAGAATAATCTGATTTTACAGTTCTTCTATGTTGAAAATGAAGAGTGAGCATTGTTGTTCTTTCTGTTGGCTATCATGCTGCAGGGCTTTGGCCAGCAGTCATCTTTTGGTGGATCATTCATGTGGCCAACAATTTTTAGCCTCTTCTATGTGCTCCATAATGCCCTGGGAAGCCTTTGGGTAGACATAGGAAAGGGCATGGGCCCTGCATCTGCTTACTGTGCTAGTGGACTGGGAAAAAGTCTAAAAGTTCTTTCTAGTTGTAAATTTTCACTTCCATAATTCTAGCCAGAAGTGGTTGGCAAGGAGAATAGGGAAGGGCAGGGAAGGAAACCCTTAGCCAGGAAAAACAAGGAGGCTTCAGAGTCTGGTGAAATTAACATGATGGTTATGAGAACTGAGGCTATTTGGAATTATATAGTTCTGGAGGAAAAAACACCTGGAAAAGAGCCTGGAGTCAGCGACATTAAACTTTGACTTATTCTCCTGGTTATCTGAAGAGCCTTCTACTACTTCTAGGAAATGGGTCAGCCCTTGGGGCGAAAATAATCAAAATAACAACAGGATGTACAGGGACATCAAAAAAGGCGCAGGAGGAATTTTAAGGGGCCAAAAGTGAGCATAGACTAGATTTCAAACCCTTCAACAGACCTTCAGTCATTCTGATTTTCTGTAGAAAACTTTCCCCAATTCTTCTAACCCTGGGGAAGTAGACCCTTAAACAAGACATGCTCAGGGAGCTAGCTAAAACACAATTAAAACAGCAGTTACGTATAAAATGGAGAAGGCTATCAGAGAAAGCAGAAGTCTTTCACTAGCACCTAGACATTGACTAGTGCAAGCTTTCAACTGATGTAAGTATAGCACCACATACATTGCCTGGCACACCACGGTGGTTCATGCATAGAAACTACTCATTTCTTCTCTTCATTTTCTCACCCTTTGAAATGGGAACACTTGGTTTTAATAGACATTCAGTTTAAATACATATCTGATTATATAATAATAATACTGTGTATTATTTTCAGTATTCCTGAGATTCCAAAAGTTACCAGATCTTTATTTTTGTGTGGGAAGGTGCCTTTGAAGTTAATTTCTTCCATTTAAAGAAGGGGAATCTGAAGCTTGGAGAAATGTGGCTTCTTGCTCACGTTTACTCAGGTAATTGGTCATGGGGTCTGGATTAAAAGTCCAATCTCCTGCTTTTTGATCCAGTGGCACATTAACCACACTATACCAGTTCTTAGTAGATGAAATGTGAAAGGGGATAGATTCCCAGGCCTCATCTTCTTGGTTCTACAGTTTTGCCTGCATAGTTAATTACTTGATTTTAAATATTTTCTTGATTTTCTGATCCCTTATCTCAACTGTCAGGACTGGGAGCTATAGCTCAGTTGACTACTGTGCTATTTATTCTTGAATAAGGTGTCGAGTACCGTGTTCTTTCTTAAGGAAGAACAATAATGGTTTATGTGAATGTGCATTGAATATTCTGGCCTCTTTGCAACTTATAGATGGAGGAGTACCTTAAAAAGCATGAATTATTTCAGTTGCATTTTACCCAGCCTTCATAGGTTTATTAAACAGAGCTGACTCCCCAATCCCTTTGAGACACACATTCCTGGAAGTCAGGCTGATCAGCTCAGGACTAGACAGCATCCTAATTAGTTGACCCCAGCATCCTGTATTGTGCATCTCCAGGTGCCTTCATGTCTCTTGAAGTCATCACAAGCTTCCAGACAGAGTGTTTTACCAGCTGCTTTTGTGTAACTGTTGGTCAGTTTTCCCTGGACTGGGTGATGTTGATGTTATCACTAGACTTGCCCAGTCCTTTGTTACGGGCTGATTCTTGTCAATTTTCTTCACCATTGACTTAAAGGCACCTAAGCATCCATCAAATTGCATTCTAACAACCTGAATGACACTCTTAGTTAGTTGGAGTTGTGTGAAAACAGTTGGTGTGAACACAAAAGAAATGACAGAAACTCAGTGGCAGAAGAGAAGCCACAGAGGAATATGCCCCACATGATGCTGCACTTGAGAGAGCCCGGTAGCATGCCGCCTGAGAGCTTGCGGTGTGGTTCTGTTAGTTAGGAGAGGGTAACACTTGGAGGTTTTATTTTGGGCTCCACAGAGTTTAGGGAGCCCATGAACTTGATGAGAAAAAAATTATAACACAAACCTATAAGGGAAATTTAGCATTTCTTTTTCATTGTGATGTAAACAACAAATCCTAACAGTATAGCAGCACCTGGGACTTTGTTACCAAAACAAATCAAAGATATTTCATAACCTGTTGTAAATATCACAGATAACTTGAAATAACATGATCCTCACTACTCTGAAATTATAGTAGTTGGCAAATTACAACTGCTACAAGTCATCCTGCTGATGATAGCATTGTTACTTACAGAAGTATGCATTGCTATAGCTCAGTTAAAAAGCACTTTAGTTTTCTTTACAATCCTATGGTTTTATTTTATGCATTTAAACACAGGATTCTGAGAAGAGGTTCACAGTTCACTGTCCCAGGGCTCTGTGACACACAAAAAAGGTAAAATAGGCTTTGGAAACGAACAAATCCCTTCATCTCAGTGATACTTACTTTCTGTTCAGTTAATGGCTTCTGGGGTTCATGTGGTTTTCCTCTATCTTGAGACCTTAGCATCTCAACTTGTGATTTCCAGGTTTGCCTCAGTGGGGCAAGACAGGCATAGAGAACTCATCTTCATTCTTGTAGGCTTTGGCTGGGTGATGACACAGTTCACTTTTTTAAAAACACATACTAGTCATCTTTTGGAGGATATTAATTCTCACTTAGGATGTGGAAGGATTCAGTAATGATCCTGTTCCTCAGGGAGGGTGCCAGTGCAGTGAAGGTCATGGTCAGGAATCCCGAGTAGTTCTCTCCACTCCTCTTCTCTTTGGTGGTACTTGCATAACCATTCACATTTGAGTTCCTTGTGAGAAAGGCAGCTGATAAAATGTGTAAACTGCCAGTACCTTAGAACCCCCAACCCCTAAGATACTCCCTTTCTTCATGTTGACATACTTGTAATACTGGTATTTGAAATGTTCCAACAGTGCCAGTTCCAACAGAGGTAGAATCCTGCATCAGTATCCAGTTTAGCAGCTCCCCTGTTTTGACTTGAGTTTAAAAATCCATGAGTTTCTTCTCTTTCATTGGTATGAATGACGTCATCTTTAAAGTCCTGGGTGTACACCTGTCACAAGTCACTTCTGATCACAACCTATTGGCCATAATTGGTCACATGACCCCACCTAACTGCTGAGCAGCTGTGGATGTGAGAGAGAACTTGGACATCTGTTTCTCAATAGTGTGCTTTTCATTGGCCAGAAGGATTCAACATTGTGTCGTCACTATTGAGATACCATAGGCATCTACATTCTAAATAGTATCCTTGATTGGGCATGCAAGCAAACTAAACAAAACTCAGAAGTGAAATTTCACAGAATCCAATATAGACGTTCATACATGAACTGTAAGAATTAACTTATTCCTATGTAGTGAGAGTTAATTAGATTTCTGTAATTGAGCTGTTTACAAATTAAGATTATCTATTTCTTCCCCCTCCTTTATGATAAATAAGACAGTGTGCAATGAGCCCACTACCACTGCATTTTCTAAAGGAAAGAAATTAAAAGAAAAATAGTCATTTAAGACCAGAATATAAAAATGGTCTATCTCAATACACTGACTATATTTCTTGTCTTTCTTATGGTTCACAACCTCTCCTACCAGCTCCGTCTTTATTTTATGTATTGTTTCTCTTGGGATAAAACCAACTTCACTCATCATGACCAGAGTCTTTAAGTCTGGTTGGTAGCAGTATTCTTGGATTTATTTTAGTCTAGGCTCACTACCTCTTTGAACTGACTTATGCCTTTTTGTGTTGATGCCTTCAGCAGTTTACTTTATATTTTGACTAGTTTTTCTGTAAGAAAATAACATCTGAATGGCTTCTAGAAATTACTTATACTTCTGGCAAAAATTATCTTTGGTGAAATTATTTCTATTTCTGGTGTTTGGGCACACAGGGACCAAAGCATACTAAGTATAATATTATATAAAGACTTTAAAAGATTGTCTACAATTACTGTTCTCTTAAATCATGGACTTTCTGCTTGAAAATTGTGGAAGGATGAATATTATGCTTCCCTCAAAGTTTGAAAAAGAAACAGCAGTGATTTCTAGTTAGAAATTATCAGCTTCATCTTATTTTTAATAAAATAGAGCCAGTTTCTTAGGGCCAAAAGTGCAAATTTTGAAAGAGGAACTGGATAGCATGTGTAAAGCAACTAGGAGAGAAACTGCGGACAAGCTTGGCTTAGATGCCTCTATGCTGGTGACTTAACAACAAATCAAAGGTCTAGAACTCAAGTCATCATTGCAAAGAGATATCCTTTTCTTTTTTTCTTCACTATAGAAATTGTACAAATAGCAAGTTGGATATGAGTAATATGAGGCTTTGCTTACTTTAATAATATTTAAAGTTAATTTGTTTTTGGATGTTTCCCCACTTATTTTTCTTTTCTACATCTAAGAAAAAGCAGCAGCACAAATACGTCCTCATCTGGAATAGAGAAGATGTATAACAACCCAGGACAGAGAGCATTGCACGTGGGCTCCTTTCCCACAATGGAGCTGCGAACTTATCCTGTAATGTACACTTCATAGCTGTCTTATTTGAGCAAATCCTCCTGAGTCCTAAAGTTGATTTGTTGTATTGCTTCCATGTTTTTTGCCAACAATTATTTAGACAGAGCTGAAACATATAAAACACAGGTTGAGTTCCCCATTGTCCTGTCTGGCACTCTGTTTCCATCCACAGTGTTCACTCATGTACATTAGATGACTAAGGGGCTCATTACTACTGAATTCCAGCCAGGACTTCATTTCCTAAACACATGTGCTTGCCTGGTATTGCGTATAGGCCTTAAGCTCCACTTTTCCCGTGTGTGGGGTGGGGTGAGGTGGGGGGGTGGTGGAGAATAGGTACAGCAAGAAATCTTTTTAGATTCTATTACTGTTTTTGTTTCTATTACACATTCCCTTATGTTGAGGGTATTTTAACCTAAAGAGAATTCCAGCTCGATTCAGTGAATAATAGAAATGGGGGCAAAGCACAATAAGTGAGGAGAGGTGAAGATGTGTTGGAAGTGAAAAAAAGAACAAGTTTACTACAATTAAAACCACTTAACCTACAGTTACTTTTCCCAAACCCAAGTGAGAGCCTTAAAATTGGCCACTGAATTATGGAAACTGAACTGAAAAGGGCTGGTTCATTGCATCCATCAAAGCACTTTTCCCATTTTGGGTGCACTCATCTCCCCATATTCCTTGGTGTTGGTGGGAAAACTTGGTCAAAAACAATAATTACTTTTCTATTTAGTTGCATGCTCTTCTAAAGCAACAGCAAGTATTCATTAATTTCCATCTGATAGAGCTGAACTTTTTTTGTGGCTAAACAATTGAAACAGGAAATGACCCGAGATACAGTTTCCATGACACCCTGTCACTTGGATCCAGTTTTCCAGAAGATGAAAGACCAAAGCCGGCTTTTGATAGTGAGTAACTAATTGGACTGGCTGATAGTGGGAGTTTTTTAATGTGAAAAATAAAGGAGAAAAAACTGGAACAGCTGTGTTTTGGTACAGTTGTCTAATCCCCAGATAAAACACGCCAAGGACATTGAAATTGAATAGTGGCTTTAGTTAAGGGGAAAAAATCTAAAATCTGTCAAAGCACTGGTTTACTTTAGAGGAAATACAGAATATATTTATGTGGAAAAGCATAAAATAGCAACAAAAAAAGAGAAGTTTTACAGAGCCAAGATACTCAGTGGTGTCTTTCAGAAATCATCTTTGTTAATGCAAAGTATGATTTCATATTTTTAAGATGTTTTCAGACTACCTGCTAGATTACTTTTTCACTCCACATTTTCTGAACATGCTTTCATGTAGAGTCGTAATTAGAACCAAGGAGTATTGTTGGGAGGACCAAAAATATCTGTAACTTCATTTTCAGTTTTAGTTCAGTCACTCAGTCGTGTCTGACTCTTTACGACCCCATGGAGTTCTGTACGCCAGACTTCCTGTCCATCACCAACTTCTACAGTTTACTCAAACTTATGTCCATCGCGTCAGTGATGCCATCCAACCATCTCATCCTCTGTCATCCCTTTCTCCTCCCACCTTCAATCTTTCCCAGCATCAGTGTCTTTTCAAATGAGTCAGTTCTTCGCATCAGGTGGCCAAAGTATCAGAGTTTCAGCTTCAGCATCGGCCCTTCCAATGATTCCCTTTAGGATTGACTGATTGGATCTCCTTGCAGTCCAAGGGACTCTTCAAGAGTCTTCTCCAACACCAACGTTCAAAAGCATCAATTCTTCAGAATTGATAACTTAGGTTAAATTGAGACATTCAGTTTGAAATGTTTTTATTGGCCATTCCTATCACACATAAAATTAGGCTTCAATGGTATTTTGCAAATGAAGATCTTCTCTAGAAAATGAAATGTGAATAATCCAGGGGTTTGTTGCACTAATAGGCAAAATTTCCTATATGCTATTGGGAAGATCATTGGTTGGGAGATTTCGGCACTAACTTCTGGCCTTGCCATTGATTCTCCCCAAGTGACCTGAACCTCTCTGGGACTCTTTCCCTTTCTCTTGTAAATGAAGAGTATGGAGGGAATCCTTGTAGCTCTGTCATTCTGTGTAGGCCAAGCTCTGACTCCTCCCAAAATAGACGAGCATAACATATGAAAAAGCTTAAAACTAAAAGATGGAGAAAACATCTATTTTACTTAAAAGAGACTGCATCTTATTACAGGAATGGTCTGTGCTGTGTTTAGTCACTCAGTCGTGTCCAACTCTTTGCAACCCCATGGACTGTAACCTGCCAGGCTCCTCTGTCCATGGGATTCTCCAGGCAAGAATATTGGAGTGGGTTGCCATGCCCTCCTCCAGGGCATCTTCCCAACCGAGGGACTGAACCCAGGTCTTCTGCGTTACAGGCGGATCCTTTACTGTCTGAGCGCACGCACACACACACACAGAGGAATGGTATACATTAAAATTCTTTTCTTATATCTGAATCTTGAGGAAGGTGATCTTTGAGTGAATGAAGCTTCTAGTAATCCTGTCTCTGTCAGTTTACAGCCCTTGGATTTATCCGTTGGGCTTAATTCTTTGATTTTGTATATAAGTGCCTCTCGTTGGTTTCATTTTGCTTTCCTTAAACAGGAGGGTAAAAACATGTCAACCGTGAAATCCTACTATATTTAAGGAGGCAGGATGTGGTAATAGGAACCTCTCACCACCACCCACCCCCTTTTGTAATTCCTAGCCCAGTGCACAGAAGACACCCATTAGACCTCTGGGTGGATTGTGAAGACAGAGTGAGATGAGGTTCACCAGGAGCACACGAATGGTGGTAGTTCTTATTTATGTTTTAATTTCCATGACTTGATATTGTATGAGGCCGTTGGTCTCAGAAAGCAACTCTTGACATTAAGATTGCTAACTTTTTTTCCAGAAAAAAAAAGTTTTTGTTCATCCAGAAGAGTGTTTCTATTCTGCTTGTAGGTCAGATATTTTCTGGACCTGCATCTTGTGGTGAAGCCAAAGCTCACCTTCTGTTACCATTCAATTTTAAGCTCGCATGAGTCCATGGGAGAATAGCTCTTTGTCTTCTCAGGGTCATCTTTCCTAGTGCGGGGGGAGGGGACAAATTACAGGGCAGCGGGAGCCGCTGGTGGGCCCGAGGGTGGGGTAGGGGTGGGGGTGGACGGGGAGTGGTACCCACTAGCAGCATGGCCAGGAGGGAGGCATCCGCCTGACACCCTTTCCCAGACCGCACAGAAAACGTCTCTTGTCCTCTCTTCCCGACGGCTGGAGGCTGCCCCCTTTTTCTCCTGGGCTGGTGGTCAAATCAACTCGAGAAATAAAAGCTGTCGTACCGTTCCTCATCCCTCAATCGTGAATCGTCCGCGGGGTCTCGAGGAGAGGACACAGGGGTCTCTCTCAGCAGCCTGGATGGCTGCCCCAGAAATGTGGCCTTCCTGGGCCGCCGGGAGCAAGCCAAGCCGTTGCCCTGAAACCTTCCCAGGTGCGGAAGATCCGCGGCCTGCGAGACTGACCCCGCTTCCGCCGCCTCTTCCCTGCAACCTCCCCTCCAACCTCCCCTCCAACCTCCCCTCCTCCTCCTGCCTTGCCCCGCCCCCACCACCCCACTCCCCGTCCCAGTGCGGGGTTGCCAGTCCCGCAGGCTGCATACTGTCTCGCCCATTCCCCCCACCTGATCACTGCCTGCCCTCGTTGACCCCCACTCTGGCGGCGCCCCGTCCCCCCACCTCACCCCGGCCGAGCTCCTCTCCCGGCCGCCCCAGTGCGCCGGCCTTCCGCGCTCTTTCTATCCTCCTCCTGCTTGACTTCCCTGCGGGCCGCCCAGGATCCCGGTGCGGTGTTCAGATCTTTGTTCCCTCCCTCGGGCATTGTGCAGCAGCTCAGCGCGGCCGCCCCGCTCCTTTCCTCCCCTCGTACTCCGTGCTTTGGGGTCCACGCAGGACCCTCGTTGGCCCCCGCTCCTGGGGATCCCAGTGAACTTTGCTCAGCCCATCCTTGGGCTGCTCCTCCTCTTCTGCCCGCCCCAGCCACTCCTACCCGCCTTGACTGCATTTAATTTTTAAACCAAGGTTACTGAGACAGTACCGAAAAACAGGTGCTTTTTTACATGAGCGAGGATTTTCCACGCAAAACACGACGGTGAATTGCTCTGCTGGATAATTGCGGCCTTTCACTGGTGTGCCTTTCACTTGCGCCTATTGAAGTTCCAGGTGGCAGTGATTCTCTGGCTGATAAACAGGCCAAGAAGGACCCAAAGATCAGTTTTACCTGTCTGAACTAAACTGCCGCCTGCCACTTATTCATGGGCATTTAATAAGTACTTAACGCTTGGTGATGTGCTGGGCACTAGGGGAAAAAAACATTACAGAGGCCAAAATTTCTCATGGATACAGACGGGTAATCATTTATTGAGCATTTACTAAATAATCTCACCTGCATAGTTCATGGAATCCTCACAATGTTGCTACTAGGTAGATACTATGATGGACCCTCTAATGACAGTTACTGGGTGCAAGAGCCAGCATTTAAGCTCAGGTATTATTATTAACCACTAAACCAAACTAGTACAGTGGGGCAATATACTGAGTGTTTTTGATGGGTCTGGCAGTGTTCTAAACAGTTTATATTAATCTGTGTAATCTTCCCAATCACCAATGAGTTGTAAGTCCTGTTGTTATTACTTTAATACAGAAGAGGGCAAGGTGGGGCAAAGATTAGATAACTACTCAGGGACACTTGCTAATGACAGCAGAGCCAAAAGTCAAAGCCAGATAGGGTGTAAGTAGGTGTAATAGGAGGAAGTGGGTTTTTTTTTTTTCCTACTTGGGAGGAGGGTGATGTGTCAGGAAAGATTTGGAGGTGAGGTGACCCTTATGCTGTGAATGTCTGATGCATCTTGTGTATCATGATTATTTTCCTGCCAGTATACACTGTGCTTGTTTATAGAAACTCAACAGGTACCCAGGAAATATTTTCACAATGGGGATGGAGCTAAATGAATGTTCAGTATTTGGCTTGAATTTTACTGATTAAATATTTAAAATTGCATGTTCTTTGTGGGAAAAGACTCCCTTATTGGGCTTCCCAGGTGGCCCATTGGTAAGGAATCCACCTGCCAAGGCAGGAGATGGAAGAGCCACAGGTTCCATCCCTGTGTGGGGACGATCCCTTGGAGGAGAATATGGCAACCTGCTCCAGCTCCAGAATTCTTGCCTGGATAGTCCCATGGGCAGAGGAGCCTGGCAGGCTACAGTCCATGGGATCATTCGGTCAGACAGAGCTGAGGACACACAGGGCCTCCCTTATTAGAACTTGTTCTTTTTTTTTTTTTGACTGTGCTGCACCCAACCAGGGCATTGAATCTCTGAAATCCTAACCACTGGACTGCCAGGAAATTCCCTAGAGCGTGTTTTTCGTTGGAAAAATTAGCAAAGTTACAGTTTTAAAGTGGTTGAAAGCCATCGACAGATAGAAGCTAAATTTGCTCCTCAGTTCTTTTTATGATTGATTGTTAGGCAAGGACTTCAACTTACTCACTTATAAAATGGGGTTAATAATACTAGTAGTTACCATCTCTTCTTGTGAGATATATTACTTTAAGATCCTAGGCAGAAAGGTGTTGAAAGCTCATTACGTGTAAATTAATATATATTTCATGCATCCTGCTTTAGAGGTTGTTCCTGATGTGCTAGGATTAGACAGGAACAGACTTTGGGGGTCAAGCCTTCTCTCAATTTCTCCAGCCAGAAACCGTTCCTTTCGGTCTCCTCTCTGTGCCTCCTTTATACCGTTTACCATGTGCTTCTGCCCACCCCACTAGACTAGGTGCTCCTGGAGCCAAACACTGCTCCCCTCATCTCTGCTTTTGAGTTTGAGACTGCCTGAAGCACAAGACGATTGCATCGAACTAATGGGCTGCCTGGTTAATGTTTAGATGATAAGTGATGTTTTAGGTTTTTTGGTTATTCCTTTACTCTCTGGGGTAGAAAAGCAACTTCTTGCGTAGACACAGGGAGAGCACTGGCTCAAAGGCCTCTGGGGAAGAGGTGGGGCAAGAGAATGGGGGAACTGGAGTAGGAACCTGCTGACAGCCCAGGAGATAGAGAATGTGGAAACTCAGGTTGAATTAGGAAGATGAGCCAGAAATAGACAAGAATGAGCTTTCAAGGAGCTGGAACTGAGCATGGAACTTGAGCTCCATGGGAAATAGCAGAGAGAAAAAACTTCGTTTTGATATATCAAAAATGTGACATTAAAAGGAAAGAGCATATCTTTAAGAGTCAGAAATCTTGAGTTCTTGCTCTAATATATGACTGGTCAAATCATTTAAAGTTAGGCCCTCCATTTTTTTACAGTGGGAAAATGATATATTCCATCTTTTTCCCAACACATTTTTGTAGGAATTATATAAGAATTCCATCTTCTTCCCAACACATTTTTGTAGGAAGTATATAAGAATATAAGCATTCTTGAAGAAAGTATAAAGCACAACACAGATA
This sequence comes from Cervus elaphus, assembly GCF_910594005.1. Lineage (NCBI taxonomy): Eukaryota > Metazoa > Chordata > Mammalia > Artiodactyla > Cervidae > Cervus > Cervus elaphus. The sequence goes on along the minus strand of NC_057834.1, from coordinate 101,866,972 downwards.
CTGGTGTGGAGGTGGACAAGAGAGCTTCCTGCAGAAGAATGAGTGCTGGATTTAGACTCAGGACTGAAGGGCATGCGGCCTTTTTTTGTGATCCCAGATTCTCTAAGCCTCAGTTTCCTCAGTGTAAAATGCAAATGCACGCAAAAGACCCAAAAGGCAAAGACTATACTAGAAAATTTGTTTCAGGGATTGGCATGAAAGGTTTGATACTCTCTCACATGGCTGTGTTCCTCCCAAGTTCACTGTTGTTGCTTCTCACACTGATCAAATTGTGAGCTAGAGAAGACAGAGGTGTGACTCACAGGGAGAACCGGACTCAGTGTTCTGATCTGATGGTTCCAGGTCTGACTCTGGTTTACTTCCACAGACCTAAAAAACGAACAAAAACTCTCATCCAAGACAAACTTCTCCAACCTGGATCAGTTACCTCCCTGGTTCTTCTTTTTATCCTTGAAAAAGGCACTGAGCTCCCAGCCATTTGCCTTTCAGTTTAGTGTCTCCCACTATCTCCCCTCTTAGGATTCTTCTCCTTCCATTATTGGCTGCTATGTTTCCCATCTTTGCTGCCCAGAATATAAGAACAAAGGAAAAATATCTTTTCTTTTTCCGTTTATAGCCTTATAATGTTAATTATAAGAGAGAAAGCAATACAGCATCACAGAAAAGACTACTCTGAGACTTAGACAGGACTCAACATTTAATGAAGTTCATGCTCTTTCTCTGTTAACTCATTCCTGCCTTACATGTGTGGATGGAAAATGCTCTCTGCTTTTATTCCTGAGGATTGAGGCACATCATCTCTTTGAACTGTCATTAGCAAAGGCCTTATAACTTCCTCCATTATGGGGCCTTTCATGCCTCTGGTACCCACCTCTTGTTGCAAGTGTGGAGGTTTCATTTTGTAGAGATCTTCAGCCTGGGTAATAACAAGTTTACGTGGCCTCAGCTCTGTCCAGGAGAGTCTAATTGCAAAGCAAATCCCAGGCCATAATAAGGAATTGTTGAAAGAACACCCTTTTTAATCCTTTCTTTGGCATCACCCACTTGCTATTAAAAAGCTAGACTTGAATTAACTAAAGATGAACAGCTTTAGTTCATTTATCTTTCTTGGTTTAAAAAAAAATGGGTGGGAAGGAAAAGGGTCTTAAAGTAAAACATTGAAGTTACTCAGTTATTTTATAAGGCTTTATTTTTCTCTGATGATGAAATTAGCCCAAGGGTGCTTTTTAAAGTAAAGAAATTTTGTTAAATCTCTCAAGAGTAGAAGGAAGACAATCTAATTAATATTGTATATAAACTAACAGGTAGATTTTTTTTTTGATCGGAGGATAATTGCTTTATAATATTGTGTTAGTTTCTGCCTTACAACAATATGAATCAGGTATTAATATAAGTACACATATTATCCCCCCAAGAAAACATCTTTAGGCACCTATTTTCATATTAGTTACTAGTACTTCATATTTGCATCCTTTTCCAGTTTAATTAGTACTAGGAAAGATTCAGACATACTAGAAACAAAGAATCTTAAACAAAGACTCTTGGATATAATTTGTTTTGCACAACTGCTATCAAGATGTTTAACTTGAGGATTATCAAGAAATCACAGGCTTCAGAAAAATATATGTTTTTAAAAGATTGCCAAAAAACTGACACTGTGGATAGTACATGCTCCACATACACATACACAAGTCATGTTTATGACAGAATAGTGAAGAGGGATTAGAACATTCATTAAAAACAAGCTATGCTTGTGCTTGTTAAAGCTGTTTTTTAAGCAAATTTATTTATTTATGGCCGTGCTGGCTCTTCTTTGCTGCATGTGGGCTTTCATCAGTTGCAGTGAGCAGGGGCTACTCTTAGCTGCAGTGAACAGGCTTCTTGCCGAGCTGGCTTCTCTGTTGTGGAGCACAGGCTGTAGGTGCCCGGGCTTCAGTACTTGCAGCAGATAGACTCTGGAGTGTGGGCTCAGTAATTGTGGCACAGGGCTTAGTTGCTCTGGGGCATGTGGGATCTTTCCAAACCAGGGACCAAACCTGTGTCCCCTGCATTGGCAGCTGGATTCTTATCCTCTGTGCCATCAGGGAAGTCCTAAACAAATTTTTACTAGGAGTCTTGGATAGATTCTTAGGCTGGCACTTGACCAGCTGCTTGAACTTGAATAAATCAATACCTTCTCTTATCTAAAAAGGAATGAAGGAGCTATGGTAGAATTGCTCTCATGGGCTTGTGATGGAGATTCAGTGAATCTTTGCATGTTGCTGTTTTGGCTGCCCTGCAGCTTAGACACCCTTTTGATGAAGGGCAGATTGCATTCTTTCTCCCTGCCCCATAAATGGCTAGGGTGATCAGACAGTCCATGTTTTAAGAGGATGGAAAAGAGATTCCAGGGACAGAACAGCCAGGTGTTCATGGTGGCCTTCTAGGGAAGCTGTTTTAGTGATTTGATCTCTTTGAGGATGTTCTCATCTATCTAACCTTGCTGAAGTTCCTGTCTCTTGTGTTTTTAATGTCTTTCTGACAAATTCCTTTTCCCTGGTTAAGATCATTTCTTTCTTGGTTTTCTTTTTTGCTTGGTGGTGGTCATCATCCAATATTGTACAGATTTTTAAACTATAAAAACAAGAAATTGGCAGAGACCCACAGGGTTTAAGATTCAGATAAATTCAGGTAATGTCAAGTGCCCTTCTAAGTCATTCTGCAACATTGGTGTATAATTTAAATGAGATACTGCTGTGGGAACCTGGAAATTCAGTGCATTCATAGCTTGTTTTATCTGGAGGTTCTGATGAGGGGAATAATCTGCAGGATAAATATGACTGTGGGTACTCTTTGGGATTTAGAATGTCAAAGAATGGGCACAGGATTTGGAAGTGGTTCTGAATCTTGCATTGGAAGTCCATATTGAGCCAGAGGGATGCAGGACATTTTTCTTCTGCCTATAACTATGTGGTAGGTGAAATACACAGGTATCTTATGACTGCTCTTATTTTTAGCGTACCTGAGATCTCTACAGGCAGTACAGAACACTGGAGCAGAGAGTGAGAGTGTGATAGTGTAGCAGGAAGAGTTAAGAGAACATTGCAAATAAAGAAGACTAATAATATTTACTGAGCTCCTATAAATCAGGCACTTTATGTTAATCTTTGTTTTTCTCATTTGCTATTATTTTAGTTTATAGATGAGCAAATCCTCATTGAGAGGAAATCTTAGTAAATGGCCCAGTATCAATTAGCAATTTAAGGGAAGATTGACATTTTTCAGGGCTTTTATATTTCAAAGTCCAGACTTTTTCTAGGCTATTCATACTAGGATGAATGGAAAATAAAGAAGGAAGTGGAAGAGAGAAAGACTTGGGAAGAAAATAGAGGTTACTTAGGAAAATAAATAACTTTTAGGTTCCAGAGGTAGATTATTGAAAAGTAATCAGGGGTAAGGAATCATAAAATTGTGAGATTGGGATGGTCTCTTTATTTAAAGGAATAAAGCTTGTCACCCTCTCAAGCTGATCACTCCTCCATGCAAGCAGTCACCCAGCCCCTTCCTGTGTAGTGGTGGGGAGCTACTTACTTCATTAGATGGTCTGTCCCATCTATGGACAGCTCTGGCCATCAGAAAATTATTCTCTGTAAACTGCAGGGCTTCTTTTGTCTTCAAATTTGCCAGTAATAACCTTTTTTCTTTTTTTTTTTTTAAAGCAATTCCAGACAGTAATAAGCACTCTGAATTGATAAAGCTGTGCAGCAAGAACCAGATATCTAGAATGAAATTGCTGTGGTTTGAATCCCAGCTCCTGCTTTCTAGCTGAGGCCCTGGAAAAGTCGCATCCTCTCTCTAAGCCCTCACCTGCACATGGGGGCCACATCATACTGTTGTGAGGATCACATGAGATAAAGCATGTGGTATAGCCACTGGCATATACTGAGGCTTTCTGTAAGAGGTAATAAGGTTACTGATTGTCAGTACTTTTCATAACTCTATGAGGTAGAAATTATTATTCCCATTTCCCAGATCTCAGAAACAGATGGAACTCCCTAGAGAGACACAGAAAAATCAAGTGGAAGTACTGAGGTTCAAGGGCAAGTGATTAACTTGTGCTCTTTTCTTCTTTAACACTCCTGCTACTCCCCAGCTCTGAACAGAGAGAGAGTACCACAAGCCAACTGGAATAACAGGGGAAAAAAAAAAGAAAAGGGGAGGGGGGGAAAACCACACCCTGCAGATGTGACAGTCCTGGGCTAAATTCAACACTTCCACACCTCAAATTGCTACACTTTTTTTTTCTCCTAAAGAAGAATTTTCTTTTGAAACTTAGCCATTTGCATTCTGTATTCATCAGTCCCTGTGTTAGGTGTATTTGCTTTGATTGGCTAATAATAGTCTCTTTGGGGGAGTAGAACTTTGTTTTTTTAGTATATGTCTGTATTAAACTTGATATGAGATATGGTTAAGTTTTATTTTTCAACAAGTATCTCCCAGACTCCATCAGCCATACTATATATGATAATTTACAGAAGCTCGAATACACTTTGTTAGCTAACTGTTCCAGAAAGCTGGCCTGTGAACATTCTTACACAGATTCATGCCAAGCAGCACACACATTTCCATCCTTACTATGTCCTGTTTTTCTGTTATCAGCTGTTGCTACCAAATTCTGAGAGCTTGGCACCAGAGTTCAAACCTTGATTCTACAGCAGGTTGGTTTTCCTTGAGTAAACCACTCGAGACTATGTCTGCCAATGTGTCATTATGGGTTTTACCACAGTTTTTCTAAGGCAGGTTTTCTCAGCCTTGACACTAATGACATTAGGTGTTAGTGATGGTAGAGAGTCTGCCCTGTGCATTTTAAAATATTTAGCATCTCTGAACTCTACCCACTAGATATAAGCAACTCCCTCTCCCTTCACCCACCATCCCAGTTATGATAACCAAAAATGTCAAATGGACCCTGGGAGGGGGCAAAATTGACCACTAGTTGAGAAACATTGTTCTAAGGTATGACGCTATGTGTAAGAGCCTGTTGCGTGCTGAAGAGCTATGAGATCACTGCCAGACATTTTGTTAAATATCTATTCAAGGTGAAGCACTGTGCCTTAGAGAAAAGAGACTTTTTATGATAATCAGGTCTAAGTTACTAGCCCTGCTTCTGAGCAGCCATGGAAGAGGGGGTGATGCAAGGGAGCATTTGGTGCGTCTGCAAGGTTCAGGTTACTGTATCAAAGGCAAGGGGGCACTTGCCACTTGAGTTATACTGTAACTGCTTCCTTTCTAGTCTTTTGATGAGTTGCCAGTCAAAAATGGAATGAATATGCTGCTAAGTTGGCTTCAGTCATGTCCGACTCTGTGCGACCCCATAGTCGGCAGCCCACCAGGCTCTGCCGTCCCTGGGATTCTCCAGGCAAGAACACTGGAGTGAGTTGCCATTTCCTTCTCCAATAGTAGGCCTTAAATGAGTGTGGCAAACCTGAGGTCATATAACCCATATGTAAAAGAGACTTATCCACTGAAGCCAATTGTTGCTTGTCCATTGAAGTCAGTTGTTGGTATATTCATTGCTCAGTCATGTCCCACTCTGTGACGTCATGCGTGGACTACAGGCTGCCAGGCTTCCTTGTCCATGGGATTCTCAAGGCAAGAATACTGGAGTGGGCTGCCATTTCCTTCTCCGGGGGATCTTCCTGACCCAGGGATTGAACCCAGGTCCTGCATTGGAAGAAGATTCTTTACTATCTGAGCCACCAGGGAAGCCCTGGTATTGGTAACAGAAATGTTAATCTAGTTTTGATGGATCTTCCAGTTTTTTAAAAGAAGTTGAAAGTCCAGATTTTTGTTAAATATGAAATTTCCTGAATTTTAAACATTGACTCAAAACACCCATAGCATTGTGCTGATCAAACAAAATACTGATGCAGATCAAGTTAGGTTTCCAGTTTGCAGCCTCATTTCAGGTAGGTAATCTTTTTGGGGCTGGGGGAAAGCGGGGTTTCTCCCATCCTTTCTCTTATTTTAAAAAAAAAAAACTTGGAGGAAAAGTTAAACTGTAAGTTCCTTCTTACTATAGACTGTTCATTTCCACCTAAGTTTTATTTTCTCCATTTGAAACTTAGCTATCCAGATAAAGTTTAGATCTAAAGTTTTGACCTAGCTTAAGTAAAATAACATTTTTGGAAAATGTGAACATCCTTCACTTAAAAATTCTCCAGGGTCTGCAGCTAAAAGTGAAATCTGGAATTGTTGCCAATAAATGCCTTTTGTAGCCTTGGAAATTCAAAGTGATTTATCACTTGGTGGTAATAACTGGAGACCTCTATATACAAGAAAGAAGTTAAGGGTAAAGAGGCCAAAAATAACAAGTATAACCATATGGCTTTTTTCAAGAGGTGTCCATATGGCCATCTAGCTAAGAATGAACTCTTGCCAACTTGACTGTGAGTTTTCTTTTCTTTCTTTCTTTCATAACTTTACATAACAGTGTTTCAAATTTAATATTGTAAGAAAGGAATTTCTCCTTTTACTCTAGGTTTTGAAAAACTGAATTATGGGTGGGGAAGGAATGTATTCTTAGGCAACAGAGCTAGATTCATGGTTGACCATAGGATTATTGATGTTTACCTCCATAGCAAAGCTATGTGATAACCCCTATTTATATTCTTTTAAGTCTCCAGAGGTGGCTTAGCTTTTATGGTGGTGTCGGAGTCCCTTGTCTGACAGTCTGGCTCAGCATGTCATCTTGAGCTCAAGGACAAAGTGTCAAATACTTCATCAGTGCCTTGAGAAAATCAAGGTATATACTAGTTCTTACAGTTCCTACTTGTGGAGTAAATGGCATAATTTGGCCTGATTTACAGAGTCCTTATAATTATTTAATTATAATTAAATAATCTTTTAAAATTATGCTGAGGAGAGCATGAAGTTGACTAATTCATGGGCTCTTGACCTCATGTGTTCTTCTTTGGTCATAATGGAGATATTTTCTTCATGTTTTAAGTTTTCTAGATCTCTTTTTTGGCACGTTCATATTCATGTGATTTTTTTTTTTTTTGGTCACATTACAGCATTGTATTTAGGAGGAACACACACACACTGCATAGAAGGTAAAAATTAGGGCTCTACATTAATCCTAATGGTATGAATTCTTAGACTATTTTTTTCTTGTTTTTATAATGAATCCCTAACTTTCATTAATAAAAACTGTTTAACAATTTAACATCTACTCACCTTAACTGAACAGTGTACCTCTAAAAAATAATTTCTTTAGGGTATACTTTGGAAAACAGAATCAGGGAGCTGTGGAAGTTTCACTTTCAGATTGTAATGCAGAGAGAAAAAAAAAAATATAGACCCTACCACTTTGTGAGAGAGGCTGAATTTAAATTACTCTGAGAGATCTCAAACCAGATACATTTCCAGTCTGATTGGTTTGACATTTGTGTAGGACCTTTGGAATATAAGCTTAGGCAATTAAAAATGAAAATGAGTTTCTGTCTTTGCAAGTTCAAAATATCTCAAAACAGTTTTCCCCCTCCTTAAATCATTTTGACTATTAGTATTTGTGGCAGCGTGGCTTCCTCATATGAAGAATGCTATTATGCAACAGCTGTAGTTGTGTTGCCTGAATGCATGCCAATTCTGTTCAGATTGAGCTGCAGGGACTGCTTGTTAAGTTCCCTGGCTGCCTGGGCGAGAGGGTAATGTAAAATTAATGTATGAAGAAAGGCCTGTTATCTGACACTATGGGGGATGCAGGTGGTCTGGAGTGGTGTACAGAAATTAAATGAACATGCTAATCTGTCTATGTTTATGGAAAAGTGTCTGGAAATTCATGGTTCCAACTCTGGGGTTCATTGATTTAATTTAAAAATTGGGAGGACATTGGAATGTCACCCCTTCCCTTGCCTAGTTCTCCTTCCTAAATTAAGAGCATGTATAAACCCTGAGATTTTTGAGATCCTTAAGTTTTTGAAATTCAGGGTGTGCTTCATAGAGAACATGGTATGAGTTTAATAGAATTCTCACATAGAGACTACCAAAATCTGAGAAAATTGTTATTTATTCAAGAAGGTTTTTTTTCTTCATAACTAGCATGTAAACTAGACTGATGCTGAACATTTTCAGATTAATTCTAGGCTAAGGATGATATAACATGGGTCCTTTGTTCATCAGTGTATTCCCAGTTCTTGATTTATCCGTCTTTTTCATATTCTTTTTTTTTCCTGGTGATTTGACAATCAAGTATCAGTTATTTCTACATTCTAATTTTAGTCAGGACAGTTTGAGCATTGGGTAGCCTATGATGTACACATAACTCTGTGGGATCGTTTCTCACGTGGTTCTAGTTTGCTGATTGGCCTCATCTCTAGACTGGGGCACCTGGCTGCCATACAGCCCATCTTATCGCATTTGTAACCTCAGCATCCAGCGTGGTGCCTGGCACATGCTGGGTGCTTAATAAATGTTTCTTCTTTCATGAATGAGCTAAGGTTCTGTAAGTGGGGTGGTCAACATTTGAAAGAAGGAAGGAGCAAATAATGAGCCAGATTTTGGGGGGGTAACTTCTGTGAACAGTATCTCATTTAATCCTTAAGCCAATCTTGCAGGAGAGGCGTCATTATCCTGTTTCATCAATTATTATCCCAGTTCATCTCAGAGCTGGTTGGGAGAATGAGTCTGGATTTGAACCAGTCTGGATTTGATTGCAAAGGTGTTCATCCTCTTGGCTGTTAACTTTTTAATTTATTTTATTGAAGTATAGTTGGTTTACAATGTTGTGTCAAATCCCACTGCACAGCAAAGTGATACAGTTACACATGTACATATACGTTCTTTTGCATATTCTTTTCCATTATGGTATTCAATCACAGGGTATTGAATATAGTTCCCTGTACTATACTGTAGGACCTTGTTGCTTCTCCATTCTATATATAATGGTTTGCTTCTGCTAACCCCAAACTCCAGATCCCTCCCTGTCCCCCGCCCTCTCCCCCTTGGCAACCACAAGCCTGTTCTCTATGTCTGTGAGTCTGTTTCTGTTTCATAGATAAGTTCCTTTGTGTCATATCACTTAGATGACACATCCTCTTGATGATTGTTCTTACCGCTGTATTTCAGGAGGATATCCTCTGATACAGAAACGTTTCTAGGTACTATCCATCATGCTATAAAGCCTTGCTAAGTAGGAGTTTGATCATTTGTTTTATTTCCAGATAGGCAAGAAGGCAATATGGGCATATATCACATAGATCTAGAAAAGAGAGTTTGGAATTGAAGAAGTCACAGTATCACCAAGGATATTACTGTAAAAGCACTGGGAAGACCCAGAGGAATCTGGCGGAGAGGGAGGTGGGAGTGGGGATCGGGATGGGGAATACATATAAATCCATGGCTGATTCATGTCAATGTATCACAAAACCCACTACAATATTGTAAAGTAATTAGCCTCCAACTAATAGAAATAAATGGGGGAAAAAGAAAAGAAACGTTTCTAGGGAATCTTTTTTGAAGAGACTTTTCTCTCAGAATTTACTAGAGCATTTTTTGTATCCCACATCCTTCCCCTAATAAACGCTTGTGGAGTTCCACCAAAAACAAAAACACTGACACTTGTCTAGCAGAACTGAAATGGAAAATATAGCATTAGAGTTAACTCGAGTTAACTGGTTAATTGGAGTTAGCTAGAGTTAACAGGAGAAAGTCCTGGGTTTACATTCTGGCTTCACTAATTAGTAGTCATGTGGCACTGGGCAAGTCATTCAGGCCTCAGTTTTGTCATATGTAAGTTAGGGATATTATTAGTACTTGTCTCATAGGCTTGTGGGGAACACAGGAGATTATCTGCTATAATGCCTGAGACATTTCTCAACAGATGCTACCTGCTATTGTTTATTAGCACATAGGGACATTTTATTCATTCAGCAAATCTTTGAGTGCATACTATGCAATGGGCACCCTTGTGTCCTACCAATCCATTAGTTATTAAAACAAAAATCCATTTTGGCATGGAATTTCCATCACAGCTATCTCACAGGGAAGACCTAGATAACAGATGTAATGAATGTTGGAAAGTAAATTGTATATTGTGTTGGAAAGTGGCTAATGCTATTAAATCAAAAGGAAGTAAAGAGGTTAAGGAAGATCAAGAGGGTTTGTAAGGGGCTTTGAGGTTGCCATGAAATAGAGTATTCACCATGGGCCTCATGAGAAAATTACACTTGAACTTATGGCTTGTATTCTTGTCTGAAAAATTCCATGGACAGAGGAGCCTGGCGGGCTACAGTTCATGGGGTCACAAAGAGTTGGACATGACTGAACATGCACACACATACATATGACTTAAAGGATGTGACAGAGTTTGCCATGTGGATCTTGGGGAAGAGTCTGGCAGAGGGCTCAAGGTGGGAGCAAGCCAAAAGGAAGCCAGAATGGCAGGAGGACAGGAAGAGGGGTCCCTAGGGTTTTGGGGGTTCTCAAGCAGAGACATGACGTGCTCCATCATCATCACCATGCTGCTTCTCTCTGGGAGGAGGGACCTGTGTACTCCTTGCTTCTCTTTCTCCTATTAGCTTAACCTTTTACACTTTAAATGGGTGGGGGAAAAGTGTATTCCATCACCCCAGGGTAGCTGCCCTGCCTACTCTGTCATTGATTGAACTTGGCAGTCCTGTGGCTGTAATGGTTGTATTCCTTGGGAAACAAAGGAAATGATTAGATCTTAAGAGGGAAGGAAATCAGAATCCTGTGGTAGCACAGCTTGTGATCCTCTTTGAACTTGACTTGATGTCTTCCAGGCTTCCCGTACTGATCCGAGAAACCTTTGTAGAGGATTCTGGGAGGTGTTGGTTGGTTTAATGTTTTTTAAATGTTTGCATCTCCTTACAGGGAGAGGGATCCATAATGGAATAGGAGGAAAGCTTAAGTAATTGGTCAGCTCATGATCTATGCTTAACTTCGTTTGTCTGAGATAACAACAGCAGTTGTACTTTCAACACACACGAGGATGGAAAATGTGTCTGTGCTGTGTCTTCAATGAATCAGTGACTTAAACCTGGCTCTCAGTGTCCCAAGATCATCTTCCACTGTTTCATTTGTGTCCTGTTATGCTCAACCAAGTTCGTATGTAATCTACTTTTTGTTTAATGCATGCCCAGGAATATGGTGATATTAGGGAATGGTAGATGAGATGGAAGTGGGCTATGATGCAAAATTTAACACAGGATCTCATGGGATTGGAGTCAGAAGAGCTAGGTTTCATGCCTGGCTTGTCAAATAGTTAAGTTGCTGTGACATCTCTGAGTCTGAAGTTCCTTGTCTCTGAAGTGGATTGACTCACGTGTATCTTTTCTACCTAAAGGAATAGAAACAAGATGACATATACAGATGTCACCAAGTTACTAGAGTTGCGACTGCAAATGTTGGGAACCAAGGTCTCCAGTGAAGTTACTGTTTGGGAACAGAGAGGGGAGGGTGATTATTGTTTCACCTTTTGTAGAGTTGTATCATGTCAAGCGTGGGTGTTTCTCCACTGCCTCACTGGAGTTGAAGTTTGGGGCTTTCTTAAAACCTAGTGTACTCCAGAACCCCAGAGATAAGGGTCTTGACTAGACCAACAGCCTGTACCTTCCAACACAGAGCCTCACAAGACTGTCCTCTGTCCAGTGGAATACTAATATTTTAATATAAAAATACTAATATGTTACCCCTTATAGCACCCAATCTTGTATCCACTATGGTAATTATTTGAGGAAATTTTGGAGGTAAGAGTCACTTAACTGAGTTAAAGCTTTACAATTGAGGGGTTTCTCATTAGCAGGAATTTTTTTAAATCCCACTAACCTTTTGCTACCCATGTAATAAGAAACATAAGGAAAGAATTTGCTCAAAAGTCTCACAGACTCAAGTAGCTTCTTGACCTGATTGATAAACTTTTTCCCTTCAGCAATGGAAAGGTGGGAAAATTCCAGATGCTGAATAATCTGGGGCCAACAGGTTGAGGCAATGGAACTTCTTGTTTGAGGCACAGCCAGAAATTGCTAAGAGAGTCACATCAGATACCCTAAGGAGGTCTGATTTCAGAAATGGAAACACGTGAAACACCTTAGAAAAATTATTCATCTGCTCCAGGCTTCAGTTTCCTTATCTCTAAAATGACAGGATTGACTAACTTGGTAATAGGTAACTAACTCACTATTATTTATATTACTTTTAAAATACCTACCAAGCTATTTAAGTCTGAGTTGACTTGTTTTTGCTTTCAGCAAAAAGTTCTCAGTGACCACCTATTAACTGTCAGTCAGATCCTTTGAACAGTTTGAGTTACCCAGAGTTAGTATAATACTAAGTTGGTACAATTCCAGGGCAAAACAAAAAACATGAGATGATGCTCATCTCATGACGTAAATTTTGACTCCACAGCATCCCCTCTCCCCACCCCCGCCAGCCCCAAACAGCTCTCGGTCATTGCCACCTGTTGTAAAGTGACCTAAGCCTGTTTGGTTATGTACAACTTCCAAGGTTTTTGGGGGGTGGAGTTGGGTATATTTTGATAGCAGCCAAATTATTTGAGGTAAGTGAGGTTTAGCTGCTTCCCAAGTGGCCTAGTGGTAAAGAATCTACCTATAGATGCAGGAGATGCAGCAGGCACAGGTTTGATCCCTGAATCAGGAATAGGAAATGGCAACGCACTCCAGTATTCTTTCCTGGAAAACTCTATGGACAAAGGAACCTGGTAGGCTACAATCCACGAAGCCACAAAGAGTTGGACACAACTGAGTGACTAAGCATGAACATACGAGGCTTAGTTGCTTCCATACACTCTTGCCACCTGGTTGTAACTAGAGCAAGTTTAAGACATGATTCTGCTGCACATAAAGATGTTGATTAACAGTCAGACATCAGCCAGCAGGCACAAAATACTTCCTGCAAAACCACTCTGTATGCTTGATAAAGGTCCAACTCTCTTTTTTTAGTTGCTCTGATTGTCACCTTGCTTGAAAACTGCACTCCTAGGCCTGACAACATTCCAGAGGAGCATTCTCTTATCCTTAATAATCAATAGTAAGCAACTGGCAGACTTCCAACTATGGCTGGACTCTGGGCCATTTAGGGAACAAGCCTATCAAGGCTGCATTCTTGTTCACACAAGGGTAGGGGTTGCTTTAAAATATTTTGGTCAGTCCTTACAACTTAAATACATCCTTCATTTCATCGGTGAGGACCCATTTCTAATGTTTATAGTGCCTGTTCATAAGCCACTCATTTCATCCCTCCCACCCCGGTATACCCCTGACATTCTCTCTGCTACTTGGCAAAGGGTCTGGTGCTGATTAACATGGATAGCAGAAGAATTTGCAGTGCCTTGTCTTGGAGTGTCTGCTTCATGATTAGAACACGAGTTACCTACCCCTAGAGAGGGCCTTCCTGAACATAACGCCAACTGCATTTGAGTTGTAGTTGAACCTAATTAACTCACGTATGATATTGAATTATTGCTAAGTTAATTAGACATCTTAACACTGTCTTTAGAACCCCATGGTGGAAACCACTGTTGCTAATGGCACTCTGTAGGAGTTCGACTTTAAAATGATTTGTCAAGATTCTTATGTTCAAAAAGCCTTCCTTAACTTCCACATACTCAGAACCATCTCTTATCAGGAGGTGGAAAATTATATTAGCTCTCGCTTATTGGAGAAGGAAATGGCAACCCACTCCAGTATTTTTGCCTAGAGAATCTTGTAGACAGAGGAGCCTGGTGGGCTGCTGTCCATGGGGCTGCACAGAGTCGGACACACCTGAAGTGATTTAGCATGCACGCATGCATTGGAGAAGGAAATGGCAACCCACTCCAGCATTCTTGCCTGGAGAATCCCAGGGACAGAGGAGCCTGATGGGCTACTGTCTATGGGGTCGCTCAGTTGGACACAACAGAAGCGACTTAGCAGCAGCAGCATTGATTATTTACTATGTGACAAGTACTTTATGTGTATTGTCTCTACTTATCAAACTCAATAGTGGCCATATGACTGGAAAAGGTCAGTTTTCATTCCAATCCCAAAGAAGGGCAATGCCAAAGAATGTTCAAGCTACTGCACAATTGCGCTTATTTTCCATGCTAGCAAGGTAATGCTCAAAAACCCATCAAGTTAGGCTTCAACAGTACATGAACAGAGAACTTCCAGATGTACAAGCTGGATTTAGAAAAGGCAGATGACCCAGAGATCAAATTGCCAACATTCTTTGGATCATAGAAAAAGTAAGGGAATTCCAAAAAAAAAAAAAAAAACCAACTACTTCTGCTTCATTGACTACACTAAAGCCTTTAGCTGAGTGGATTATGACAAACTGTGAAAAATTCTTAAGAGGTGGGAATACCAGACCATCTTACTTGTCTCCTGAGAAACCTGTATGTAGGTCAAGAAGCAACAGTTAGAACTGGACATGGAACAACAGACTGGTTCAAAATTGGAAAAGGAGTATATCAAGGCTATATATTGTCACCCTGCTTATTTAACTTCTATGCAGAGTACATACAGGAAATGCCAGGCTAGATGAATCACAAACTGAAATCAAGATTGCTGTGAGAAATATCAACAACCTCAGATATGCAGATGATACCACTCTAATGGCAGATAGTGAAGAGGAACTAAAGAGCCTCTTGATAAGGGTGAAAGAGGAGAGTGGAAAAAGCTGGCTTAAAACTCAACATTCAAAAGCTAAGATCATGGCATTTGGTCCCATCACTTCATGGCAAGGGGCTTCCCTGGTGGCTCAGAAGGTAAAGTGGTCTGTCTGCAATGCAGGAGACCCGGGTTCGATCCCTGGGTTGGGAAGATCCCCTGGAGAAGGAAACGGCAGCCCACTCCAATATTCTTGCCTGGAAAATCCCACGGACAGCAGAGCCTGGTAGGCTGCCATCCATAGGGTCGCAAAGAGTCTGGACAGGACTGAGCGACTTCACTTTCACTTTTTAACTTCATTGCAAATAGAAGGGTGGGGTGGGGGGGAGAGGAAACAGTGACAAGGAGAGGAAACAGCCCAAAATTTTATTTTCTTGGGCTCCAAAATCATTGCAGATGGTGATTACAGCCATGAAATTAAAAGAAAAGCTATGACAAACCTAGACAGCATATCAAAAATCAGAGGCATCACTTTGCTGACAAAGATTCATATAGTCAGTTATGAATTTTCAAGTAGTCACGTATGGATATGAGAGTTGGACCATAAAGAAGGCTGAGTGCCAAAGAATTGGTGCTTTCAAACTGTGGTTCTGGAGAAGAGAGTCCCTTGGACAGCAAGAGATGAAACCAGTCAATTCTAAAGGAAATCAACCTTGAATATTCATTGAAAGGACTGATGCTGAAGCTGAAACTCCAATACTTTGGGAATCTGATGCAAAGAACTGACTCATTAGAAAAGACCCTGATGTTGGGAAAGAATGAGGGCAAGAGGAGAAGGGGATGACATGAGATGGCTGGATACCATCACTGACTCGATGGATGTGAGTTTGAGCGAACTTTGGCAGATAGTGAAGGACAGGAAAGCCTAGTGTGCTGCCGTCCACAGAGTCTCAGAGTCAGACACGACTTACTGACCTAACAACAATCCTCTCATCTTCTCTATGAAGTTGACACTCAGCTCCATTTCATAAACAGAAAACTGAGGAAAACTGAAGTGAAGAGAGAGATGCAGTGGAGCTGTTATCTAAACCTTGGGCTGTCCTATAACCCCTATGTTTCTTACTGCTGTGTAACAAATTACCCCCAAACTTGTGGCTAAAAACTCTGGTTTATTATATTTCAGTTTCTTTAGGGTAGAATTTGAAGTGTGGAATAGCTGGATTCTTTGCGTAGGGTCTCTCTGAACTGAAATTAAATCAGCTGGCAAGGGAGGGTAATTATCAGCATGAGAGTTGGTGAACAAGGGACTGGCTAGATATGATTCCTGACTTATGAGCTCTGAATGGCAGCTTTATATCTCTAGTCATCACACGGTGCCTGTAACACAATCTTTGCGTGGTAAATATCATTGACTCGAGGACTGTTGAAGAATGTATGACTACTTCTTCCTCATTCAATGCACTCTACTACCTTTTTGAAAAAAAATCTCTTAAAATGACAATGTCTTTCAGTTTCCCAGCACCTGACAGTATATGAAGTGCTTTCATAGGGACCATTTTGTCTCGTTTTATTTTTTGAATTTATTTTTAATTGGAGGATAATTGCTTACAATCCTGTGTTGGCTTCTGTTGTACAATATTGTGAATTAGCCACAAGGGAGAGGCATATTATTTTATGTTTGGGGCACAAGTACAGTCAACTGCACAAATCTTAAACATACAGCTTGATGAGATTTTACATATGGATATCCTTGTTTAACCCATCAACCAAAGTCAAAATAACAGATAGGACATTTCCAACACCCGTGGGAGCTCTTTTGTGCTCCTTGCCAATTAATTCCTCTTCCCAGAGTACCCCTGTTTACAAAAAGAGAAGGAGACAGGGAGGAAAGAGAGCTTGTGCCTGACTGTGCAGCCAGGAGAACTCAGATTTCTAATTCCTACTTGAATTCTCTTGCTTTCAGAAGACACTATACCCTTGGACAGGAGGCCTTCCTAATAGACTGTTTTTTAAAGGCAGCCCTAGGTTCAAGAATGCCTATTGCACAAGATTCTGAAGCATCCTTTGGTGCATTATATCACAAGTCATTTTTGTTCCCAAATCAGTCTAATCAAACACATAGAGCATATATTGAATACCATGGCATACATCTCTCTCTCTCTTCTTTGGCCTTGCCATATAGCATATGGGGATGTTATTTCCTCCAGCAGGGATTGAACCTGTAACCTCTGCATTGGTAGCTCGGAGTCTTAACCACTGAACTGCCAGGGAAGTCCCAATATACATCTCTCCTAGCAGAGATCTTAATGAAAGTGGGGAAAGCCTTGCCACTTCCCCCCTGCAGAGTAAACGTTTTAGTTATATCTGGTGGTATAAGAATACATGTGTTTTATGCTCCAGACACTTCTTTTTTTCAGAGGTAGTAAATGAAAAGCCTTGATGTTGCCCTTTGGCTGTCTCCTTAGAACTCATACAAAGCAGTGGTATCTCCAAGAGCCATCTGCACTTCCCTTGTCCTTCTTCTGTAAGGAAGTGATGTGTGCTTGGCCATGGCCAGGGAAAGCTGGTTAGAAGAGTGGAATTAAGGCCTGAAAACTCAGTAGTGCAGGCTCTTTTTGCTGTTTTTAAATATATCTGTATTTTACTATCATTTACTGCATTTAAATTACTAAATTTATTTTTAATTGGAGGATAATTGCTTTACAATATTGTGTTGGCTTCTGCCATACGACAGTGTGACTCAGCCATAAGTATACACATGTCCCCTTCCTCTTGACTCTCCTACCCACACCCCACGTACCCTACTCCTCTCTGTTGTCACAGACTACCATGTTGAGCTCCCTGTGTTAGCTTCCCATTAGCTATCTGTTGGTAATATGGTAACTTACAATGTCTCCTTGGACTGCAAGGAGATCAAACCAGTCAATCCTAAAGGAAATCAGTCCTGAATATTCATTGGAAGGACTGATGCTGAAGCCGAAACTCCAATACTTTGGCCACCTGATGCAAAGAACTGACTCACTGGAAAAGACCCTGATGCTAGGAAAGATTGAAGGCAGGAGAAAGGGACAACAGAGGATGAGATGGTGGGATGGCAAGCTCCGGAAGTTGGTGATGGACAGGGAAACCTGGTGTGCTGCAGTCCATGGCGTCACAAAGAGTCAGACACAACTGAGTGACTGAACTGAATGTATAATGAAAGAATGTTACTATTTCAATTCATCCCACCCTCTACTTCCCTTGCTGTGTTCACAAGTCTATTCTTTATATCTGTGTCTGTATTCCTGCCCTACAAATAGGTTCATCAGTACCATTTTGGGAGAAAATAATTGCAAATGAAACAACTGACAAAGGATTAATCTCCAAAATGTATTAGCAGTTCATGAAACTCAATACCAGAAAAACAAACAACTCAATCAAAAAAATGGTTGGAGGATCTAAACAGACATTTCTCTAAAGAAGACCTGCAGACGGCCAGCAAACACATGAAAAGGTGCTCAACATCACTCATTATTAGAGAAATGCAACTCAAAACTACAATGAGGTATCACCTCATACCAATCATAATGTCCATCATCACAAAAATCTGCAATTAATTTATCTTTAACAGCTTTATTAAAATATTCCATACCACACAATTCACCCATTTAATTCCATTTTTATGTTCACAAATATTGGCAACCCTCATCACAGTTTTAGAACTTTTTAATCACCACAAAAGGAAAGCCAATACCATTTAACTATCACCTTTGGACTGTCTCTCTCCTCCAACCAGAGGCAAACAAAAATCTTTCTCTTTCTATAGATTTTTCAATTCTGAATATTTCATATGAATGGGATTATACATCATCTTTGTAACTAAATTCTTTCACTTACCCTGATATTCTCAAGATTTATCCATGTTGTCATATGTATCAGTACTTGATTCCTTGTATGATTGCATAACATGCCATTGTAACACGTTTTGACTGTGTGAATCACAACTGTGGAAAATTCTTAAAGAGATGGGGTTACCAGACCACCTTACCTGTCTCCTGAGGAGCCTGTGTGAGGGTCAGGAAGCAATAGTTAGAACCTTACATGGAACAACTGAATGATTCAAAATTGAGAAAGGAGTACATCAAGGCTGTATATTCTCACCCTGCTCACTTAACTTCTAAAATGCTGGGCTGTTTATGAATCACAAGCTGGACTCCAGATTGCCAGGAGTAATATCAACAACCTTAGATATGCAAATGATACCATTCTAATGGCAGAAAGTGATGAGGAACTAAAGAGCCTTCTGATAAAGGTGAAAGAGGAGAGTGTAAAAGCTGGCTTAAAACTCAACATTCAAAAAACAAAGATCATAGCTTCCAGTCCCATCACTTCATGGCAAATAGAAGGGGTGAAAAGTGGAAACAGTGACAGGCTTTATTTTTTTGGGCTCCAAAATCACCACAAATGATGACTGCAACCATGAAATTAAAAGACTCTTGCTCCTTGGAAGGAAAGCTGTGAGAAACCTAGATAGCATATTAAAAAGCAAACATCATTTTGCTGACAAAGGTCCATCTAGTCAAGGGTATGGTTTTTCTAGTCGTCATGCACAGATGTGAGAGTTGGCCCATAAAGAAGTCTGAGCGCCGAAGAATTGACACTTTCAAATTATGGTGCTGGAGAAGACTCTTGAGAGTCTCTTGGACTGCAAGTAGATCAAACCAGTCAATCCTAAGGGAGATCAACCCTGAATATTCATTGGAAGGACTGATGCTGAAGCTGAAGCTCCAATAATTTGGCCACCTGATGTGAAGAGCTGACTCTTTGGAAAAAGACCCTGATGCTGGAAATGCTGGAAAAGATTAAAGGGGTAAGGAGAATGGGAGGGGGGTAGAGGATGAGGTGGTTAGATAATATCACCAACTCAATAAACATGAATTTGAGCAAACTCCAGAATTTAACAGAAGACAGGGAAGCCTGGCGTGCTGCAGTCCATGAGGTTGCAAAAAGTCACACACGACTTTGTGACTGAACAACAAAAGCATGCCATTGTAGAGATATACTACATTTTGTTTATCCATTCTTCAGTTAATGGGCATTTGAGTTGCTGCCACTTTTATGGATGCTATGAATAACACTGCCATAAGGACTTGTGTACAAATTTTTCTGTGGATATGTGTTTTATTTCTCTTTTCTATCAATTTTTATTGAAGTATGGTTGATTTACAATGTTGTGTTAATTTCTGCTGTACAACAAAGTGATTCATATATATATATATACACACACACGTTCTTTTCTAATATTTTCTATTATGGCTTATCATAAGATATTGAATATAGTTCTCTGTGCTATACAGTTAGGACCTTGCTATTTATCCATTCTATATGTAATAGTTTGCACCTGCTAACCCCAATTTCCCACTCCATCCCTCCTCCCAAACCCTCCCTCTCGGCAAGCACTGGTGTGTTCTCTATGTCTGTGATTCCGTTTCTATTTCATAGATAGGTTTATTTGTGTCACATTTTAGATTCTGTGTAAGTGACATCCTATGATATTTGTCTTTGACTTAGTATGGTAATCTCTAGTTGCATCCATGTTGCTGCAAATGGCATTATTTCCTTCTTTCTTTGGCTGAGTAGTATTCCATTGTGTATATATACCACATATTTATCCATTCCTCTATCAATGGACATTTAGGTTGTTTCTGTCTTGGTTATTGTGAATAGTCCATTCACAATATGTTTCATTTTTCTTGTATATTTACTTATGAGTGGAATTTCTGCAACATTTGGTAATTCTGTTTAAATCGTTTGACTCTTTTCCACAGCGGCTGTACCATTTTACTTTCTGTCTAGCAGTGTATACAGGTTCTGATTTCTCCACATCCTAATCAACACTTCTTGTTAATGACTTTTTGTCTAGCCATCCTAATAGACACGACGTGATATCTCATTGCGATTTTTAATTTGCATTTCCCTGTTGACTAATGATGTTGAATATCTTTTCATGTGCTTATTAATTATTTGTATATCTTCCTTGGAATAATGTCTATTCAGATCCTCTGCCTATTTGATAATTATTTTTCTTACCAAGTTGTAAGAATCCTTTACACATTCAAGATATAGTCCATTATCATATACATGATTTGCAAATTTTTTCTCCCATACTGTCAGTTATCTTTTCAATTTCTTGATGGTGTCCTTTGATTAATTTTGATGAAGTTCTATATATCTGTATTTTTCTTTTGTTCCTCATGTTTTTAGTGTCTTATCTAAGAATCTTTTGCTAAATCCAAGATTATGAAGATTTGCCTCTGTGTTTTCTTCTAGAAGTTTTATAGTTTTTGATCATAGGTTTTTTTTAGTCATTTGTAAAATTTGTATTTGGTATGAAACAGGGGTTCAATTTCATTCTTTCACATGTGACTATCCAATTGTCCCAGCACCATTTCTTGGAAAGACCCTTCTTTCACTATTAAATGGCCTTGGCACCCTTTTCTAAAATCAACTGGTCATAGATGTATGGATTGGTGCAGGTTCTTAAAAATGCTTATATTAGATGCTATTGATGTGGGAAGGTAGGTGAACAATATGTGGGAATCATACTATGCTTGTAACTTTTAAACCTGAAAGTTTTTCAAAGGAAAACTTTTTTTAATTGAAGTATAGTTCACTTACAATACTATATTAGTTTCAGATGTATAACAAAAGAAGACATTTTTTAAAATGTTCTTGTAACATAGGTAAAATTCAGGAGATTTGGGCTCATTTAGTAGTTTCCTTGTGATTATGAAAATACCAGTGAGAAAAATGGCTTTCTGTATTTTATTCTGGCATGGCCTCTTTTCCAAGTGAAAGAGCATTGCATCTTGATTTCAAGAGAGAGAGGACCCTTAGGAGAGTTTGGAATGATCTGAGTCCAAAGTAGACCTTTAAATGTTGGCACAGTTTTAAAACAAAAGCATAAATTACCACTGTCCTGCTCCTCACTGCTGCTCCCTTTCTTCCCAGCAGAGCTTTCCAGTCTGTAAAGGACAGCATTTGAATTTGAACCTGCTTGGATATTTGATGATATTCAAGAATTATTATTATTATACTAATAGTATTGTGGGGGTTTTTTGTTGTTGTTGTTGTTTTTTTTTTTACAAAATTAGTCTACCTTTTATTACAGGGTATCTTTCTTTAATTTGCTTCAGAAATAGGTTGGGAATGTGGGCCTATGGGTGAACGAGACTGACTGTGACTTGGTTGAAGCTAGGTAATGGGTATGTGGAGGTTGGTTATACTGTTTCATCTTCTTTTATAGGTTTTCCGTAATAAAAATAGCTTTGGGGTGGGTTTGTTCCTTTTTAATACAGCGGGGGAAGTGTTTGAGAGGCATTTCCATTCAGAGCTGCATTTGCTTTCCGGAGAAGTAGGTCTTCTGATTTTGCGTGCCCTGGCCTACACCGGTATGGAGGAGCATTTAGAAGCAATTACTGGAATGCACACTTCTCAGAAGCAAACGGCAGAGGCTTTCTGGATCCTTCTGAGGTCTGTTAGAGCCCTAATAGAATTCATCTGTTGCTTAGAGTGCCCCTTTTGCTCTCTATGTTATAGATGTTAATCTACAGTGCTTTTTGTTTCATAGTTATGTAAGTTTATTTTTTAATGCTTTTCTAAACCTATGATACTATAAATCTTTACACTTTTTAAAATGAAAGTTTATATATAAAATACACATTTAAAAAAATAAAATACACATTTATATGTGTATATATAGATTTGATAGTTTAAAAAAATCAGAAATACTGTACAGAAAATGTGGCTGTTTCAGGGGCTGAACTACATTCTTTTCCAGTCATCAATTTTGCTGATTGTAGAAGAGACTTTCACATGCTTTATTCTTTGTTGGACTCTGTAATGGCTAGAAACCTCATAACTCAGTATGTGACTCTTTCTCCAAGAAGGAGGTTCTTGCATAGAATTGTTACAACTCTGTGTTCAGATGACTAAAGCTCTCAGAACAAAGTCAAATTGAAAAATCTGTGCAAAAAGGGATACCATCTGGAAATTATCCTATGCTTTATTCTTGGTTTTGCTAGTATAATGAAACACGAGCATTCCAACTTCTTGTAATTGTTGAACTTTGTGATGTAAATGGTGCCAGGCTCTGAAAAGGCTTGTAAAGGTTTTGCTGACTTTTTTGTTTTGTTTTCTCATATTTTCATTGAAACTATCTGGGCTGTTTTAGCTGAAAGGAAGAGCAGCTTTGAATGACTCTAGATTGTTTTTACTATTTGAATAAGGACAAGTATAAAAATGAATATCGACCTCTGTGTGAATAATTTGTAGGTAGGAAGGTTTTTACCTTCTTCCAGAATTGAGCTCCCTATAGCATTTTGTCATATTTGGCTCCATGTTCAAGATCATATAGCACCATATGTTGTGTTTTTAACCCTTGACTGTATGACATTCCCCATATTGTTGGCCTATTTCCTTGTTCACGGTATGGGCCTAGGAATAATATTACTGTTTAGCATCTAACTATGTGTAAAAAGTACTTTTTTTACACTAACTATGTGTAAAACGTACACTGTCTACGTACCTATTTAGTTGAGAGAAGTGACAGCTAATTGTTTACTATGCTGTGTCCAACTCTTTGCAACCTCATGGACTGTAGCCCACCAGGCGCCTCTGTCTATGGGATTCTCCGGGCAAGAATGCTGGAGTAGGTTGCCATTTCCTCCTCCAGGGGATTTTCCTGACCCAGGGATGTAACCAACATCTCCTGCGTCGGCAGGCAGATTCTTTACCACTGAACCAGAGTTCTGGAAAAGTTCTAGAGATGGCTTTTTGTATTGTAAGAACAGTTGGATGTCAGAATTAAGGGGAAAATTATCTTTGAAATATTTCTAATCATGTATTTAAATTACAAAAATAACATATGTTCATTGCAGGAAGAATTCTGGAACCCAAGACACCGGTGGTGGTACTGGTAGTGGTGGTCGTTATAGCTTTGTTTATTATGCTTATTATATTCCTAATTGCTTGTTGCTTTGCATGTATTAGTTTTTGTTGTTGTTTTAATACAGCAAACCCATGAATGAGAGACATTATTCTTACTTTTTAGATGAGGATATTGAGTCAGAATGGCCAAGTAACTAGCCCAGGTTGCATCGCTAGTGAGTAGAGAGGCAGGATTTGACTTTATACCAAAGAAGAGCTTGCGTCACTATATGTGTATGTCTGTTCATCCGTAACCCCACCGTCAGTGCACAATCTCAGAGAACGCCTCTCTACACACTCATTTCTCTTTGTGAATAGTGTGTTGCCGTGTTATAAAATTGTAATATTCTTTTGCATTCTGCTTCATAATTCCTCTAAAATTCCTGTGAATCTAGACAATAAAAGTTCTGTATTAGTTCTCCTGTCAAGCACAGCATTGAGAAATGAGTATTCATGATCAGAGATACAGGGAATAAAAATATGATCCTCCAATGGTTTAAAATATCAGAGATAGTGGAAAATCTCTTAATGATTAATACAGTCAAAGAATGTTAAGTAGATATTTAGCCTAAATTGGAAAGCTAATAACTTTTCTGGACATTCTTTCCTCCCCTTGATGATAAATGTGTCAGATGAGAAGCTCTGAAAAGCCTTGTCCAGTTTTGACATGTTGGTTCTCCGTGCACCTTACTTACTTTGCTCTCCTGGCTTCTTTTCTATCGCACTATATTACTGATGACCAAATACAGTAGGCCTAAAGTGCTTAAATCTTTAGAATTATTGGCTGTTCTTGAGTTTCAGATGTAGGTCAGACATTAAGGGGGCTGGCTGGCATTTCAGTATTTTCCTAAATATAAAGGTCATTTCCACCTAATTGATCCCATATGTGCAGTGTGCTTTAACTGATTGGATCTCTCTCTGGACACTCTGGGTTTTCTTTAGGTAATGGCAACACTGCATTCTTCAGCCCGCCTGTGAGATTACATGTAAAAACCTGCATGCAGAAGCAAAACAGATGATGGGGAGAGCCGTTCTAAGTAGACAGATTGCTGACCACTAGTAATTGTATTATCATCTAACAATATTTTTTAAAAAATAATTTTTGTTTCATCCTCATTGCATACTGTTTCAGTTTGGGCTTCTGAATTTCATTACAATCAGTTTATTTATTTTTTGTTTGCGTGGCTTTTGGAATCTTAGTTCCCCACCTAGGGATTGAACCCAGGCCCTCTGTAGTGACAGCATTAATCCCTAACCACTGGACTGTCAGGAAATTCCCCACCTAACATGTTTAAAATAATTAAAAAAATGTTTTCTATAGCAACTCGATTTTCATGTTTTTATAAAAATCTTAGGAATGTAAGCAGTAATGTTTTTGTTCTTGTTTTGGGTGTGTGTGTTTTGGGATTGTTACTACTTTTGAACAAACAGATGATCCAAGAACTGGCAAGAATGGCTTCTGTCTTCAGTGCTGCTAATAGGGCCAAATAAAGACCTGCCTTAGCATTGCTTCATTCAGCGTATAGACTGGGAAGCTTCTTGGAATTTAGGTTCAGAAGACAGGAGTTTGACTTCAATTCAGTTTAGGCAAGCCACAAACCTCAGAACCCATGCATACGGGCCTATATGCATAAGATGGGTGGAACAGCAATGGTAGAGATTCTTGCCATCTTCTTATTTTTAAGGTTCTATGTGGTATGGGTGTCTGAGTCATATTTACAGCACATGTGGGATTTCAAGTTGTTGGGTGGTTTCTCCTGTCAGTAGCCCCTTTCTTATTCATCCATCTTTCAGTGGTTAAAAAGAAAAAAGACAAGAAATGATTCATGTCTACCCCTGTCTATGGGCACCCTGAGGACCTTATGACTTTTTTTTTTTTTTTCCAAGTGGTTTGAGAATGAGACAATCGAAAGTAGTTATTGGGTTGGTCAAAAAGTTCATCGGGCGGGGTTGGGGGGTGGGTGTCGTATATGCGAAAGAACTTTTTGGCCATCCCATAATAACATTAACAGTATTATTCCCAGAAGAAAAAGTTTCAGCCTGCTATGACTTGTTTTGGAATTTGCAAAGTCCTGAGAGGGCTGGCATTTTTGTAACAGGGTTTCTTTTAGACTAAAGTTTGGAGAGACTGGGGGTGGAAGGAGGGTACTAAGGAAAGAAGCAATTAAGGTACAGTTTCAAAATTGATGAAGTGAAGCAATTTCCCATTCTTGTGAATGCAGAAAGCTCTCCAGATTTATTTATTTTTTTCCCTGTAAGTCAGAAACCTACTCTTTTCCCTGTGGGTGTCTGGAGCCCAGCTATTTGAGAGCCCTAGCTCCTATGGAGCCCATTTCTTCATGCCCCCTTCCTTCCTGACCGCCTCTGGTTTGGGTTTACATCACTGGTGGTAGAATACAAGCCTCAATTTATCACCACGATTCTTTCACAGAACCTCTAGGGAAAGGGTGGCCATGTGCGTCATTTAGCCAGAGAATCATGAATGGATTTGTTAGTGGAACTTCTCTAGGCATTGGTAAACCTTTGGTGTGGAGATCCTGCCTGATTGTTCTTGTTGGGTAGGAGGGAAAAATAACACAGGGAGTGAGAGATGGCTTTGATTTTTAAAGGATATCTTTGGCAAAATTGGTCAGAAAAATAACTTGATTCTTATTAAATGGTGTAAAACGGGTGAGTGGAGGACAGTGGAGTGGGGTGGCAGGGCAGGTGAAAGGTACTTATCTTCTTATATCCAGGGAATGGGATGCTGTCCCCCTGTCTACCTTCCCATCCCTACAAATCAAGGACACCCCAAAGTTGGAACCCTCGAGTGCAGCCCATGCAACATCTGGAAAGCAATCCTTACTGGCATTTCTCTCTTTTTTTTTTTTTTCCTTTTCTGGCAAGAGATCCTCCCCCTCTCCCCAAAAGTTTAATAACTTCTTATTAAAAGGATGTATTGGGAGAAGGTCCAAGGAAACGGAAAAGATTGGTAAATTAAATGAAATCACTATAGATTCTTACTTTTCTAATTGCAATGCAGAACACAAATAAAACCCGTTCTTCAACTGGGCAGTAACTCTCACTTGCATGTCTAAAGTGTGCTGTTTACCTTTTATTATCCGAACACTGTGAAGCCACTGGATTCCTCTTGAGCCATCACGGCATATCTGCAGTGCTCCTTCCTGCCTTTCTTGGGGAAGCCTCGTGATCGCGTGTTTTATGTGGTAATAGTGTAAACACATTTTCACACAGTTACTGTTGTGAAATTATTTAGTGCAGAGGCATTTGCCTGGTTTTTAAGATCTGGAGGAACTGAGTTTTGTCCTGACGAAGTCCAGTTTGATAGATTTTCTATTCTTCTCTTTCTGTTCTTCCTTTATACTCTTATTCTTCTTGTCATCATTTAAAACCAATTTGCCTTCTTTCTGTTTGAAAGTATTATATTAGGATGTATTTGAAAGTATAATATTAGGATACGTATACCAATGCATTAAAAGACTGATTTCCTGTAGTTGGGGTCAGTAAGCACTGACTACCCCATGGTCTTTTGACCTCATAATTACTGACTCACTACAGAAATCAAAATGGATTTGCTAAGACCCTTCTTAATGAGGGTCTGATGATGAACTCTGTTTCTGCATTGTCATCTTGTATTGCTAATTGGCCCAGGACTGAGGAACCTCAGTGTCTCTGCGCCTGCTAGTGCTGACTTATCACATCCGTTCTGTATGTTAATGTATGTTGCAGAATGAATTCTGGAAAGGAGAGGGGGACGAGTTTCTGAAAGATTATCTCCATTTATAATGTGTGCTGTACTACTTCAGAACTGTACCTTACTTAATAAGCCAGGTATTTAAACTCCAATCTGTTACATTATTTAATTACGTAATAGGTGTTATTATCTGAATGTCCTAATGTGAGTTAAGTTTGAAGACTGTTTTTCACCCCCGCTCTCCTGTTTCTGAAGGGAAGTCCAGCTAATTTACTGCAAATGAAATAAGTATTTTGGAGGAATAGGTTGACATTTAGCATTCTGGTTTGAAATCCCTCTGACTGTTAAATATTTAATGTGCTGCAAAGCATCCTTAAAAATTAAATATGAATGAGTTTTAGAGAAACTTGCAGTGGTATAAAAAATTGAGAATTCCCCCCCACTCATTTCAAGTGTGAGTGTCTGCCTAGGGAATCTTAATTATTTTTAATGAAGATGACATTATATATTTGATCAGCTTGGGGATGTCCTAAATCATGAAGTTAATATAAATAGAATCCTTCTGAATAATACCACAGCAGAGATTTACTTTGAAATAAATTATTGGTCCTGTCTCTTAGAGGTTAATCACTCTACCCCCTTTTTATTTTTTGTTTAAAGTTAATAAAGTCAAATGACCAGAGGAGAATTTCTTTGTTGGGAGAAAAAAAGTTTGTTTTCCCTAGGTTTATTGCTTTGCTAAAACTAATGCTTTACTTTGGTCAACTCATGAGATTTAGAGTATGTACTATAAACATTTTTGTGGAATCTCTGAAAAAAAACCATGATATTATTACTATTACTGGTATTTAAGAATGACGTTCTTGACATTGGTATTTGTAATCATATTTTTCTTTTCTTTTTAAAAATATTATAATAATTGTTGGCCTTCCCCAAATTTAATGATAAGGGAACTAAATAGGAGACTCTTGGATTTATTTTACAATGCTGACATCTGACCTTAAAAAAAGATCATACCTATATTTTCTCACCATATTTTCCTGCCTTTCATTGGCTAGTATTCTATTCTAGTTGCATGCTGTCCTAAGTATCAGTTATGCATGTGGGAAAAGGGGATTTGAATTCATGAGTCTATAGTCTTGGTGCTTACTTATAAAACAGTGTGAGTTACATGTGTTTCCAAAAGGTGTTTTAATTACAGTCCATGAATTTTTCTTGAGAAAAACCCCCCCTTTAAAAAAAATTGCCTAATGTTTGTACATTAACTGTTAGAAAAGGATGGGGTCCCTGTTCAGGAACTATGCTTTTAATTTTTTCCAACTTTGCGGTGATTGTAGAGAATATTATTTCTCTCTGTCTGTCTCTTTTGTTTCTTTCATTTTGTCTAGGTAAAACTAAAACACTAAAAATGAAACCTGTCATTGCTCCTCCTGTAATTAATCACCCAGCTTTCAAATTTCTTTGGCATTTTCGATGCATCTCTCTATACTCCACAGCCAATCAGCGGATGAGAGCTCAAAAATGTCCTTTGTACCCATTTTCCTTCTTTCAGTTCTAGAAGCATCACCTTTCTCTAGCCCTCAGTCTCTCTTGCCTCCCTCCCCATTTTGGTATATTACAATAGCAACAACAGAAGTTGTCATTTATTGACTCCTTACCTTATGCTGGCTATTGTGTTAGTGAGATAAATGACTTTTCTCATTAATACATATCAATACAAATAGTAAAATCTAATGGATAATAAAAGTCATATGAAGTAGGAGATTGGGGGTGGGGGAGTGTGCAGAGGGGAGACTTTGGGGTTAATTAAAGTGCCCTGGGCTACTCAGCTAGTAATTGACAGAGCTGAGATTTGAATCCACAACAGCCTTTGACCCAAACGTGCATGTTCAACTGTATGTTATGATCTAATTTGCTAATAATAGGTCATACTACTACTGCCAAATTATTCTGCTTCAGGTCCAAATCTGATCAATTCATTCTCCTGCCCTGTGATGTTACTTCCAAACTTTCACAGGCTTGCTTTTACATTCTCGATGATTTTGCCCACATCTGCTTCTCATCTTTGTCATTGTTTATGATTGATAAGGATTGACTGACTAGAATAGAAACAAAAAGGAAGAAAGATGCATTTCAAACTAACATAGGCACGATTCTATGGTTAGGATCTTTTGGTGTCTCCTGAAGTGACCCAGTGCCTGGCAATAAAAGAGTCCGGTGTGCTTTGTGGTCAGGATCTGATAGTACAGAACTCTTTGTTGCAAACTTAAAATTATCTTCAGCATTTTGCTCTGCAGTTTAATTGGGAGAACACTGGGTGCTTCAGTGCTGATTCCTGGTGTGAAAAAATTTAGCATTCCCTGGGGCCATTTGACTTTTCCTGATGTTACCTCTACAACAAAGTGCAACGTTCCTCCCTAGAGATTTAAGGCCAGCAACTTTTAAATGATAGGTGAAAACTTAGCTTTCAGAAATGACATTTGCCATGAAAATCAAAGTCACTGGCAACATCTTAGAAATCTTTACACATCTGGTGGGGGGGAATTAATTAGAGAAGATCAAGTTTAAAAATATGTAAGATCTTAAGTAAGACAGCCCTTTAGCCTTATTTACCTAGTCAATGTAAAAAGCAATACAGATTTTTTCCTACCATTATTAATGGGTCAACTCTTTTCTTGAACAATTAATTGGAATGAATAAAGCTCATTCCATCTTCTTTTTTTAGGAAAGAAGAAGTAAAACAAATACTTCTTCCCTTTTCCTCATTCTTAAAAATTTTTAGGAAACCTTATTGACAACTAATTGTGTATCACATTCAGCTAGTTTTATAATGCAGAGCAAGTGTGGTCATTGCATGGAATGTTTGTCCATTGGATTCATTCCTTAAACTTGAAATTAACGTTTTGTGGAAAAAAGGAAAGCACTCTTCTTCGGTGCCTGCCCCAGTCTCTTTTGAAATGTAACACAACAGAGGTCTGAATATCAGACAGTTGCAGGGATTCCAGTGCACTGGAATGAAGTTCTGTCATAAGGGAAGTGTTCATCTGCCTGCATTTTGTGTGTGGGTCCTCTGTTATTTATTAGGATTGGAGACTGAGAAGGGAGAAATCCCGGCAAACATGCAATGTGTCAGGAACGGAATCCCAGCAAGTGCCTTGATGTCTAGCAAATACCTCTGCCTTCTCATGACCCTTTGCTTTTCCTTAGTGACTTGGGGCGGAGGAGAGTGTGTATACAGCCTATTACAACGCACTGAGGCAGGAGTGTGTGGGCATGAGAGAGACAGAGAGAACCAGAACAATCACAAGACTGCGTTGGAGAACTTATTTTGGGGAGGTAAACAAAGTCAAACAAGAACATGAACTCTGACAGAACTCTACTCTGGAGAGATGTGTTTAGAATGATTCTCAGCTGGTTAATTTGCTTATTACCAGGTATCTCTTTGTTGTTCAAACATAGAAAAGTGTTTGCTCTACTGGCACAGGCTGAGCATGCTTGTTCAAGGATGGGCTTGGGTTGGTAATGGTGATACTGCTCTGATAAAGAGAATCTTCCCCATTACAATTTTGCTTAATGCCAGACTCATAATGCTGCCTAAATACTGACAGCTTCTGTGGGGCAGAGTAGAAATAGCATTATACCATATAGTCAGCAACAACATTCCTTCTGTGTGCTAGGAATTCAAAGATGAATGAGAATCAGGTCTTGTCTTCTAGAAGCTCACAAGGTATCAGGGGTAGACACTAGCTATGTTAAAAAATAATTGCAGTGCATTCTGTTAAGTGTTAGAATGGTGGGGTGCCCTACTGCATAGAGATCAGGAAAAACTTTCCATGGGGATGAAAAATCAAGGGAACCTTACTGTGGAATTTGGGGCTTCTCAGGTGGCTCAGTGGTAAAGAATCCTCTTGCCAAACAGGAGATGCAGGTTTGATTCCTGGGTTGGGAATATCCGCTGGAGAAGGCAACCCATTCCATTACTCTTGCCTGCGAAATTCCATGGACAGAGGAGCCTGGCAGGCTACAGTCTATGGGGTTGCAAAGAGTTGGACATGACTTAGCAACTAAACAACAACAACTATATGGAATTTATTGAGAAAATTAGTGGCAAAGTACATTTTAGGTGGGAAAAGTGACCCCTTTGAATAATTTCATGTGTTATGAATTCCAAGTGGGATATGTTTCTGTCATAGTATGTTTACAGTTTTTGTCCCTCTCATGAATTCATTAACTGAGTGGTTCTGGGTGCTGGGGACAGTGGGGAAAAAGCAAAGTCCCTATGCCTGTAACATATATACCAACAGGGGAATAAAGCATAGGACATGTGAGATGTGACAAGAGCTACTGGGGTCACTATTTTGTATAAAATAACATTTGAGCAGAACCCTAGTGGCAGGACGGAGCAAGTCCATCCAAAGATAGTGTGTTTCAGAAAGAGGAAGCAGGAAATGCACAGGCCCCGTGGTTGGAAATTGCTCTGCAGGTCTAAGTAGCAACCTGCAGGCCAGTGTGTCTGGAGCAGTGGGGAGAGGGCGGGAGAGACGTCAAAAGGGTGCATGGGATGTAGTTAGGTCTTTTGAACCAAGGCAAAGACTTGATTGGAAAACCGTTGGATAGTTTGGAGCTGTAAGTGCCAAGAGCCTTGGCCTAAGATTAGAGTCAGACACATCTGAGTTCATGTCTCGCTCTGCCTCTTGAACTAGCTCTGTCCACTTCCTCATCTATAAAATCGAAGCTTATTCTTCTTTCCATGAAAAGTCTCAGTGAGGAGGAGGAGTAACACGGTGGGGGTAGTTTTAATAGTAGAAGAGGTAGATAGCAGTAAGATAATTTGTTTCTATTGATCAGTATGTTAAGAGGCAGGGTGCAGGCAGTTACATGAGTATGAGAGGGGGCATTCTGAGCAAAGCTCCACAATCGGGCCTTGCAGACACTGGGCTGTGGTTTCTGTAGAGAAGGAATAATGCAAATACCCAGATGGCTTGGATCAACCATGAGTATTAACAGCAGCTGGGCCTTCCAGATCCTGAGAGCTCTCCAACTCACCTCCAGTTTTGAAGCAGTGTGTTAATAAATGAAGAAATGCCAAACAGTAACCAGCGCTATTATGTTTAAATATTTCTACTTAACAAATTAACTCATGCAATGTAATTGTGCCATTTCTGAGCTAATTTCAGTTTTTATTTTTAAAGCATAAATTTAGAGAATACTGTGTCTGTATGGTATGTTCTGTTAATGTGATACAAGAAGGTTGTATGATCAATACCTTTTTCTTTTCATTCTGTCACTCTATCTCTGTGACTGTGTATAAACTCTCATTAGGAGAAAAAGATTAAATGTATAATTTGGGGGGCTTTTGATGAATATAAATCCCAGGCCAAAAAACCAACCAGCCATCCAATCTTCCAGCTATCTCTCCTGCTCTGCACATTAGGCTTTAATAGTCCCTGTTGAATGCTGAGAACGAGGTTCCTGGTAACTTGCTATTGTGTTTGAATTAGGTGTGCCTTCCTCACACTGGCCACTACCTACAGCTTCTACATATCGACACCTTCTTCTCCTTTGCACTGTCAGCTCTTGAAGAATGGGCTGTCTTAGCATCGCATCGTCTGAAGCCAGCTTATAGTCTGTGCTCAGTAACAGAAAACTGAGCTGGGCTGCATTGGGAAGGTGAGCCCTTCCAGAACATTTAGCTGGACATGGCTGGACAAAGGAAGCTCACCAGCAGCTCTAGCAGTTTGAGAGACCAAGAGATCTTGATCCCAGGTTAGAACCG
Organism: Cervus elaphus; assembly: GCF_910594005.1. Classification (NCBI taxonomy): domain Eukaryota; kingdom Metazoa; phylum Chordata; class Mammalia; order Artiodactyla; family Cervidae; genus Cervus; species Cervus elaphus. The sequence goes on along the minus strand of NC_057834.1, from coordinate 101,833,926 downwards.
TGGCCTCCAGGGAAGCCTGGAGTTGTGGGGAAAGTTGTCCCTCCCTGTGTGGATCCAATGTGTGGCTTTGGAGGATGCTGCCTGGTCATTAGTTAGTTCCTCGTTTTGTAAAACAGGAATTCTAAAAATGCACTCCCCTCAAGGGTGGTGGTGCGGCAGTTGCTGCTGCTGTTCAGTCGCTAAGTCATTTCCGACTCTTTGCAACCCCATGAACTGCAGCATGCCAGGTTTCCCTGTCCTTCACTATCTCCTGGAGTTTTCTCAAACTCATGTCCATTGTATCAGTGATGCTATCCAACCATCTCATCCTCTGTTACCCTCTTCCCCTCCTGTCCTCAATGTTTCCCAGCATCAGGGTCTTTCCAATGAGTCAGCTCTTTGCATCAGGTGGCCAAAGTGTTGGAGCTTCAGCTTCAGCATCAGTCCTTCCAGTGAACATTCAGGGTTGATCTCCTTTAGGATTGAGTAGTTTGATCTCATTGCAGTCCAAGGGACTCTCAAGAATCTTCTCCAGCACAATTCGAAGCATCAGTTCTTTGACACCCAGTCTTCTTTATGGTCCGGTTGTCACATCCATACATGACTCCTGGAAAAAGCCATAGCTTTGACTGTATGGATCTTTGTTGGCAAAATAATGTCTCTGCTTTTTAATACCTTGTCATAAGGCAGTAACATTGCAAACCAAAGTGTTCCTTCCTTCTTTTCTTCCTCTTGCCTTCCCAGGAAGCTCCACACAAAGCTTTGTCTATCTCTAGTTCTGAATTTGGTGCCTGCAAGTGGAAAGCAGCTATCGGTGCCTGAAGATTTGGAATATGCCCCTTTCTTTTCCTCTAAGTGGTCAGTGGTAATGGGAATTTGTCTTTCTTTCTCCTTCCCTCTTTTTTCTTTCTTTTTTTTTTTTTTTTCTTTTTTCTTTCTTAAGGAATTTTTTTTAACTACACTGTACTTTATAGTCTGTGGAAATGTGGATTTATTCAGAAATTCAATATAGGGAATTTTATACAAAAATTTATAGGGAATTTATACAGAAATTCAATATTACTGATATTTCCAGGAGACTCATAGAAGTGTTTTCATTTGAAGGTGTCATTAATGTAGGACATATCAAACAGTGATTAGTAGGCATCATCGGGACTACCTGGATGATTCTTGCACATACTGGCCTCCCCACGGCTCATGGGCCCATTATTTATGGAGATAGGAGCCCAGGAATCTGCATTTGTTGACAAGCAAATAGGATTTATCTTGTATCTCTAATGAATAATAACCTTGACCTTAGTGATGAAAATCCGAGTTTCGTAGTTGAAAGCACCAACTATGTACTTTCCTTCATTCCTCACATAGATAATAACTTAAGTCCTCACAGCTATGACCCTAACTAGACATTGAAGTGCAGTTTACATCACATGGCTTTCCCTGGTGGCTCAGACAGTAAAGAATCTGCCAGCAATGCAGGAGACCCCGGTTCGATCCCTGGGTCAGGAAGATCCCCTGGATAAGGAAATGGAAACCTACTCTAGTATCCCTGCCTAGGAAATCCCATGGACAGAGGAGACTGGTGGGCTACAGTCCATGGGGTCACAAAGAGTCGGACATGAGTACGCGACTAACACTTTACATAAAGTCACCCATGGAAAGCGTGTAAGTCAATGGCTTTTAGTATATTTCCAGAGTTGTACAATTATCACCATAATCTATTTTTAAAACATTTTCATCATCCCCCAAGGAAACGTTATTCTCATTAGCGGTCACTGCCCAAGGATTGATATTATTACCCCTGTTTTTAGAGGCAGGAAAATGAAGGCTCTGGACATTTAAGCAACCTACCTCCAACCCCCACAGAAAGTAATGGAGCTGAGGACCATTGGTCCGACTTCCTTGCTTCCAGAACCCATGATGTTTTCACTATACCATGACCCCCTTTCAGGCACTTAAGACAGATTAAACATTTGTTTGGGGACACATGTGTACCCGTGGGTGATTCATGTCAATGTATGGCAAAAGCCACCACAATATTGTAAAGAAATTATCCTCCAATTAAAATACATAAATTATTTTAAAAATATTTTTTGGTGGGGAGGATAATTTGAGGTTCTGGCTTTATCCTAACTCAGTAGTTTTAGGTAATGTATTTTCCCTTCCCATGCTGGCTTTGTAGGGTAAGTGAATAGGTTTTAGAGATAAGCAGCAAGGTCCCACTGTATAGCACAGGGAACTATATTCAATATCCTATGATAAATCATAATGGAAAAGAATATGTAAAAGAATGCATGTATATGTATAACTGAGTCACTTCACTGTACAGCAGAAATTAACACTGTAAATCACCTACACTTCAATAAAAAAATTTTTTTTAAATGTTTTAGTTTTAGTTCATTATGCAACATAGTCTGATTTTAAGAATTACATTAGAAATCAGCATGACTGGGGACTTCGCTAGTGGTCCAGTGGTTAAAAATCCGCCTTCCAGTGGAGGGGATGCAGGTTCCATCCCTGGCTGGGGAACTAAGCCTGGAACATGCAAAAGGGCAACTAAGCCTGGACTGCAACATGGGTCACTAAAGATCCCACATGCTGAAATGAAGATCCCGCGTGCTGCACCTAAGACACAATGCAGCCAAATAAATAAATATTTTTTAAAAAGTCAGCATTACTGAAAGCCAGGAGAAACCCGTGTTTGGTCCTGTCCCTGGTTGTACCTCTGTAAGACTTGCTTTCTTCTTCTGTTAACTAAGGGGGTTGTTCCAAATCTTTTATTGATTTGTTAAGCATTATTAGGCATTTATGGTGATTATATTAAATGCTGGATATTCAGAGAAAATGATGGCAATATTAATACTGGCTATACTTAATTGGGCAAAAAATATGTCAGACACTGTCCCAGCTGTCATTCCATTTAGTTCTAACTTTCAAACCTGGTAGATAGTGCAGATCATTCTCTTCTCTATGAAGTTGGAGGTATGTCGCTTAAATTCCCATGAGGAAACTTAGGCTTAGGAGGTTTAAACAATTTGTGTTGGTTACCCAGCTGAGATGGCTGAGGTCTAGATGAGTCCAAAGCCGGGACCTTAGTCCTTGCACTGCTATCTAAGCGAGCAGAAGTTGTTCTTCCCTTCGCTACTCATGTTTCTAAATAAATACTTGCAGCACAATGTGAAAGTAAATAATTCAGTGAAGGCTCTAAAGGAGGTTTAATTTTCTCACCTCTTTTTGGGTGGGTCCTGAGAAGGCTCACCCCAGATGAGCCTCTGCGTTCTGTTGGAGGCATAGCTGATAATGCATTTCTCCCTCTCCTGGATGTTTTAGGACTACTTCCCTCCTGTAATACCAGCCAGAACCCTGTCTGTTAAGCAGTACTAGACTGGGAGGGACCAGCACCTCTGGGATATATTTGCCAACTTGAGTTTACTCCCATGGCCTCCTTGGCCGTGTGTTTACAAAGCCGTGCTTGAAGAAACTAGACATTCGGGGCATGCTTCTGCAGGTGTTCCCCACCAAGTACTGGGCTGGTCAAAAAGTTCATTCGGGTTTTTCCTTATGATGGAATTCCATTCCATTCATTTTTCCAAACCCAAATGAACTTTTCTGGCCAATTCTATAACATCAGTAACCAAAAGGAAAGTCGCTTTCTCAAGGACACAGCTTGCATGTGGGTTTCTAAAGAAACTTGAAGAAGGCAGTTTGTTGAGCCTGGGAGCCAAGCTTGTCAAGGCACTGGGAGCTAATGGGAAAGCCATTTCCTGAAAATATGGAGTTTTTAATAAGTCTTGTCACTGTGGAAGGCTTCAGAGTGCTGATTTGGAAGAGTTCCTGAAGTTGGGAGGAGGACACAGGAAATCTCAAATGACTTTTTATTCCTGGGAATGGCTGCTCTTTTTGAAGGATTTTTAAAAGCTACTATTTACTGAGCTCTTATTGTATGTAAGGAATAAGTGCTATGTAAGCACTGAACCTCACAAAAACCCTATGAATTCGCTATTATTGTCACCTCTCTTTTACAAATTAGGAAATGGTGTGCATCTAACCTCTCCATAGCCACTCAGCTGGAAACAGGATTTGTTGTTGTTGTTTTTAACTTTCCTTTTGCATGCCTATTTTTTTAACCCTGAAATCTTGAAAAAAAATTTCAGCCTGCATTTATTTATTCATTAAAATTATACTGTGAATCTGAGCCCAGGGAACCGTATTCACTGAGATGTGAGTTAATGATTATTGCTGAAAATAATGGCATGCTGGAGCCATTGCAGGCAGGCTTGTTACCATGGTATTCAATATGCGTGACAGGCACCCTGGCTGTGAGAGACTGAAAGATGATACAGTGAGGAGGACCTGGGAGACATTCATGTAATCATATTAGCATCACATTTATTCCAGAAAGGCTGACTCTTTGGCTTCATGTCTTAATGTCCAGATTTAAACTCACCACACTCAAGACTGGCTTTCTCTACTTAAATTTTCTTGTTAAAATATCCATCCCTTTAATACTTTGCCTCTCCTCCTGCAACAAGTTTTAGAGATATGTTTATAACATTTTCCTAATAATTTAAGTCAGATTTCACCAACAAGTATAATTTGCTTGACACATCTATTTCATGTAACAGAAAGACCCAACCTTAGAAGCTGCTCGAAAGTCTAGCCGTTGATAGTTCAATATGATTCTAGCACAACAATAGAGTAGAAATTTTAGGATCATCAAGTTTTATATAATCTAACTCAATTTTCCCCTTTATAGGTTAGGGAAAGTAGACATAGGGAGGCTTAAAGCCTTCATCAGGCATAGAGATTGTTTATACAGAGCTGGTTTGTACAGAGTTGCAATTTGACATTGTTAGTTATTAGCTTTTGTGACAAGTTTAGATTTATAGTTTCTGTGCTTAATGATTATACTAAAAAAAGCACCTCTTTACATAAAAGGAGGTACCAGAAAAATTCTCTCTGTTTGGATATGGCATAAATGAACATTTCATTTGAAAACCATACAAACAGCCTCACAGTAGCATATTTTGAAATGTCAAAAACTAGTCTTCAGCTCAGAATGCAACATTGCAACTGTGCTTTAAACTCGAACAGTTGCTTTTCATTAAGTTATTTTTAAATCATTTTTTTGAACAAATATTTCTCCATCTTATTCCATAATATTCCATATCTGTGGAAGTGTTGTAGGGGTTGCAAAATTGAAGAAAACAGTCCCTCGGAGGATTTTATAATTTTACAAAGGAGATAAGACTCATGGGAAACTTTTATTTAAGGTCCTTCAAGTGTCATTTGAAGGATCAAAGGCAATCCAGTTCATTTGGCTCCTAAAGTTGTCACAGACCCTTGGGATAGTAACTGGCTTCTAAATGGACTAGATATTTTTCTTTGTGAGAAGGCTTAGCAACAGTTGAGGGAAGTCGGTGCATGCTTCCGAGCATGTGGAATATAAACATTCTTAAAGCACCTATTTCATCATGTCACTCCCCAACTACAAATCCTTTCTAATGGTTCTTTATTATTGGCAAAGAGACATTTGTTCATTTACTCATTCAAAAAATATTTACTCAGTGCCTAGCTTATGTGTAAAATCCAACTCCTCTTCCTGGCTTGAAAGACCTCCAGAGTCTAGCCCCATCATTTCTCTTCCATTGAGTTCAGTTTTATTTCTAAAAGCTCCCCTTATGCAACTGACCTTGTGTCATAACTACTGACTTGCAGGGTCTCTAGATTGTAAGCTATTCTACAATAGAAGTGATCTTCTTACCTTTGAACCCCCATTTTCCAAACATACAGACCTGTGCTGAGTAAGTCCATTTTAAGGATTTTCTTGAAGCCAGAGGATATAGAACATAGGGTCCATGTGGACAGGGAGTTTGTTAACGTTCATTTTTGTATCCTTAATATCCAAAATAGGCCTGGTCCAAAGTACTTAGTACTTTGTGTTTAGTACTGTGTGACAGACCCTCTCTGTGAATGCTCTGAAATGTTCTCACCTAAGCTCTTTTTCCTTTTTTCCTATTTAAATCTGACCTCAAATTCAAGCCCAAGTCCCATCTCTTCAGAATCCTGCCTCCCATCTCCCCCACCTCCCCAACCCTCCATGAACTCTGACAGCACCTTGGGTCTGTGCCAGTCATACTGAGTTCATTCGGAGCCTGCATTGCACTGTTCACTATTCCTTCTTACTTTTTAATTTTTAATTTCTTCTTTCAACCAGAGAGCCCAGTCTAGAGCTATATTTTACATAGTTTCTGACTCTATCAGAAAGGACATGATTGATTCATGAGTTATTAACTAAGCATAGTCGTTTAAGTCTGGAAGGTTAAGGATTTCAGGGTTTCCGGTTCCCTTTGTCCTTAATGGATGGATTCCCAAGGACCTGAGCATTGTGCGGGCTTGTGCACACATAGAACGCTGAGTACCAAAGACTATTTTAAAGTGCCCTCCTCCAAGAATAAATGCATCGCCCCACCCGTTTTTTTTTTTCCCCCACTTTCAAGGTGAAATTTAAAAAGCCTAAATGGAGATTGAGGGTGTAGGGAGTGAGGAAATGAAGAGAGTGGAAGTAAGGGAGTGGAAATCTGGCACCATCTGCAAAGCGAGTCAGCTTTCCATTTCTGAGAGGTTCCATGTACATTGTCATGAATATTACTTATAGTCAAGTTACTCTGGCTAAAGGCTGAATCTTTCCAACATGTGGAACTGATTTGCTTGCCTTTTCCCCTCTTACTCCCTTTGAAAGCCACAACAACAACAATAACAACAACAATTCAATAACCCTTCAGAGGCTTTATTGCATTTAGGGAGGTGTTTCCGTCTTCTTTTGCCTTTCTTTGTTCTCTGGGTTCATATTTACCCACTGACTCTCCTGGTTTCAATGCTACAGTAGGAAATCAAGGCCAGAAACTTTGCTTGCTGAGATTATTGCTTTAGATTTCCCCTGCTAAATCAGACTGCAGCCTATTCCTTTTCCCCTGTAATTTCTTTTGAGGGGTAGAGTGGACCAAAACTAGCAGCCCTTTGTAATGGTGACACTTGTCACCGATTTGTGACTCTCTGCCAAGCTTCCTTGCTATTCAGAGCTTCTGTTGGTATGAAGGGTGTTAACTGCCTTCAGATTAAGGAATTCATAATTTGAGTTCTTTTGCAAACTTGAAGTAGCCAAGGGGCTATGTGTGTATATACTTAGAGCCTGAAGAGGACAGAGAAGGAAAAACAGAGATAATGGGGGAAGACTCTATTAATAGCTTGTTGAGAGAAGGGGAAGTTTTTTATCTTAAAGAGAAAGGACATTTTCTTCCCTTTTTCACTAGCTGATTGAGTGACAGGCCAGACTAACGGTCTGATGATTTAATACCTAAATTAATGGGTGCACACATGCTTATTTATGCTTACTATGTACAATTTACTGTGGTAAGGAATCATGGCATGGACCAGCTATCAAAGAATTTACAGCAAAGTCAGGACCTAGAAGTCCAAAAGAGTGGAATGAAATAAAATGTAAACAGTAGTTGGTTTTTACTGGGTGGTCAGACAATAGATTATTTTTCCCCTCTTCTTCCTTTACATATTTTCAATTTTTCTACAGTGTATGTATTGTTTTAATTGTAGCATAGACTGTATTTATTGCAGAGATTCAGAGAATGGAGAAATTACCTTTGGGAAGTTGTTAAGAATGAGGTGGAACTTTAGTTGGTAAATATTTAAACAGGTATTTTTGCTCCCTTGTACCTCTAACCATCATAGGATTAACTGTCATTAACAGAATAGTGTTAAGAGGTTAACATAAATGGAATAGAAGAATAATAGAATAACTACCAAGATTGTTTGAATAACTATCATAATGGTATGTGAAATACATTCATAATGTTTTTAGTGTAATCTATATAAATTTATCTTCACATGAATCAGGTTAACATACATGAAGTTCCTAATGCTGGACAGATAGTAGCATTAGCTATTATTGTTTTTTATATATAGCAGCTGTAAAACAAAATAAGGAAGTCTGTTGGGCAGGACATGTCTGCACAGGGTACCATTCGCACAGGGTCATCTATTGTATACTGATTAGTTTTGTTTTAAATTCCCAATCTAGGCGTCTTCCTTTACTATGATTTTCAGTACCTAAGCATTTCCTTTTGTCATGATCTGCAATAGCCCTGTTTCTTGCAAACCACCATGGTATTCAAGATCAGTTTTTTATAGTAAGGATCAAGCATGAGACTCTGTACTTATTTTTTCCTCTGTAAGCTCTCAAGGTGGTGATCTTGTACAAATGGTTCTTTGTGGAGTTTAGTTGTAACTCTGAATGTATGTCCTTTTTTTCCGAGTGTGTCAACTCTTTGAAAAATGTTTGTCTTTATCCATCATAAAGGAAATTCATGCTCCATTTTGAGATTGGGGGGATAGGGAGGAGGGAATATATGTTCTGGATTCATTATTCACAGGCAAGCCCTGTTACTATTTGAGTCATTTTCTAGATTTTACCTAAGTTTTCTTTATTAAGATGATGATTATATAGAGGATGATACATATACTTTGGAGTAAGGCACATTTTGCACCCAGACTTGGCCACTTACTTAAAATGTTCTACATTTGGGCAAACTAAACTTCTCAGAACCTGTTTTCTCACCTGTAAAATGATGACATAGTAACTACTATGAAGAGTTGTTGTATTAAATGAAATGTGTTGCAAAGCACCTGAATCCATCCTGTACCCTTGTTAATATATATGGTAACACTTATGTATAATGTAACCCCCCACACATATAATTAGAACAATATGTGTATATTTAAATGCTGATTTTAAAATATGAACAATAAGAAAAATTGTAAACATTTTTATTAGCTGCACCATATATTTTTGATTGGATGAAGAGTAATTAATTGGTTCCCCTGTTATTAGTCACTTAGGTTTTTTTTTTAGTGGTAACCTTTTTAATACTCTTAATAAACTATTTTTTGGAGCTACCTGTATCCAGGATGAACAAGTTTAGAGATTTTTTTCAGTGATGGGGATTTCTGGCACCAGATTTGTGATCCTAGAATGTAGAATGATAAGAGTGTCCTTATAAAATGTCATTTTTCTGGACTGTCTATATGTTTATCAGTGTGAGGTTAAATAGTTTGGTAAAAATTAGACGATCCCTATTCTGGGCAGAAGCAATCCCTTATAACCTAGTAGAAACTTATTCATGGAGTATGCTTAGGGGAGAATAAAGTTATACATATGTTTTCTTCCCTGAAACACTTAAAAATTAAGTTGTCATTAATTCCCTGTCCAGTGGTTGTTGGAGTTTGTATTAATGACAGCATTTTCTCTTTTAAGGGTTAATGTTGGTCAGCATCTCGAGATAACAGTGGTGACCTATTTTTTCTTCCCCTTTGGCCTCAATTCCTAGATGGTAGGAAGAGATCCAGAGAGGAATGAAGCTGTTAGTGAATTTGTCAGCCAAACTGGCTTGCGACAGAGAGCTGTAAACATCAAGAGAATAAGCTTTTGAATTAAAATTCAGTCCTGCATTTTCTTGGCAAAGATCAGGGAAGGAGACCAACAGAATCTCATTAGATTTGTAGAGGTATTTATTTCTCTGCTGCGGTTTTGTACTCTACCATTCATTTAAATATCTAGTTAAAATTTGGCAGAGCTGTTGGCGGAGTGAAGGTGGGGCCAACTGTCTGGATTGACCATCTTATTGAACACTCATGTAATTGTTCCTATTCCAGTTAAGTAGAATTCTCTTGCCCTCTGTTAATCAGACTCAATTAAATAGATTTGGGAGGGAAAGATAGTGGGTAGGGAGGATGGGTCAATGGAGTGAGGACTTGGGGACAGGCAAGGACTAAGGTGGGAAAGTAGCCACCAGCACCCCACCCCCCTGCCCGTACACACCCACACCCACCCACACACACACACCAGGATGCCTTTGGTTTTTTTTTCTCTTGCAAGAGAAGTCTGGGGAAACTATATTCAAGAGTTATGTGGCTCTTTAATTTCCTCTTAGGGGGAGGAGGAGGAAGACAGTTCTTAGGAAATAAAAGCACAATATATACAGAGGCAATGTGATTAAATTGCATTATATAAGTTTAGATCTTCCAAGATGGATGAGATTCTAATAAAGACACCTTTTTTTTTTCTTGCTGAAAATTCAGGTTAGTACAGTACCATTGAATGGGAAGCTGAACAACTAAGTCATGTTGTATACCTAAGGTATGAGAGAGTAATTAATATGTAGCCTCAGGGAAGGCTCAGGAGACCTTATCTTTGCATTGCTAAGTAACTCCTCAGTATTGGTACCGTCCAGTTTCATCTGGATTGCAGAGTGAGGTGTAGATTCTTTTTTGAGTATAGCCCAGTTAATAGATTACTGTTCTTCTTAGAAACGTAGAAATAATTTTTTTTAATATACAAAAAAAATTTGTCTAGGGTACATTTTAAAGAGACTGCCTAGATTTATTGCAGTATAGTATATACACAACACAGTGTACAGTCATACATATATAGCCCTCACAAAAGCAAACACATCCTTGTAACCAGCACCTCGATCAAAAGACAGAACATTTCAGCATCCCAGAAGCAGCCTTCACATCCTAATCAGTTGAATGCAACCACTATCCTGGTTTCTAATCAGCTAGACTGGTTGTGCCTGGTTTTGAACTTGATATAAATGGAATTTCATTCTTTGTGTCCTGGTGTCTAGCTTCTTTCACCCAGTGTTGCTTGTGAGAGTCATCATGTTGATGCATGTTGCAATTGTGTGTTCATTTCATCTCACCCAAATACTCCACCATGTGAATTCACAGTTTGTCTATTCTGTTGCTGATAGGCATTTGTATAATTTCCAGGTTGGGGCCCTTATGAGTAGTGCTGTTATGAACATTTGTAAGTTTTTCTTTTGATAAACATGTACACAATTTCTGCTAGGTATATACCAGGATGGGAACTGCTGGGACATAGGATATGCAAATAATTTAGAAGATATTGTCAGTTTTCCAGGCTATGTGTTTTAATGAGAGAAAGATCAGTTTTATCTTTAGATCAGGGTATTCAGTTGCCCTGAGCTTAAGAATTAAGGCATCTTCTTGTTGTTCTTTTAATTATGGAAATAAATATGACAGAATAAAAGGAGTCGGTGAACTATTATCCTTAAAATAACTTGTTTAAAAAAAAAAAGACACCTCACCCATTTTAATGATCTGTTCATTATCCAACAAAGTGTATTTTTATTTCTAGTATTTGGCAAGAATGAGAAAGAACAGTGGGCAAGAACAGGCCTTTACTTCCAAGGATTTGTGCATTGAGATTGACTTCAAACCCCCTCCAGCTTGTGTTCGAATTAAGAGTTCAAATGTCTGGAATTCCCTTGGTCCTCCAGGGAACTGGAATAAGGGAAAGTGACAACTTGGAAATAGAATGTGGAATGCCCACTCCACCCATCTGTACCCTAACTCTGTTACTGAGAGTAAATCCTCAGAGAGGATGAACAGTCTGACCTTTTGGGATTGCTTCTTCGTGTCATGCTTTAAGAAAACGTTTTTCCACTTTCACTTTTCAAATTCTCTAACAACCAAGAAATTCTTACAGTCACCAAAATGTCATTAGGTATACTGTTTGGAATTCCTGGCTCTCAAATTAGAAATAGAATCCCCAGAAAACTCTATATTCTATTCCTTTCACAATTTTAGGTAGCAACAGAATGTAATAAAAGATAAAGTCTCTGTGACTTTTAATTACTCCTGTGTGTGTGTACGGTCAGTTGTGTCCGACTCTTTCTGAACTGTAGCCTGCAAGGATCTTCTGTCCATGGGATTTTCCAGGCAAGAGTAGTGGAAAAGGTTGCCATTTCCTTCTCCAGGGGATCTTCCTAACCCAGGGATTGAACCCATATTTAATTACTCCTGACACTGGTTTTATATATAAAATGTTATATAAAGTGTTACATATATAAAAAATGTTATACCAGCACATTATATCTTGCTTAAAATGAAATGGATAGAAAAAAAGCAATCCTCATTTTTTTTGTGCATGCAGATTATCCTTAAGAAAAAGATAATGTGAATAAATTTATCAGCTTTGCTAGAAAAAAATGCCTGTTTTTAATTTAACCTAGGTTTAGACTTCAGTACTTGATTTTTTTTTTTACCTGTGATACATTGAAATTTTGAGCTTTAGTTTTTTTTTTTTTTTTGAGCTTTAGTTTTTAATCTGTAAAATTGGTTTCAGATCGCTGCCTACCACATAGAGTTATTGTGGAGAAGAAATGAGATCATTTATGTGAAATTGTAAACTATGAAAGTACTAAGCCTAATAAGCCTTTGAGAGCTGGGCTTTGCAGGCCTTGCATTTTAGGAAAGACTATTACTATCCATTAATCTAGAGCATAATGGAAATTCACTGTATACCTTGAAATCCTGTGTTTACGACTTTTAACCTTGCACCAGACATGGCTGGCTGACCTGTTTAGCTGTGTTACTTGTCAAGTTTCTTCTGACTTTTCACTAACACCCCCACCCCTGTGGGGAAAGGAGAGGGGCAAAAAAGTGTGTGCTTGGTGATATCGCCAAGCTATTATTCTAGCAGGCCACCTTTCACTTCTTGGGGTGGTTAGAGGGTTGTGTAAAGTAAGTAGTTTGCAGGGTCACTACTGCTCATGTCTGTAACTTCTTTCTTTGAAAATTTTCTTTTACCCACCATATTTATTCGGTATCAAGAATATAGAAATGCTTACAAGCCATATAACGCTCTACATAAAGTATTGGCTGTCATTAGTAATAATTATCAAGATAATGAATGCATAAAACAGGGCCTGAACACAGCCTGGCAAACACTTCCATGCTTATATTCCTTATTACTACTGAGGAACTCACTTTTCTTTTAACAACAAAGAAGAGGGAAGGATCTGAGGTTCCTTACTAGGTGTGGCCATTGGTGATGTTGGCTTGAGCAAAGTGGATCTGATTTGCTTCCCAGGATGCGGGTTGCTCGATCAGTTCCAGTTCCTCTTGCAGGAACATCTTCCAGGATAGGACAGATAATGTATCCCCTGAAATTTCACTGCCAGAAATGAAATAAGAAATTGACCACACTCTTTCAGATCTAGAGACACTATATGAATTATGTTAATTTTTAATAAAAGTGTACTCTTGGTACCAAGCAGGTTGTAAAAATCAAATTATACAAAAACAGTATACATTGATCCAGTCTCTAAAAGCGTTGTTGTCTAGCTAACTAAGGTATTCTCCAGAAAACTGGAGCTGGAAGTCTGCAGATTCATAATCCCTTCTCCAAAACAAGATCTGTTTTAGAATTCAGGATCCTGACGTACCATGATGTCAAACACCCTGAGTGAGCTCTAATGCAGAACCCTATAATCAGATGCATTAATACATCTGCATCATAAAGAATAAATCCCCACGCTAAGTGGTTTAATAAAGACTATAAATACAAGTTAGGATTTAATGCCAACAAGTTCAGATCGTGTCATATTTTGTTAGCAAATGTGTTATGCACACCTTTTGATTTTCAGGGACTTTTGAATTTTGGAATTACGCATAAGGGATTGTTGATCTGCGTTATATTTGGGTGTTAGCTCCTAACAGGAGTGCCTTTCATATGTGCTAAGATACCATGTAACAAGTCCTCATAAGACACTAGGGTGAGTAGCACCATTTTTTTTGGCGGGCGGCGGAGGGGAGGGGGGCTGGGTTCAAATTCCAGCCATGAAGAGTGACTTTGGGAAGGTTATTTAATTTCCCAGGGTCTTAGTTTTTTGTCTTTGGATCTGCAGGAATTATTAAGATATGCACATGAGGTACAATGTACATTGCATTAGGCACCCTGTAAAATATGTGTCCATTTCCTCATCTATATAAGGAGATAGTAACGGTGCTTGTCACAGAGGTGTTTTATGAGTCCTAAACAGAGTAACCTGCTTTCCTATCAGCAGAGTTGTTCTTAGGGAAAAAAAAGACAATAAATATGAATGAATGAATGGCGCATTGAAAATTATGATATTCATCCTTAGAATTTTCCAGACTGTAATTCCATCCCATTCCGTCTCAATCCTTCCAAACTGCTTCCCCTTCCCCAGCGGCAGCCCCTATTCCACTCCTCCCCTAGCCCCAGCGCCTTGATCTTCCTTCTTTTGCACAGCACTTGATGAACTTAGCACTTGTCTTCCTCACCACAACCATGCAGGTGTGTGAGACTGTCTGGGAAGCTGTCCCAGATGTCCCCCTTGGCAGTGGGATAGAAAGGAAAAAGGGAAATTTTGGCTGACATCTCCAGATCTGACTGCTTGCTCATCTGGAGAGTTCCAGAGGTATCTTTAAAGTTTTAGGATAAATGATGAGGCTGCTGTACTTTTTCATTCCCCCCAGCCCCTAACAGATACATTTCTTGGGTTCTTTCTCTATTTTTTTTCTTTTTTAGTTGGTTATAGTTCGATCTCTTGTGATTGGTCAGTAAACGTGGGGTTCGGTAGAGTCGTAAGTCTGCAAGATGTAAATACCAGCAGTGGCTGCAGGAGTGGGTGTCAGCGAGGCAGAGACCAGGGGAAGAATGTGTGTGCTTGTGTGCCGCAGCTTGGGCTGGTGTCTTGGCATGGTTGTCATATTTCCTGGCATGTAAGGACTGGATCCTCTCTTAAGGCCACACATATTTGGCAAGCCCTATTATACTGCTTTTTCAAAGGGGTACTTGGGTAATGAAGGTGATAGATAATATTGGGTAGGTACCAGTTGGACAGGGACATGAGAGAATATGGAAAAAATCCTTTTTAAAGAGCTTTATTACATTAGATTGTAGTGTCTGTAAACAATTACTGCATTCAGGGAGATGCAGGGCTTAAATGAGAAACACAGCTTTGTCAGATTATACCAGTCGGATAAAATGGCATGGGCTCCGGAAATCTATAATTAAATGTATTTTTGAAAATGAAAAATATAGCGTAACATCTGGTTTATTTCACTACAGAAGTGCCTGGGTATTGCTTCCATCAGTGTGATTGACTCTGGCTGATATTTGGATTGCTCTGTGTAAAGTAACTATTTTAATTAAATTTTTTCTGCTTGATTCTCTTTGTGCTGTAAACAGATTATTCACACACATACATTCATATAGAAAATGGTTGCCTTATTTAGAAAATCTAATGTTTGCTCATTTTCTTTTCCTTGCAGCGGATATTCAACTCCTTTGTTTACACTGAGAAAATTTCAAATGGAGAAAGTGAAGTGCAGCAGGTAAGAGGTGACGGCACACTTGGCATTCTCTGTCTTTGGATTGCTTTTGGCTTCATGACTCTCTCCAATCTCCATGTGAGGTTGTCCGTTGCTCTTTATATATGATTTCATACACATCTTAAGCAAATGGTGACAACCTCCCACCTAGGTTCTTATAAGCAATTGGAATAATGGTTATAGGATGGTTTTCTGCTATTCATGCTATCCATTGAAAATACTATTTAGTTCCTTGTTATTTTTTTGGAAATTCCAAAACTCATATTTTAAAATACTAGAAATGATTTCATCTGCTATAGGGAAAAATGCTCAGGCTTTGGAATCAGACAAACCCCAGGTCAAAATCTGGTCTTTCTACTTATTTCATGACTCTCAGGAAGAAATTTAGCCTTTTGAGCTACAGTTTCTTAATCTTAAAATAGGTGGAGATATATCTGCTTGATGGGGTTGTGAGAATTAAACAAAGTAATGTCCAGTTAACTGAGAATAAGTGAAATGCGTTAGGTGGATGGCCTGATATGGAAGCAGCTCAGTGAATGTTGGCTTCTTTGTTCTTTTATTTTTCTTTCCTCTTCTTGTTGTCTTCCATTGCTGCTTTTCTCCCATCTTCTCAATGCTCTGTGGGGTCAAAAAGTTCTAAGGCCATATTCTATTCACTTTATTTATAGCTGGCTTCAAATGGACTGCTTCCTAAGCTAAAACATAGTGTTGGTGAACTTGGTCATAAATAATTGATCCGTGCTTGAAAAAAAAGGTGGTAAAGAGGATTCTGGGTTTTAATTTCAGCTAATCTACCAACCTCATTACACCATGTGACTCCCAACTAGTAATTTGAATCTAGATTGGAAACTTAAGTAAAAAACAGGACCAAGCTAAAAACCAGAGTGTAACAGAGTGTTTCCACAGAATAAAAAGATAACTATAGGAAAATATAAAATAATTTAAACTCCCTGAGTTGCTGCCTTTATCTTATTCATGTTGACTTGATCAGAACTTCAAAAGTGCTATGCAGAAGGACAAAGTTTTCAAGTGTCATTAAAGAGAAGTTATTTATAGGATAGTTATTTATTTATAATAAACTACTGTGGTTTCATCTTGAAGTTCAACATCTCCTGTTTATAGACATTCAAGACGTTTATTGGTTTCTGCAGGTTAAATTTAGACAACATGAGACATTAAGCATGTACCCCTTTTCTTACCTTTAGATAATTTTAAAAACTAATGACCTGAAATTGTAGGGAATGTGGTTTGTTGTATCAAATCTTACCTTTATGATTCTGACTTATTTTTATTCTGGCAAACTGGAAAGTGCTTTAGGGTCATGAAAAGGGTTTTTATAGGAGAAGGTTTCTACACAAAGCATGTTCAAGGAGACTTACTGGGAGACTAAAAGCCATTTGATAAGGTTTTAAAGAAACTGATCCAAGGATATCAATTTTGTTGCCTTTCTTTAAGTAACAGATACAAGTTCTTCTTTTGGATGTTTTTTCTTGGCCGAGGGGGATGCCATAGGGCACTTGGGATCTTAGTTCCCGGACCAGGGATGGAACCTGTGCCCCCGGCATTGGAAGTGTGGAGTCTGAACCACTGTATCCCCAATGAAGTCCCTCTTTAGCTGTTTTTAAACATGAAAGTTGTTTCATTTTCTTGGAGTGATGTCCTTGCTTTTTAAAATCTAGCTGTGAACAAGTTTGGAAATCTTCTATAATAATTTTCAAAAATTATTAGCAGCTTATTTAGTGCACCTATAGAAGTATAGTGATTTCCATATATTATCACATGGGTTTTTCCACATAACCCTGAAGGAAAGATGCTATCGTAATCTTAGCTGAGGTAGACAAAACTCCAAAAGGTAGAATAAGTTAGCCACAGTCTCGTAACTACTAAGTAAGAGAACTGGTTTTCAAAATAAGTTTGACACTAAGTTATACCATCTATATTTTTATTTTAACTGGGTTTATTTTCAACTCTATTTTCTTACAAAACAGAAAGTGTTAGTTGCTCAGTCATGTCTGGCTCTTTGTGATCCCACGGACTGTAGCCATGGAATTCTCCAGGCAAGAATACTGGAGGGGGTTGCCATTCCCTTCTACAGGGGATCTTCCCGACCCAGGGACTGAACCCAGGTCTCCCGGGTTACAGGCAGATTCTTCACCTGCAGAGCCACCAGTGTGTGGTAGTCACCCAGCTGTGTCCGACTCTCTGTGACACCATGGACGGTAGCCCAGCAGGCTCCTCTGTCCATGGGATTCTCCAGGCAAGATTATTGGAGTGGGTTGCCATTCCCTTCTCCAGGGGATCTTCCCAACCCAGGGATCAAACCCGAGTCTCCTGCATTGCAGGCGGATTCTTTACTACCAGGGAAGCCTATAAAACAGAAGACTGCTAAACTGTCTTTAGTTGAAGAAGATAGATGAAAGAGACTCATCACCTCGTCATTTCTGTCTCCTCCCTTTTATTGTCAAATTTTCTTTCTTAAATATTGACCAGGAATGTACTTTTTAACTTTTCTTTAATTTCTCCAGTCTCTCTAGAAGAAACTTGGACAAAATAGATCTTATGCCACTTTCACATCCAATATTTGGAGATAATTATCATGTCATTATCGTTTAGCCTAAAATTGAAGATACCCAGGTCCTGAATAATTTTTTCTTCCATGACAAGGTTTCCAGACACTTTAAGCGAGTATCTGCTCTGCATTCAATATTATGATTCTCTCGTGGCTTGAATTGGACTAGAGTGATCCTCACTCTGAATTGAGAGAACCGAGAACTTCTGACATTTACTTGACTTGATTAATAACTGCCTAGGAACTCAGGGCCCTGTGATCCTGGACAATACTCAGGATGAAATCTTTAGGGAAATGCTTACCTCTGTGTTTCCTGTTCTGTCCCCCATCATGGTGGCTCACACTTTCATATATATTATCTCCTTGAAACTATAGAATAACTAGAGATGGAATTTAGCTATAACTAACCAAGTTCACGAAGGTCAGGGAGCCTAGTTGTTAAGTAACTGAGCTGACTTTTTAAAAATTGTGAAATATATCAAACATGTAGAGTATATAAAACATGTATGAGTAGAATACAAAAATACTGGATTAAAATGAACATCTCAACCTACAACCCATCTAAAGAAATAAAGCATTCCCGGTACTTTAGAAAGCACCCGTGTAACCTTCTCACCCAGGGATAATTCTGTCCTGATTTTTTGTTAACCATACCTTTGCTTGTGTGTGTTTGAAATATATATATACATCCCTAAATTCATTATTTGATTGTTTTTGTTCTTTATATACATCTCCAGTATATTATGTTCACATATCTTGCTACTTTACTATTATAATCCTTAAAATCACCTCTGTTGATATATGTAACTAAGGAGCATTTATTTTCAATTATAAGCATTCCATTAAATGCAGCTTATGTATCTGTTTTTCTTTTGATGATGTTTGGGTTGTGTCTAGTGTTGATTTTTATTGTTGTTAGTCATATCTCCTGGTGCAAAATTTAAGTGGAACAATTCTTTGAGTTGCAGGAACATTATTATCCCTGACTTCTGCCAATTAAATGCTTTTCCGAGTACCCTGGGTCGAGGGAGAGACTGGCTCGGGTGGAGAATTCCTTCTCTAGAGTAGAATTGCTGGGTACCAGAGTGTTCAATGTGATTGGATAATGCAAAACTGCTCCCTCAGTGGTTACCATGGGTTACCTTTCTACAGACAGTGTACTGGAAATGTGCTGCTCTATACCATCTTCAGTACTTGGTGTTATTGAGTTTTAATCTTTTGCCAGTTTGAAATGTTGAGATTTTATCTAATGAGTTAATTTGTTTTACTCTGATTACTAACGAAGTTAAAATGACTGTTTACCATGTTTATGGTTCATTTTTTGTGTGTTTATTATTGTGTTGAATGTCTACTAATGTCCTTTGTCCATTTTTAAAATTGAGTTGTCTGTTTATTTTAGAAGTTTAAATATTCCACTCTTGTTCTAGATCAGCTCTATCCAAGAGAGACTTCTGAGATGATGGAGATGTTTCATACTGGTGCTAGTCAGGCAGCCACTAGCGCTTGTGGCTGCTGAGCACTTGAAATGTAGCAAAAACTACTGAGTAATTAAATTTTAAATTTAAGGTAAATAGCCACATATGGCCAGTGATTACCACATTAGATTTCCTTGAAGATTTATGTTTCATAAATATAAATGTTCTCCCAATGTGTGGCTTTTCTTTTTACTTTCTTTACGATATCTTACATGGGCTTATGATATTCAATTCTTACAATTAAGAATTGAAGCTTTAATTTTAATAGTCAGTTTCTTAAGTCAATTTTTTTTTCTTTTTGGTCTCCAGTTATTGGGGTATTGTTAAATTCTACCCCAAAGACATAAAGACGTTCTCCTATCTTGTCTTCTAAAATTTTTGTCTTTCTCCTTTAAGACTTTTTGCCACCTGGAATTGCTTTTGATGTTGGATGTGAAGCGGCTATTCAATTTTTTTCCCACTGCCCCATGTGTATTGCCACGTGTTCTTACACTATCTGTTGAGCAATTGTCCCTTTTATTCTTTCTATTTGTTTTCAGTCATTTTTCATTAGTCAAATTTCCATGTATGTGTGAGTTTGATTTGGTTTCCTTTGGTGTATTTATCTATAATTGTGCCAGTACCACATATCTAGATGGCTAGCGTCATGTTTCTTAGAAGTTTAGATCATTTGCTCTTACATGTGAGTTTTAGAAACAGTATTGGCATTGCCATATAGAGCATATAGAGCAGTTTGGAGAGAATATCTTACTAATATGACTTGGTAAATACAGTGTCTCTTAGCATAGTTTTATAATTTTGTTCACAAAGGACAAATATCCATGCATGTGGGATTTATTTATAGACTTTTTGTTTGTTTAGGTTATCAGTGTCCCTTTAAAAATTGTATTTTTTTTAACTGTTGCTTTTCAGTTCCATGCATATATTTTATGTCTAATTTTTTTAAGCTATCATATGAGTTCTAATGATTTATCTGTAGATTCCTTTGAGTTTTCTATGTAGATAATTTCTTTTCTGTGTCCTCCTACAATGACCTCCAGAAAAGTATATATGATAATTGTATATTGTGACCACCTATGATATATATTATTTTTATTTAGGTGTATTCCTATTTTATCACTTCTTCTTTGATCTATTTATTTATTTAAAAGTATGTTCTAAAATTACCAGATATCTGTAGAATCTTTCTATCAGTAATTTTCTAGCCATCTCTCTGTATTCCCTCATTGTACTGAGAGCATAGAGCTCTTTGGGTTATAGTTTTATGCACTGTCTCCTATCACAATTCTCCACTTGGCCAAGCCCTGAGGTTTTGTCTCTTAAGTGCCCGATGCCCCGTGTGATCATTAAACTGGAAGTTCCAGGTCTTCAGATTATGCATAATTCTCAGGATAAGAGCAGGTTCTGGCTCTGGCTTATATTCCAGATTTCTGCTCTCCTTCCCATCTTAGGACCGCTGAGTCTTTGGGGACTTCATGGTCCTAAGGTAGTTTCCGCTTTTATTTAAGACACTAACCTGGTGACTCAAATAGTAAAGAATCTGCAGTCTCCATCAGTGCAGCAGACCTGAGTTGGGAAGATCCCCTGGAGAAAGGAATGGCTACCCACTCCAGTATTCTTGTCTGAAGAATTCCATGGACAGAGGAGCCTGGTGGGCTACAGTCCAGGGGGTCACAGAGAGTCAGACACCACTGAGTGACTTAATGCTTTCAGTTTCAGGCTCTTAACAATTATAACAGCTCTTAATTGTAACAGTTCAACTGTTTCTAAGATTGTTTTAGTGAGCCAAAAACAGATTAGTTATTTGAAGTAGATTATTGACCTATGTCTGCTTAATTATAGCTCACAGTCTTTAGTTGGAAAGGAACCACTTTGCTATGCCTGTTTTCTTATGTTTCATAGTGTCTGGAATACTGACTTGCATTTTCTATCCATCATTTCTCCTTTGGGGTAATGAAAACTGGAGCCCCATGGGTTCTTTCTGTCTCTCTTTACTATCAAATCTTATTGAGAGTTGGATCTAACTTGTGCATACTATGTAATTTGGCAGTAAAGCCGACCTGGTAATATCTTTCTGGTTAGGGGAGCAAAATAATTAAAACTAATAAAAACCATTTTGTGGTTCTTGACTCTTACTACAAAACTCTCTTTGGTATATAGACTTTTCTTTGCTTTTTCTCATTATTTCTTTTAAATTAATCTTCTGAGTGTGGTTCTAAATTGCCTAACAATGTGTTTTAAATTTTTAATTAGTTCATTATGTAGTTTTACTGCCAAAAAGCTATAGCAACAGCCTCAGGAAAATAAAAATCCCAGGCACACATTCTCATGTGGATCACCTCCCATTGACTTCATTTTTGAATACTTTAAGAAATGAAGTTGTGTGAACACCTAAGGGCATTATATCAAACTGAACCTGCATCAAGAAAAATAAATTTTCCATCAAGTGCTCTGTAAGATAGCAAAATGTGCTCCACAAGACACAGAGCAGTGAAGAAAAAAACAAAAGGAGGAAAAGCTTCTTGGGCCACTTGATTGAATCACTTTACAAAAAACTACTTTGGATATGTTTGAAGAGTTTGCTCTAACTTTTTCTCAAGTGCTTAAGTAATTATTTATGTTAACAATTTTTTTAATGATCTGGCAAACATTTTCATAATTATTGCAGTATTTCATAAACTATTGATTTTTGGCTGCAGCTAATTTTTAGAAGGCCTCGGAATTCTTTTGAAATGTGCAAATTGTTAGGAAAACTGCATACTTACAGAGGAGATGTACCTGACTTTGGACCAAGGGCGTTCATCTAACAGTCTGCCTGTCTCTTCTATGGTGTTAGTTCTTCAGGATCACATACATGTGTGCTCAATCACTTCAGCCATGCCCGACTCTTTAATGACATCATGGACCATAGCCCACCAGGCTCCTCTGTCTGTGGGATTTTCCTGGCAAGAACACTGGAGTGGGTTGCCATGGCCTCCTCCAGGGGATCTTCCAGATCCAGGGATGGAACCCACGTCTCTTGCATTGCAGGCAGATTATTTACCACTAAGCCACCAGGGAACCCCAGGATCATATCCATTAACATACAAGCATACTGTTCTATCTTAAACACACATGCAAAAACCCCTTCTTTTGATTCCACCTCCCTCTTCAACTACTGTCCCATTTCTTTCTTCCTCTCTGAGGCACAGCCCATTACAAGAGATGTCTCTATTCCATAGATCCAGCTCTCCCTTTCTCTCTAAAACCTTCTCTGGCCCCACCAGTCCCAAAACGCCACTCTCTTAGAGGTCACTGGTTACCTCCAATTTGCTAAATCCTGGGTCTTCACTGTATTAGCCATGAACAGTTAATCCTTTCCTTCTTCTTTCATAAACTTTCCTTACTTGGGCCTGCAGGTTACTCCACTTGCCTCCTTGCTCTTTCTTGGCACATTCCTGCCGTAGGGCCTTTGCACTGGTTCTGTTCCAACATGCAATCCCCATTGACCCTCGCTTCCTTCAAATCCTTTCTCAAGTGTCTCCTTCCAAAAGACCTGACCACCGTATTTATACTGCAGCCCACACTGCTCCCCAAGCTCCTGATTTTCTTTTAGTTTTTCTTTTATCACTTATCACTTTTTGATTTTTAGGGTCCTGGATTTATAAAACTAGTTTGGAAATTCCACCTCTGTTGCTTTTCAGAGTGTAGGTTTGGTGTTATTCCTTTCTTTGATGTTAGGTAGAAATCACTAGAGCACCATCTGGATCTGGAGTTAGTTTTTGATCATCCAGATTCATTAATAGCTCTAGGTTTGGGGGTTTTCTAGGGTTGGACTTTTTTTGTTGTTGTTTGTTTGTTTCTTCAGATTTTCTCTCATTTTGCATCAGTTTTGGTGAGCTGATTTTTTTTTCCTTCTGTCAATAAATTTCTCCCTTCCATCTAAGTTGTTATACTTATTGGCATAAAGATATTTATAATATTTTTATTATCCTTTTAATTTCTGTTGGCTAGAACAATAGAAAACGATCAAGAAAATAAAATACGGATTTTTTGAAAAAATCAATAAAATGGTTAAACTAGATGGCAGAGAGTGAGATAGTGAATGAGAGAGCAAATTAGTAATAATTTTTTAAAAGTTCAATTGAGCTTTTTTTGTTTTCTGTTTCATGGATTTATACTCTTTGTTATTTCCTTCCTTATATTATTGATTAATTTTTCTTTTTTCCTTCTTCTTAAATTGTAACTTTAGTTTTTCTTTTTTATACTTTTCTTTTTGTCAAATAGAATTTAAAGCTATAAACTTTCCTCTAAGCGCTACTTCAGTGACACCCCCACAAAATTGAACATGATATATTTTTACTGTCATTCAGTTTTAAAATATTTCCTGATTTCCCTTGTGATTTCTTCTTTGACCCATGGATTACTCTGAGGTATGTTGTCCACTTTCAAAACATTTGGGGTCTTCTTAGTAACAATTTTATTGTTACTGATTTCTAATTTAATTTCATTGTGGTCAAGGAATAGACTCTGTATGATTTCGGTCTTAATTTATTGTAACTTTGGTTTTGTGACCTAGTATAAAGGATCTATCTTGGGTGAATATACCATGTAAATTTGAAAAGAATGTACATTCTCCAGTTGTTGGTTGTTATATTCTTTATATATATCCATTAGGTTAAGCTGGTTGTGGGGCTTTCTTAGTGGCCCAGTTTGCCTGCGATGCCAGAGACATGGGTTCTATCCCTGGGTAGGGAAGATCCTCTGAAGAAGGAAATTGCAACCCACTCCAGTATTCTTGCCTGGAGAATTCCATGGACAGAGGAGCCAAGCAGGCTTCAGTCCATGGGATCACAAAGAGTCGGACATGACTGAGCAACTAACTTTCACTTTCACTTTCAAGCTGGTTGATAGATCATTTATTTTATGGCTGATTTTTTTTTATATGGCTGATTTTTTTATTTGTATAATTTTATCATTACATGGGTTTGAACGCTGGGTCAGGAAGACACAGGAGATGCAGGATTAATCCCTGGGTCTGGAAGAGCCCCTAGAGAAGGAAATGGCAACCCACTCCAGTATTCTTGCCTGGAGAATTCCATGGACAGAGGAGCCAGGCAGGCTTCAGTCCATGGGATCACAAAGAGTCGGACATGACTGAGCAACTAACTTTCACTTTCACTTTCAAGCTGGTTGATAGATCATTTATTTTATGGCTGATTTTTTTTTATATGGCTGATTTTTTTATTTGTATAATTTTATCATTACATGGGTTTGAACGCTGGGTCAGGAAGACACAGGAGATGCAGGATTAATCCCTGGGTCTGGAAGAGCCCCTAGAGAAGGAAATGGCAACCCACTCCAGTATTCTTGCCTGGGAAATCCCATGGACAGAGGAGCCTGGCGGGCGACAATCCATGGAGTTCCAAAAGAGTCAGACACAACTTAGTGATTAAACAGTTTTATCATTTGCCGGGAGGAATGGTAATATTTTCAACTACAGTGGTGGAATATTGTATTTTTTCCTTTAATTCTGTGTATTTTTACCTTATATATGCTGAAGCTTGATCATTAGGCATGTAGACATTTAAGACTGTTAGGTCTTGATGACTGTTTATATAAATTGTGACATTTTGAAATGTCACTTTTGATCTGATAATGCTCTTTCCTTAAAGTGTATTTTACCTAATATTAACATAGATACTCCAGCTTTTATATGATTCCTATTTTTGCATGATGTGTATTTGTACTGGTATTTACTTTGTGTCTCTGTTGCTAAAAGTGTGTATATTATAGACAGAATATAGTTGAGATTTTCTTTCTTTCTTTCTTTAGTTCTGCTATTCTGACAATTTCTTTTAATGGGGAGTACTTAGTTAATGTTATTTTGATTGTTGGATTTAGGTCAACTATTTTATTATTTTCTGTCCCCCCCCCCCTTTTTTTCAGTTCTCTACCTTATTTTGGACTTTTGAATATTTTTTGAATTTTACTTTATTTTTAGCTATATTGCTTTTCATATTTTAAATATATGGAATAGAAATTTATTACAGCCTTTTTAGAGTTAATAATCTATCCCTCATGTATAACCTAAAACCCTCACAAACTTATAGGTTCATTTTTCTACTTTATACTAGAGTCATCATATTCTTATATCCACAAGTATTGCAAACTACACAAGGAAGTGTTATTGCTTTGGCTTTAAATTGTCATATGAATTTAATAAATAAAGGAAAGACAAATCGCATATTTATCATTTCCAGTGCTATTCATTTTTTCCTAAACATACCAACTGATATTAAGCATAAAGACTTATAGTGCAGTATTCCTGGTTACAAATTGTATTAGTATTTATGTTTCATGATATTTTGTACTCAGAAAATGTCTCTATTTTGTCTTTTCTCTTAAAAGATGTTTTTGCTTGAGATTGAATTCCAGATTGACTGTTTTTGTTTTTGTTTTTTAATCTTTTTGCACTTTACTATTGTCCCATGCGTACTGGACTCCTTAGTTTCTGGTGAGGACTCAGTGCAAGCTGTTATCACTCTATGCATTGTCATCCCCCGACTTCCACCCCATGGCTACTTTTAAGACTTTTCTCTATATCTTTAGTTTTCAGTAATTTGACTATGGCTGCCTAGATATAGCCATCTTTATATTAATCCTGCTTGGTGTTTGTTGAGCAGTCTGAATCTGTAAATGTATATCTTCCATCAAACTTGGGAACTCTTTTGACCATTATATCTTCAAATAGTTTATCTTCATTATATGCTCTCCTTCTGGGTCTCCAATTATACATACACCAAATCTTTTAATATTTCACTATAAGTTCCTGAGATGATACCTCCTTCTATTACTATTTTAATTTTTCCCTCTCTGACCTTCAGAGTAGATAATTTTTTAATTGATTTTTGAATTCATTTGTATTATCTCCATTCTACTGTTGACCTCTCCAAATATGTTTAAAATTTTTCAGATATATTTAAATTTTTTTTGTATTTTTCTTTTTTAAATTATGAAGGCATGATAACACATTTACAGGAGACTTGGAAATTACAAAGCAAGGTTACATTTAGTTCCACTATGTATTTCAGTTTTTCTTAGTAGACTAATTAAGATTTTTGGCTGGAGTTTCAATATCAGATTCTCAAAAATTAATAAAATGAGTAGAAGGATATAGTATACCTGAAAAGCACTATGAACCAATTCAACATAATTAAGATTTATACAATTTTCACACAATAGTAGGATATACATTTTATTCAAGTTCTCATAGACTGTAAGCCAAGAGACACTGGAATATATCCAAGGACATAAAACAAGGTGCAAAAATTTCATGGTCTAAAGGCTTTGAGATTATACAGAATCTATTCTCTTATCACTGTGGAATTATGTTAGAGATCAATGTCAAAAGATATTTTTAAATAACCTACATATTTTCAAGTGCATTGTGACATTTACCAAGAGAGATCTTTGACTTAGCTATTGAAAGCTTCAATGAAGTTAGAAGACTGAAAAACACTGAGGGTGGCTACAGAGAAGAAAGCAATTAAATGAGAAATTAATATCAAAATGAGAAATTAATATCAAAAATACTTTAAAAACCTCACATTTTTGGAAATTAAGTGCCCATTTTTAAATTGTGGGTGTATCTAAGAAGCCATGATAAGGAAAACGGGAAAGTATTTGTTAACAGAATAAAAATGAAGAGAATTTATCAAAATGTGTTGTGTACAGCTGATGCTACTCAGTGCAGCTAAATACAATGTGAAATCTTGAGTAAGGTATGAAAACAAATAATGGATACTAACATAAACACTTGTGAAATTTGAATAAAATTTGTACTTTAGTTAATAATACTGTATCACATTGTTACTTTCCTGGTTTGTTTGCTTCATTTGTTTTGTTTCTTACAACATAGTACTTCTTTATATTCTCAGGATTGGATTAGAAGTTTCAAGCCTATTCAAAAAAACTTTTTTTAAATCAGTAAGACAATAAGCTTTCTAGATTGTCAGCGAGAATACTATATGCCAGAATAAATCAAACTATGTCAAAGTTTTAAGTGAATATACGTTACAAATCTATTTTTCTATTCATACTTAGTTAAACAAATAGAATCAAAATGTCATAAATTTTTTAGCTAGGCAAAATTTACATACTATATATATATATTTATACAAAGATTTTTCTACTACATTTGACAAAGGCTTGAGAAAGAGAAACAACAAAGAAGAGATGTGGAGATTGGAAAGCATAAAATAAGTGAAATGGGAGCACTGAATATGAAATAGAAAAAGTAAAGCAACTAGATAAAAGTAAAAGATCATCATATAGTCCTGTTCTTTTGAAACATGGCTGCTCATTAGAATCACATCCTGAGCTTTGGAGGAAAAAGAAATAATACCTAGGTATTTGTATTTTTAAAAAAACTTGTGTGTGTGTGTGCATTTGGATTTTAAAAAGTGATTACAGGTTTTTCTATTAAATGGTAATTTTAGTGATATAGAATTCTGTTATTTTCTGACCAATGATAAAATGGTATTAAACAAATATTACATAGTCATAATAGTGAAAGATGTGTATCAGTTTTCACAGTCAGTAGCCAGAAAAAGTAAAAAATAAAAGATAATTACAATTGCAAGTCATAATGGAAACATGATTATCCTAACAATAAATAATTACATACAATTTGGTGGGGAGGTTAAGTAGAGTGATGTAGTAAGTGAAAACACATAAATGTACATGTTCTCGTCCCCCCCAGCCAGTCTTTGTCTTTTGGTTGGTGTATTTAATCCATTGACATTTAAGGTAATTATCAATATGTATGATCCTATTACCATTTTCTTAATTGTTTTGGGTTTATTTTTTGTAGGTCTTTTCCTTGTCTTGTGTTTCCTGCCTAGAGAAGTTCCTTTTGCATTTGTTGTAAAGCTGATTTGGTGATACTGAATTCGCTTAACTTTTGCTTATCTGTAAAGCTTTTGGTTTCTCTGTCAAATCTGAATGAGAATCTTCCTGGGTAGAGGATTCTTGGTTGTAGCTTCTTCCTTTTAATCATTTTAAATATGTTGTGCCATTCCCTTCTGGCTTGCAGAGTTTCTATTGAGAAATCAGCTGATAACCTTATGGGAATTCCCATGTATTTTTTCCATTTTTCCCTTGTTACTTTCAAAATTTCATTTGTGTCTAATTTTGTCATTTTGATTACTGTGTGTCCCAGTGTGTTTTCCTCGATTTTATCCTGCCTGGGATTCTGTACTTCCTGAACGTGGTTGACTGTTTCCTTTACTATGTGAGGGAACTTTTCAGCTATTATCTCTTCAAATATTTTCTCAGGTCCTTTCTATCTCTCTTCTCCTTCTGGGACCCCCATAAAGTGAATGATGGTGTGTTTAATGTTGTCCTAGAGGTCTCTTAGGCTGTCTTCTTCTTTTTTTCATTCTCTTTTCTGTATTCCATCTTGTAGCATTGTTTTCCACTCTTCTATCTTCCAGGTCACTTATCTGTTCTTCTGCTTCACTTATTCTGCCACTGATTCCTTCTAGTATATTGTTCATCTGTCTGTCCTTTAATTCTTCTAGGTCTTTGGTAAACATTTCTTGCATCTTCTCCATTCTTTTTCTGAGATCTTGGATCATCTTCACTATCTTTATTCTGAATTCTTTTCCTGGAAGGTTGACTATTTCCACTTCATTTACTTGGTTATCTAGGTCATAACCCTCTTGCCTTTTCATTTTGATTAACTTGCTGTGATATAGTTTTCATTCTAGCTTGGCAGCAGGATTGTGGTTCTTCTTGCTTCTTCTGTCCGAGGTGCATGAGGCCTAAGAGGCTTGTATAAGCTTCCTGATGGGAGGGACTGGCGGTGGGAAAAACTGGGTCTTGCTCTGGTGGGCAGGGCCACACACTCAGTAAAACTCTTAACTGTCTGCTGATTGGTTGGCTGTGCTCCCTCCCTGTTAATTATTTGGCCTGAGGCAACCCAATCCTGGAGTCTACAGGCTCTCAGTTCAGTTCAGTCGTTCAGTTGTGTCCGACTCTTTGCAACCCAATGGACTGCAACACGCCAGGCTTCCCTGTCCATTACTAACTGCCGTAACTTGTTCAAACTCCTGTCTATCAAGTTGGTGATGCTATCCAACCATCTCTCTGGTGGAGCCTGTAGGCAGTATGGTAGGGCTAATAGCAACTTTCTAGAAAGCTTACACCAAGGGGTCCTCCCAGTAAATATCGAAACCCACGCCTCTACAAAAGGCCCTCCAACACTAGCAGGTAGGCCTGGTTCAGTCTCTGTGGGGTCACTGCTCCTTTCCCCTGGGTCTTGGTATGAGCAAAATTTTGTTTGTGCCCTCCAAGAGTGGAGTTTCTGTTTATCCCAGTCCTGTGGAAGTCCTGTAATCAAATCATGCTGGCCTTCAAAATCAGAATCTCTGGGGATTCCCAGCCCCTGTGCTAGATCCCCAAGCTGGGTAGCTGGGGCTCAGAACCTTCACAACAGTGTGAGAACTTCTTTAATATGATTGTTCTCCAGTTTGTTGGTTGCCCACTTGGCAGCTTCTCCTTTGTGCTTCCCTGATAATTCAGTTGGTAAAGAATCCACCTGCAATGCAGAAGGCCCCAGTTTGATTCCTGGGTCGGGAAGATCTTCTGGAGAAAGGATAGGCTACCCACTCCAGTATTCTTGGGCTTCCCTTGTGGCTCAGCTGGAAAGAATCCACCTGTAATGCGGGAGACCTGGGTTTGATCCCTGGGTTGGGAAGACCCCTGGAGAAGGGAAAGGCTACCCACTCCAGTATTCTGGCGTGGAGAATTCCATGGACTATTTAGTCCATGAGGTTGCAAAGTGTCAGACTCGACTGAGCGACTTTCACTTTCCTTCCTTTGTATTTGGATATGGGGTACTGTTTTTTGGTGGATTCCAGTATCCTCCTGTGAAAGGTTGTTCAACAGCTAATTGTGATTTTGGTGCTCTTCCTGGAGGAGATGCAGGTCCTTCTACTCAGCCATCTTCAAACTCCAAAAAATTTTCAGGTACGTTTTTCAGCTCTAGGATTTCCATTTGCTTCTTTGTAATAGACTGTTTTCCTCTACTGAGACTTTTCTCTTTCCATTCATTGCAAGCACAATTTTCCTTTGAATTCTTGAGCATAGTTATAATGCTGTGCTCAGTCACTGAGTCATGTCAGACTCTTTGTGACCCCATGGACTGTAGTCCACCAGGCTCCTCTGTCCATGGGGATTCTTCAGGCAAAATACTGGAGTGGGTTGCCACGCCCTCTTCCAGGGATGGAACCCAGGTCTCCCGCATTGCAGGTAGATTCTTTACCAGCTGAGCCACAAGGAAAGCCAAAGAATACTGGAGTGGGTAGCCTATCCTTTCTCCAAGGGATCTTCCCAGCCCAGGAATCAAACTGGAGTCACATGCATTGCAGGTGAATTTTTTACCAGCTGAGCTACCAGGGAAACCATTTTAGAATCCTGCCTGCTCATTCATCTTCAGATGTCTGAAGTTAATCTCTGTGATTGTCTTCTTTTCTTGAGAATTGGTCACACTTTGCTTTTCCTTTATATATCAAAAAATTGGGTTCTGCCCTGGAGATTGTGGGAAAAAAATCTGGATTCTGTTATATTCCAATGAGGAGTGTTGATTTTTTTTGTTTTATCTGGTAATTAACTTGGATATAAACTGCTAATTTGTCTCTTTGATTGCAGCTCAAATTTCAGCTCAAGTGTTTATCTTTATAAGTAGCTTACCCCATACAATGTATAGTGTAGAATCTAAGAATTTTTCTGCCCCCAAATATATTTCAAACACTTGAGCATTTAAAACACTTTGTGGTACAAATCTAGTTTTTATTAATATTAATTATTTTTATGACTTGTTATTTGACACTGATTCTGCCTGAAAGATTTGAAGTTTAATGTTTCATTCCACCAAATGAGACGTACTAAAGGAAAAGCATATTGGTTTTATAAGAAATCAATACTGAGCAGGTGTTAATAATACTCTAAGTTATTCTTTCATCTGAGTATGAACTCAAGGCCACAGCAATGAAGAATTCAGATCAGTTGAAAGCAATAGATTAGGATCCATCTGAAAAGCAGGAAAGAGATTTTGCACAAAATTGTATCCTTTTTTCATATGAAAAGAAATATACTTAGTAACAGAATGATTTGCATGTGGCCTAAAAGCATAAAAGACCTCTTCAAAGAGATTGTGAATAAAGAATCAGTTATAATGAGTTTGTTTATGTGCTAAAATGTAAATAATCAGTCCTAACTAACATGATGTTTAGAATTTTAAAGCTGGAAAGGACCTTGGAGATTATGGGTACATGACCAAAAAGGATAGATAACTTTTCTCCTTTTTTTGACAGTTCCATTGTTGTTTGGAAGAGAGAACAAGAGTTTCATCTTTTGATTTGAAAGACTTGAGCTTCAGGCAGGACTCTGTCATTTACTATTTTGTTTGATTTTTGGCATTATATTTAACTTTTTCATTTATCTATAAAATAGGGAAAATACTCTGTCTTGTAAGATTGTTTAAAAGATTGTATGGTTCACTCAGAGTAGGCTTTCAGTATTTTGAGTTCTGCTTTCAGAATATAAAAGGATGGTAGAGTATGAATTTAGGAGTACACCAGTGAGAAGACTGCTATTCTTAGCCTACTTTTTAATCCTTTTAGGTAAGGTCCAGAAGAAAAGATCTATTAAACTTTAGAAGGAGAATTTCTAAGAGGGGATGATCACAGAAAGACCGTGGAAGGGATTAGTGGGAGCTGTAAATAAAAGCCACACTAGATGAGAAATGTGAGACTGGATATGGGATTTACATTGGCTTTGCATTTGTATTTGTTCTATATTCCTACTCCCAGAAACTGGCCACTCTAGAAAAGTTTGATTATGTTGTTGAACTGTACACTGGACCACAGGCGGAAAAGGGCCAGTGGGTAGACAAGAAGAGGGAGTGTGGAAAAGCTGAGCACTTGGGAGTCGTGTCTTTTGAATTCTGGCTCTCTGTGCCTAGTAATAGGTAGGCATTTAGTAAACATTTGCTGAGGGACAAAATGACTGGAGTTACTCTTGTACCGCAGTATTCATATCTCCAGAATTTAGGCTTGTTTTGGGGTTGCCTTGCCAAGTGTAATGTAGTGTAGTGGTACCCTGAAGGCTCTCATTTTGTTTGTAATTACCTGCTGAAATATGTTCAAGGTTCAGACTTGTTCAGACGAGAGGAATCCTGGAAGTGGAATGGATTCCTTTCTTTCTTTGCCCCCAACCTTTCCCCTCATCTTTCCACAGGGGATTTGTTTAAGCTGACTCCTGGTTTAGTTCACCCCCTCACCCAAATCTATTCTTGGCTCTGTGTTTATTTTAAGTATAATATTTATTAAATATTTGTTGAATGAGTGAACCAAAGGCATTAAATCTATTGGAGGGCAAAAGAAAGGTTAAGGTGTATTGAAGCCACCCAGATGGGGAATTTATAGTGAGTCAACCAAGGACCAGAGCAAATAGATGGCTATTCTCTGAAACCAGAGTCCCAGCAAGTTTAAGCTGGTTAGTGGTTAGGTTTCCTTCATGGGAAATCAGTCTCGATCTCCTTCAGTTCTTACTGTTCTTGGTCTGACTCTCCAAAAGAGAAGTTATCTTTTATATTAAAAATCATCTTCCTGGACTACCTATCAAATCATTGAATGCCTTGTTAATAAGATGGAATAGTATGGGAGGGGATTCAGTAATTGACAGTTTATATGGTTCTTTATTTCCTTAATATTTCCTTGCATATTTTCTCATTTTTATCCTTTTAATGACATTGTACAAAGTGCAGGTATTGTTACCCCATTTTCCATGAGAAAACTGTATCTCATAGTCAGTTCAATTGCTCAGTCATGTCCAACTCTTTGCAACACCATGGACTGCAGCACACCAGGCTTCCCTGTCCATTACCAACTCCCAAAGCTTGCTCAAACTCATGTCCATTGAGTCAGTGATGCCATCCAACCATCTCATCCTCTGTCATTCTCTTCTCCTCCTGCCTTCAATCTTTCCCAGCATCAGGGTCTTTTCCAATGAGTCAGTTCTTCGCATCAGGTGGCCAAAGTATTGGAGCTTCAGCTTCAGCATCTGTCTTTCCAATGAATATTCAGGATTGATTTCCTTTAGGATTGACTTGTTTAATCTCCTTGCAGTCCAAGGGACTCACGAGAGTCTTCTCCAACACCACAGTTCAAAAACATCAATTGTTTGGTGCTCCGCTTTCGTTATGGTCTAACTCTCATATCCATACAAGCTCCTGCTGCTGCTAAGTCGTGTCCGACTCTGTGCGACCCCATAGTCGGCAGCCCACCAGGCTCCTCTGTCCCTGGGATTCTCCAGGCAAGAATACTGAGTGGGTTGCCATTTCCTTCTTCAATTCATGCATGCACACTAAGTCACTTCAGTCATGTCCGACTCTGTGCGACCCTGTGGATAGCAGCCCACCAGGCTCCTCCATCCACAGGATTCCCCAGGCAAGAATACTGGAGTGGGTTGCCATTTCCTTCTCCAACATGCATACATGATTACTGGAAAAACCATAGCTTTGACTATATGGATCTTTGTCAGTAATGTCTCTGCTTTTTAACATGCTATCTAGCTTTGTCATATCTTTCCTTCCAAGGAGTAAGCATCTTAGAGGTCATTGTAAATGGTTTAAGACCTCAGAGAACTAGTAAAGTAGCTGAGACAAAATTTTTAATCCCGAGTTTTTTTTCTTTGTTTATATTATCTTGGCTGTGGTAATCATCATCATTTATTGAATATATATTATGAGTCAAGGGGATGACAGAGGACAAGTTGGTTGGATGTTATCACTGACTCAATGGACATGAGTTTGAACAAGCCCTGGGAGATGGTGAAGTACAGGTAAGCCTAGCATGCTGCAGTCCGTGGAGTCGCAGAGTCAGACTCAGCTGAGCAATTGAACATCTCTGTCCTTAAATTTTTCTCATCAAGCCACATGGCCTGTTCCCTTACATTGTTTCTGTTTTGGCTCAGTGTTACCTCTCATTGAGACCCTCCTTGACCACCCATTATAAATGTTATTGAGTATCCCCACCTTTACTTCTTACCTCTTTCTCGCTTTATTTATCTCCTTATAGTTTATCCCCTAGGACTTATCTATGCCTTTTTTAAATTGTGTATCTTTTTTAATAGAATGTAAGCTCTGTGAGGACAGGGATTTTTGTCCATTTCAGTCCTTGATGTACCCTCAATACCATGAAAAAGGATCTTACTATAATAAGTGGTATTTGCTACACAAATTTATAATCCTCATAAAAAGCTCTACAAGTTTCACTGACGAGGAAAATTATACCAAAGAAATATCTTGTGCAGGGGCATCCAACTGAAAGGCTAAGAGAACCCAATTTGGGTTTCAAGGGATTGAGATTCAGTGTTCTACTATATATTTTTAAAGTTTTATTTCCAAAGGTATGGGGGAGGTACTGCAGAGGCTGTGACAGAATGTAAAGACCAGGTTCTGTCCTTTTCTTCTCCAGTCGTTCCTACAGCAATTTACCTTGTTTGATATATTGAAATTTAATATGAGATTTTGTGTTTTTTAATGGCCTATCACTTTATAAAAGATTTATAAATCATTATGCTACATCATGCTGCTTTCCAGGAAAAAAACCATTCAAGCTTGGATTTGTTTTCAAAGAAATGCAAAAATGTTGTGATTAGAGAATACTCATCAAACTTTGGAAGAAGTAAGAAAATATTAAATACTGTAAGTGTTTTTGCAGCAGAAAGAAAATTTGTGATTATTTTACCTCATCTAAAAATAAAAATTTAGGGAGCCCAAACTCCTGAGTGTTGGGACCTTGTCAGAATAACTCATGCTGTAATATGTTCAAGATATTGGGAATGAATGGAAAAACTATAGATCACAAGCTCTTCAAGGGGGAGATTCTGAGCATACCACTGATAAGTGGTAGATGGTTGATGGATTCAGCAAACATTTGTTGAGGACTAACTATACACTTGGCATTATAGGAAGAGAAACAAAAAGCTTATCCCAAAGACATAGTTAAATTACAGGAGACATGTGTTCATATACTTGGTATATCTGGCTAATCTCTTGCAGGTGATGGCCCAAAGGAGGCATTTGTGAGAGATAGAAGGTAGTCTCAATGGAGTGGATCCCATGTAGTGTGACAATATTTTGGGTTATGTTCAAATTATGTATGCTTTTCTAGAATTGTAATTATGGCATGGGTACAAGAACTAGGTGTACCTAGGTTGTGTTGCATTTTGGAAAAAGTGATTTATTTGGCGTTCATTTAATAAATGCTGCTTGAGTTATCTTATTAAAATTTTACCATAACCCTATGATACAAACTCTGTTCCTCTCCCTCTTTTAGAGCTAAAGGAATTGAGACTCAAAGCTATTAAGTTATGATGCCCCAAATCAATGGTCCCCAACCTTTTTGGCACCAGGGATCAGTTCTATTAAAGACAGTTTTTCCAGGAATTGGGTGTGGAGGGGAATTGGCCTCAGGATAATTCAAATGCATTTATTGTGCACTTTATTTCTATTATTATTAAATCAGTCCCAAAGGTTGGGGACTTCTACCCCAAACCATTCTTGAATTAGATGATAGGACAAAGATTTTAACTTTAAAATCCATGTTCTTAATCAGTGTGCTATGTTGCTTTTCATACTTCTTTCATTGCCAATCCTTTTATATGTTTTCAGTTTTTAAGAGGAAGGTGGTTTATTCTCTGCTGAGAGTATTACACATTAACCAAAGTAAGATAAATAATATGTCTTAACATTGTAAGTACTCTGATGAAAACTCAGCCACTAAATGAAGAAAAGATGGAGTTTAAATAATCAGTTGACCTGGGCCAAACAATGGGACGGGTGCCTTCTGCCTTTTAGCTCTAATAATCACAAGGATATAACTTGTGTCTTATGAGGAAGTGCATTCCATCACTAACGGATTATCCTGCAGGAACATAAACATGATATAAAAATAAATGAAGTCCTTGATTTATTTAAAGAGCAGACTCCTTTGTCTTTTTCACACTTCATCGTTATTCCTTTATTATCAGTTGGTTCTAATTTTTGTTATTGTGGAGCTTCTATGGGGCTATTGACTTCTTTGTTTTGCTTTGTTGGGCTTGAAGAAGGTGGTAAATAGTATCCCCTAAAACAGGCTTGGCTGGTAAAGAATCCCTGGGTCAGGGAAGATTCTTGGAGAGGGAGATGGCTACCCACTCCAGTATTCTTGCCTGGAGAATCCCACGGACAGAGGAGCCTGGTGGGCTAGAGTCCATGGGGCTACAAAGAGTCAGAGATACTGTGACTGAGCAACTAACACACACACAAAGAATAACTTTTAGCAAATTGAGTGAGTGAAAAAAGTACAGCTGTTTGGCTAGTCCGTAGGGTTTAAATATAACATAGTGAGCTTCCTTTGTGTTGCACATGAGTAAAAGTCGATAGCTGTTTGGAATTCTTAGTGTAGAATCGTGGTTGGTACGGTTTTTGTTAGTGCCGTTTCCATGGAGAAAGTAACAAACCTTTAGCTGCCCCAGAACTCCCAGGTTCTCTCCCAGTGTGAAGCTTTAACAGTAATCAGGGATATTTGAGGACATGCTCAGCCAACTTCAGAGAAGGGGGCAGAAAACAAAACAAGGTAGGCCAGGAGAAACAAAGCAGCCTGATAACTATTACCTCACTGTTTAAGAAATGGCAATTTGGAATTTGAAATATTTAACTATCTTGTTTATATTTTCATAAAAATATATATGCAACATATGCTCTGAATTCTTATATATATTTGGAAGTTAAAATATGTGTGTATGCATGCACGAAAGCTGTAATTCCTGTGCTAAATATAGACCAGCTGACTTCAGGGGTACATATTGTACGTTAGCCAATGTATGCCTGGTGTTGAGATAAGCTGAGATAATCCCGCACTCGCTCACTACTCCCCACCCCCCACCCCACCCCCCCCCACACTCGTCCTGTATACTCACATATTTTGTTATAACGTACTATGTATCCATTGTTTACATATAAATTGTACTCTATGCATATTTTAACAGCACACTGTTCATTTTTACATTTGTATATTCACACCAGTTATAGAAAAATGAAATTTTCTGTATCTCCCACCACCATCACATACTAATATTTAAGGCTTGAAAATTATGGCTGCAGTTTTTTCGTGTTGTTTTGGCAACAACCCAGAGTAATCCATTTCCTCGTTCCTTTAGTTCGCATGCGATGTGCTCCCCCTGTGTGTTTGTGTGCGTGTGATGGTACGCATCAAGGGGCTGGTACCGGTTTTCCCCCAGCAGATCCGGGGGCGGAGGGGCAGCTGCTGGCAGGCCCAGCTGGAGGGAAGAGGCTACAACCAGGAGAGGGGCTGGTGAGGCCTTTGGGGCAGGGCAGGAAAAGACGTGCAAGCTCCGCCAAAATGTGCATCTCTCCCTACTCCAGCTGGAGCTTTCGCTCTGCCATCCATATGTGAGTAAACGCTTGTTTCAGTGACGCAGAAGAAGTTTGAGCCTGGCCTTTTGACTCAAACAGTCAAAACTTCATTTAAACAGAAGGGAATAGGCTGAGTCTAAGTCCTCATTCTAAAAGCCAGGAAGACCTCATCGTGAGAAATGAGCATTCCACTAAAAATGGAAACAAGCCCATTTTAACACACATTTTTAGTATCACGAGTTTGGATAGTATCAGGAAATGCTGGCGAGGAGTTAACAGCCAAGATTTCTTCAAATCCTCCTATTTGCCCTCCCAACTCTGTCTTCCATCTGAAACTGCCGCTCCTATTTAAAAAAAAAAAAAGCTCAGATCATCTGCACTAGTAGAATGCATAAACATATGCATATTCTAAAACCTAGCAAGCAACTTAAAAGCAGGGACCAATTTATCCCTAATATATCCCTTGGTGCAATAGGAAATACTTGTGGCAGTGATGCAAAGGAATTAATTGCTGCTAATATCAAGAACCTTCAATTGGCTAAACACTTTGAAAATCTGGTTCCATGAAATAACATGTGGTTTGGTAAAATTGGAAGTTCACCAAGATCTACAGCTTTATTTATAATATTAGAAGATTCTGGGCAGGTAGGGATCATGTTGAAATAGCTGCTCATGGGCATTCTCACTGGTTATTACTTAAGCAGCCTTTAGTCCTTTTATATGCTGCAAAGAGCAGGCTGGCTTTTCTACAAAGTCATCAAGAAGTGTCACTGTCAGATCCACTGACACCCATGTCAGGCACCACCCTTCAGGAGAGGTGTGAGCGAGAGTCCTGTGGAAGCAAACAGCCAATACAAAGCACACATAACCCTGGTTCTTGTGTTTGCAATCCTCCCTGTCATCAGATAGACAATGAGAGGACCTTTCTCAATCCAACTGTGAGTTAGAGAATGATATCAGATGCAACTTGGCAGAGGAACACACAGAACAGCTCAGAGAAGGATATAATAAAATTGTTGTGGTTGAGGCAAATATCCTTATTCCTCTGGTGTGCAACCCACATGGGAAACATTACTTTGTGTTGTTGTTTCTAGCAAGTCTTAATAGTAACGCATTTCCTACTAGCAGCCAACATTTGCACCTCATCCAAGTGGTCCATGTGAGTGTTGTTTTTGCTAATTATAAAAAAGCAGAAAGGAAAAACTTGTATCTCTGTATTAGTACTTTGAGCTTTAGGCCTGCATCATAAAGGCAGGCTGTTTGCCCACTACTCAAGTATCTTGCGGAGAAGGCAATGGGAACCACTCCAGTACTCTTGCCTGGAAAATCCCATGGATAGAGGAGCCTGGTAGGCTGCAGTCCATGGGGTCGCAAAGAGTCAGACACGACTGAGTGACTTCACTTTCACTTTTCACTTTCATGCATTGGAGAAGGAAATGGCAACCCATTCCGGTGTTCTTGCCTGGAGAATCCCAGGGACGGCAGAGCCTGGTGGGCTGCAGTCTATGGGGTCGCACAGAGTCGGATACGACTGAAGCAACTTAGCAGCAGCAGCAGCAAGTATCTCGACAATGAAGCCAAGAAAAGGCTTTCTATCCACTGAGATAAGCATGTTATAAGTTGGCTTCATTGTGTGAATGTAGGACCAGGGGAGAGAGTGCATCTACTTCCTATGATAGTCAGGCCACCCTGAAGACTCAGATGGTTATGGATATTCAAGGCCAGATTTCAACAACTGAGGAAATCAAATGTTTATAAGATGCTTTCTCTGGTACTATTATGTTTCCTTAGTTTCAAAGGGAATACATGTAAAAATTTGTTGCTCAAAAAAATGGGATATGCTGTGCATTAAGCTCTGTCTTGCATTGACTTATGTTTTTGTAACTAGGGAGCAGCAGACCTTAGACTTACTGTCACTGAGCCCTGCTGCTCTTAGGACTATGTATCAGTGAAGTCCTAAAGTGGCACATTATTATATCCCATCGGAATGGTAAGTCAGGTTAATTTATCATTAAGAAAGGGGAAACGGAAACATCTAGTTTCTTGTTTTTTTGTTTTCCTTTGATTGTGTCTCAACATTGCCTTTCCCAGAATTGGATTTAATGAGGCTTTGGCCAGGTTGAAGATGAGAAAGTAAGTGTTTAGTGGCAGATTTTTGCTTCCTTGCCCGTCTCATCTTTCCACTTCATTGCTGAGCTAATTGACACTTGGCTGGCAAGTGTTGACCCATCTGCTCTCAGAGGACCCATGAAGAACCCTAAAATGCTCTGGCCAGTTGGCCTCCCAGTGGAGGATAGGTCAGATTTTGTCCTTCATTTATACAAAAAAAAACAAGTCCCTGCCAGGCGCTGCCCCAGGTTGCAAGGTTGGTTGTAGATATGAGAAGTTATTTGCATGTGTTGTGGGAAAAGTAGTTTGGGGTAGAGTGAAACTGCAACTTTCCAGAGCCCTCCCAACTGACCCCAGTTCCCCTAATGCATTCCCCCATCCTCCTTGTTACTTAGAATGCTCCTAACTATGTACATGTGTGCCCAGTTATGTCCGCCTCTTTGTAGCCCCCTGGACTGTAGCCCGCCAGGCTTCTCTGGCCATGAAATTTCCCAGGCCAGCATACTGGAGTGGGTTGCCATTTCTTACTCCAGGGGATCTTCCCAACCCAGGGATCAAACTTGCATCTTCTGCATTGGTAGGCAGATTCTTTACCACTGCATCACCTGGGGAGCCCTCTTACTTGGTGTTTATAAGTTATGCACAGTTATTTATACTGTAAATGAGAGCTTTATGTGGTAAGAGTAATGGGACTGGGTTTTCTTTCCTTTTCTCTGTGTCCCTCATGGGCCACCGGAGTATTCCTAAAATCATGAACCCCGGAGTATTTCAGTACCTTTCCTCCCTGGTTCATAAACTAAGAAAGCTTATCTCAAGAGTTGTAACGTAAA
This sequence comes from Cervus elaphus, assembly GCF_910594005.1. Taxonomy (NCBI): domain Eukaryota; kingdom Metazoa; phylum Chordata; class Mammalia; order Artiodactyla; family Cervidae; genus Cervus; species Cervus elaphus. The sequence continues at coordinate 101,793,261 of NC_057834.1, read as the reverse complement.
AGGTTAGATTATCCTATATGCTGTGGCCAGTGTTCCTCCCTCATCCCCCAACTCCCAGCCTCTTGATTTTTTTCCAAGGTTAAGACTAGGTTAAACTGCTTTTTTCCTTGTGAAGGAACTGACTGTAAACTTTCAAGGCCTGAGCACTTGCTTATTTTGGTTTAAAGGAACCTCAGCCCAGAGGCTCCTATTACAGAGTGAAGTGGGGAGAAGTGGGTTGAAGCCTGCCCTTCCTTTTGTTTCTTTTGTTATGATCTGGTTGTTAAGGGTAGAGTGGGGTGAAAACCAGGGCAAAAGCCCATTGAGCCCTTGAGTTGATAACCTTGGCTTTCAGGAGGCTGGGCTGTGTGTTTCCATGACTCTCCTGGAATACCCAGTACAAACTGCTGCCCAAACCAAACCCCGTTATAACCTTTTAAGCAAACCTATGTTTTGCTTAAAGAGAGAAGCTGCCGCTCTCAACCGTTTCCCACAGCTCAGCCTCCTTCGGCTCTCTGGCATGTCAGCACTTGTGTCCTGTTTTTTCCATTGCGTGCCTCCCCAGCTCAGCCACAGGGGCCCCACCTCTCCCAGAATTGGGGTGTGTGACCCTGGAGCCCAGACAGCCTTGCACATAAATCCTCCTGGTCCACCTGCAGTCCATCTGTCAGCGGCCGCCCCACTTCTCCACTGGATATGCTATTCCCACACATCCATCAGACAACCCTGAAGCCTCCGCGCGCCATTGGAAATTCAGACGGGCCCAGTCCCATCTCCGGGTCTTCATCTGTCTTGTCCTGTACCGTTGCCTGCCAGGCCCACGCTCTTCCACACTTGAGACCTGAGTTCGGAGTGGGTCAGCAGCCGTGCCACAAGTATGGCCAGTTGCCATCAGGGTACCTTATCTGAACTGGTGCTCTTTTCTCAGCAATAGGTACTCCAGAGCCACTTACATCATCCAAGAGGCAGAGGAAGATAGGGAACCAGAGAGGCTCAGAGCTTCTGATTGGCTTAAAGCAGATATGAGCAATTTTTCCATGTTATCTGCCCTTTTTTGAACTAGAAGCAGGTTTTCCCAATATGACAAGTAATGGTATATTGTAGGGAAATGAATACAGTAATGAAGGCTTTTAAGTCTCTTCTCAATGCTAGGTATACATGAAAGAAAAATGCATAGCCCAGTGGTTCAAAAGCACAGGTTTGATCTAATTATTCTATTTATTAGCTAAGTGACCTTGGGCAAGTTAATCTTTCAAACCTATTTATAAAAATAGCATATAGTAAGTTCCAAGAGTTGTTGTGAGCATTTAAAAAAAAAAGGCATCTTCCAAAATTGCAGTTTCAAAGTGCCTGGCACAGAGCAAGCAATGGGTAAATGTTCATTATTGTTGTGTTATTGGCTTCTTAGGGGAAATGGGATCTTTAAATGAGGAAAGAGCAACAATGAGTGGCACAGACACTGAGTCCCAGACAATTTTGGGAAAGAAGGACCTGAGAAGTCTTCAGAGAGGCCAACACAGGGCTGGGACTGGAAGAATGAGTAGAACTTAGATCATTTGATCTGGGAGAGCTCACATTTGCCTGCAAATTGGAGGAGCTGGTAGCAGACAGAGAATGGAAGTGGGGATTAGAAGCCCTGGTCTCTCTGTTTTCTGCACTTCCTCAACATGAGCTTGGCTGCACCACTGAGCCTCGATTTCCTGATGGTAGAGAAGGGGCCGGGAATATCTGCTTTGCCTGGCTCCCGGTATTGTTGGATGAGTCATGAAAAAATGCTTTGAAAATGGTAAAGTGTGACACAAGAGTAAAGTCATTATTAAATCCTTAAATTTAGAGGAGGAGGATCCCAGAAGATTCGCTACCTGTGACTGTAACTATATCACCTACATGATACTCTGCTGTGGAAGAGGTGCCGATAGCCCTAGTAAGGTCATATCCCAATGTTAGCACACCCATCCTGACTCTTCCTAGGCTCTTTGAGAGTCTCTATTCATAGTGTCTGAGACCCTACATCAATTCCCACAGATACTCACAACAATGATGATAATAGTAAACAGTCACTACCATAGATCAGTTAAATATTTATAAACATCATCCCTCTTGGTTCTCACACAATGTCATGAAGCAGCTATTGTTATTTCCAGTTTAGAGGTAATTAATCCTCTGGAGAAGGAAATGGCAACCCACTCCAGTATTCTTGCCTGGGAAATCCCATGGACAGAGGAACCTGGTGAGTTCCAGTCCACGGAGTCGCCAAAGAGTCGGACACAACTTAGCGACTAAAACAACAACCAAGTTGAGACTTAGAGAAATAATTTACTTTGGCTCCATTTACTTAGTAAGTGACAGCTTGATTTGACTCAAATCTCTTTGACTCCAAAGCTTAAGCTCTTTGTGCCATTCTACTGTTAATTCTTAAGGGGAAGAAAGCTTCCCCCCGCCCCCCCCGCCCCAGATATGTGTCAGATTTCCTGCGGAGAATTAAGCATGAGTTAAATGAATAAAATGGTTAATGTTCAGGCAGTCGCTCTCCCGTTACTTATGGCTCCACAGTGTTTCCTTATCACCAGCACATGCTCTTCCTAGTCCAGAGACTGGGGTATAACAAAGAGAATAATCCCTTGTAGTCATTGTTACATTTGAACATCACAAAAAGTTCTTGAAACTGTGTTATCCTGTTGTACTCATGAGGACAACAAGGCTAATGGAAGCCAAGGAACTGACCCAGATTCCCAGCTAATTTACAACTGTTGCTAATAAAAATAATAGCAAGGGTGTGGTGTTATTAATATCCTATAAATAATGTCCGACATGAAACAATAAGAAGGTTTCCTCCTTGAACCTTGGAATGCAATAGTGTGATGCTTGTGCTTAAGTATACTTAAAATTATGTCTATGTTACCAACATTTAAATAACCAAATCCTGAAACTTGCTGGAAAATGAAAAGGTTTATTTTCTTGAGTAATAAGGCTGAAATAGAAGGAAAGGGAGATCAGCTAGTAGATTCTTATCACGGCACAAAGGTTTCTGAATGTCAAATGTTAAACTCTTCTACATTCAGTAGGAATTTTGCTCTGAATCTCCAGTTCCCTGGGGTACCTTTCCTGTCTGTGCCTGTCAGCTTCATTGTTATGTATTTTAGATAAAGCTTTCCCCAACATTCAAAACTCCTTCCGGCCCTTCCTTTTAGGACAGAGACATAAATAAAGTGTGTACTATGCCTTTGCATTTTTGTTTTCTTTTACCTTGTTCTACCCGTATGCCCACCCCACCTCCAATCTTCAGAAGTATAAAGCTAAGGTAAAAAGAGCTTTTAAAACAAGGGGTGGGAGGAGGCGGGGGCGCTCTGGGGAAGTATGCAAATGACAGAAATGTCTATGGGAAAATTAAGGGAAGTGAAATTCAGCAAGAAAGAAATTCATTGATGTTGTGATGAAACGTTGTCACTGGAGATGATGACAAATTAGAATCCGTTCCCATGGGGACTGGCCAGCTACCTACTCATCATTTGACCCATAGCTGGATGCTGGCTAGCTGAAGAATTGACCCAAAAGATGACAAGATGGTTTTAGCCCTGTTGTCTCATCAGCATTCAGGAACCCCTTAGGGGATGAAGGGGAGAGGATAAAGAAGGATAAAAGATGAAAGCTGAGCCGTGGAAAGAAAAATGTTTTTAATTACACTGAGAAGGATTGTGGGTCCACCTGTAGCTTTTTGTTGAGAATGTCCTTTGTTTTCTTCTGTCTGCAGGGATCATGGCAGGATACAGACCCAGAATCTGTCTGGCCTCTTGGAAGTTTCCGCCTTAGTAGCGGGTCCTCTCGAATTTAACGGATACATTCAGGATTTAATCTCTCTGTGGGCTATCTTTACTCTAATAGAGTCTGTTATGCTTGCTGAGCAACCTGGATTTGGTTGGCATGCTAAAAGAGATTGCTTTTAGAGAGGGAAAATCTACCCCACGGTGGAGCGTGAGGTTTCTACTGTGAGTCCCCCTCACAGTCCTTGTCCGAAGGGCACAGGGGTCGTCTCAGGCAATGGGGTCAAAGGAGGCCAGATCACCCCCTGGGAGCCCAGAGACCCTCAAGCTCCACATGCCTCTTTTTTTTCCCCCCACATACACAATAGGAAGTACAATTTCATCTTACTACTCTGTGATGACAGATAAATTAACTCAGTTCAAAACCCAGAGGAAAATACTGAATTCTGAAGTTCACTTCCTTCAGGATAGGAATGTTACATTTATTCTATTCTCCTTCCAGGTAATGATCAAACTGAAATACCCAGAACTAATCAGGACAAATAAAGTTAGTTCAGTAGAACTGATAGCACAGTAGTCAGGTAATGACGGATAGGCATTGTTTTGGAGGGTACGTTACTTCAAATTCATATCCCTTTTTCTTATTGGTGGTTGAATTCAGCAATTCTAAACCTCAAAGTTTTGACTTTAGTACGAATTATGAAAAATTCCAAGTGAAATGTAAATTATTAAAATCTAATTTTCATGAGACTGTGTATGGCGTATGGTATTCTGCCAAGAATTTCATAGCATTGATTCAAATGGGTTTGAAAAGAAATTGGGGGAGGTTGATGGTCTAAGAATTTACAGAGTGAAGCAGAGTTGCACAAAGACTGAAGCTTGGGTTCTGAGGCAGAATGTTACTGGTTTGGGATCCCAGCTTTACTACTTATTAATTTTGTGACCTTGAGCAAGTTTTTTTTAACTGTCAGTGTCCACTTCTAGAAGATGGAGATGTGTAGTCTGTAGGGTTCCTAGAAGGATTAAATTGTCATATGCTTGTGAGGTGCTTATAGCAGTGTCCTACACATGATTAATGTGGACAGTTTTTTAAAAATAAAGCCAGATAGGGTGTCATAACATGGACACTGAGGAGTTACTGACCAAGAGGAGTGAATCCCAGTGGAGAGAGCTTTCTTCTAAGACCTTTTGTTCATTGTCTTGTGTGTCTGGACTCTGTATGTAAGTTACTGCTTCCACCTATGAAGAATGCCTTAGGCCCACCCTAACTAGAAGGCCAAAGGCAGATACCATCCCCTGCTCCCCCATCCTCAGCAGAGTCCGTCTCCCATTACCCAGTAACCACCTCCCACCCCCACCCTAGGAACAATTCCACAGTCGACACACTCTGTGCCTTGGCTAATTATGTTAATGGAAGTTCTGTTCCTCAGATTGTGTGATTTTAAAATTTAAAATTTCAAGCTACTGTATCAGCTTTTCTTAAGTTTGGTTTGTCTGGGGCACCGTAGCTGAGTAGGTGAGTACACGGGTTTTATAGACCAGACAGCTCTGAGTTTTAAATGAGGGAGTGAAGTCTTTTATTTTGTGGTTCATTAATATAAAATGTCAGTACTTACATTGCAGGGTCCCTGTGCCTAGTATATGGTAAGTACCACTTCAGTTCAGTTCAGTTCAATCACTCAGTCGTGTCCGACTCTTTGCAACCCCATGAATCGCAACACGCCAGGCCTCCCTGTCCATCACCAACTCCTGGAGTCCACCCAAACCCATGTCCATTGAGTCGGTGATACCATCCAACCATCTCATCCTCTGTCGTCCCCTTCTCCTCCTGCCCTCAATCTTTCCCAGCATCAGGGTCTCTTCAAATGAGTCAGTTCTTGGCATCAGGTGGCCAAAGTATTGGAGTTTCAGCTTCAACATCAGTCCTTCCAATGAACACTCAGGACTGATTTCCTTTGGGATGGACTGGTTGGATCTCCTCGCAGTCCGAGGGACTCTCAAGAGACCACAGTTCAAAAGCATCAATTCTTCGGCGCTCAGCTTTCTTTATAGTCCAACTCTCACATCCGTACATGACCACTGGAAAAACACAGCCTTGACTAGACTGACCTTTGTTGTATGGCAGTTATCATGATTTTCTGGAGAACGTTGAAATCTCTTTGCAACAGATTTATAATTTAGAGGCTACTGTCTTGATGATGCTGATGATTTGGATGCAGTTGCTTCTCTCTGAGCAGCTTTGCTTAGCATAGCTTGAACACATTTATCTCATGAAAGAATTCCACCTATCCTGGGTGTTCTGGTTACTTATTGCCACGTACGAACCACCCCCCACCCCACCCACGTTTAGTGACATAGACAGCTTTCTTCATGCCTGCGGATTCAATGGTTCAGGCATTGCAAGGCTGGCATCTCTGTTCCATAATGCCTAGGACTCCCATCAGCGAAGGCCAGGGGCTAGAATGACCCAGAGACTTCTTGACGCATATCTGGAGCCAGGCTGAGATGACTTGAAGGCTTGCTTAGCTAGAGCTGCCAAGCAAATACTTAACTGTGGCCTCTCCATGTGTCTTGGACTTCTTACAGCAGGGTGGTTGAGAGCATTCCAAGAGAGACAGGCAGAAGCTGTATGGCACCTTTATCTTTATCACCTAGCCTTGCAAGTTAAATAGTGTCTCTTTCTCTGTGCTCTACTGGTAGAAGCCATCATAAGCCTACCCAGATTCAAGCAGTAGGAATAGAGGGACCTTCACTTCTCAATGCAGAGCAAATTTTTTTTTATAAAATTACTCGAGTTACGGCTTAATCTTAGATGTGTTAGATCATCTGACTTCTATTAATACCTACAGCAAAGCAAGTCATACAATCTGTATTCCATCTACTTAACTCTGCCATTGCATAATAAAAGCAGCCAGAAATGATAGGTGAACAAATTACTGTGTTTCAATGAAACTTTATCACTGAGTTTCAAATTTCATATAATTACTAAGTATCACAAAATATTTTTTTAAAATTTCATTTAAAAATGTAAGAGTCATTCTTAGCCTTTTACAAATAATGAGCCAGATTAGAATATCATGATGAGCTGGGTCTGACTTTTTTAAAGTTAGAATTCTCTAAATGTGTAGAAGGGACACTTGGGTACTTCTTAAGTATTTGTTTGTATGTTTGAATGTGTGTGAGAGAAAGAGAAATGTTTGCATTTTTTTCTTCATTTTGGACGTGAATTTGTGACGATGTTATTTGGAATTTCAGTCCTTGCACGCACACTTTATTCTGTTACAGCAGATTTGTTCCCAAGGGCAGTGAAGAACTACACTTGTAGGTGGGATATTAGTGATATTTATTTTCAAACTTTAAGATAGAATTTGTTCTTAATGGAGATTCAGAAATACATGTTTATTTTTGAAGTAAGTATCCCACGTTTTTAAAGAGGTTGTGATCCTTAGGCCAAAAGATAAGGTTGATGATTCTCTAGGATAATTTTTTTTTACCTTTATTAAATTTTTTTTGTAAGTGCAAATTATTTATTTTTAGATTTAATGAACATATAATTGCATTTCAATAAATATAACAAATATATTGCATAGAAAAATGGCCATAAAATCTTGGTAAACTGTTTACTTGACATATGTGTATGGGTGATTAATGTAGACAGTCATTATTCATTAGTTTTTTTCTTCAGTTATAACTAAACAAAAAGTTACATTTAAAAAAAGTCTTATACATTTTTTGCACATTTTGAATCAACACCATGCAAATCAATATTCATTAACTATTTTTGTCTGCCATCAATGTTAGGCGGTATAGTAGTTGATGAAAATACAGATGAACAAAAACATATGTAGTGCCTGCCCTTACAGAGCATGCAGTCTAGTGGGGTAACCAGATGTCAAACAGATGATAGCATAAGGGAAGAGTGCAGAGCACTATAAGAATATACGTTAGGTTTTTAAGCTTGAACTGGTACAGGGCTTCCCTGGTGGCTCAGTGGTAAAGAATCGGCCTGTATGCGGGAGACCCAGGTTCAACTGCTGGGTAGCAAAGATCCCCTGGAGGAGGAAATGGCAACCCACTCCAGTATTCTTGCCTGGGAAATCCCATGGACAAAGGAGCCTGGCAGGCTACAACTGTGGGGTCACAGAGGGTCAGACACAAATGAGCAACTAACACTGTTGCTATCTCTCATCCTCAACTGCCCATTAAATGTGAGAGTCTAGAAAAAAAGGTTTGTTGGATTAGTGCAAACTGCTGTTAAACCTAACAGCATATCTGCTGATAATGAATGGTGTATCTCTGTATTTAGGCTACATTTTGAAGAACTATGGGCATATTTGATGGCTTCTTTCATGTTACTTTGGGAAAGGAAAACCAAAGAATGAAATAGAAATATGTAAATGTTGAAATACTTTACACTTTTTTTCCTCCTTAAGGTATCATTTTGAATGCATGGAAAACTAACCTAGAAGAATAGTTTGGGACCTATTGGCTGGATTTACAAATTGGGCTAATTATCTTTGATTTTTCTCTACATTAGGTTTTTCAAATGGGGCATTGTTGATTTCTGGGGACACATAATTCCTGGTTACCAGGAGTTGTTCTGTGCATCACAGGACATCTAGGAGGATCCTGGCCTCCACCCACCATGCGCCAGTATCATTCTCCACCAAATTATAACAACCAAAATTGTCTCCAAACTTTGCCCAGCGCCCCCCGAGAGGCAAAATCACCAGTGGTCTCCGTTAAGTTGGGACATTTAAACCATGTCTGCACATTTTATTACAAAGACCTCAACAAGAATTATGTTGTGTTTTTTTTTTTAAATAGTGAAAATTCTTAACTCAGGGAGTTGAATTACAGGTGGGCATGTTAGTTTTTAAGACACACAGTTCCTCCTTTGAAAATGCTGAAATGAATTTGAGCAACCTATTATCATATTAAACATTACACTTGTACTCTTTTTCTGGTGTCTGGACATTTTCTAAACTTTATAGTGTGTACAATATTTAACAAGGTTGAGAACCTCAGTTATTTAATTGAAACTCTGAAAGTGCCCAAGTGTCACTGGTACAAAATCAAAATTTAAAAGCAACTTGAAAGGAATAAAAAGATATTCTGATTTGGCTCCATGTTCTCAGCTTGTAAGCTACTGGACTGTGTGCAATGCATGACCCAAAGGAGATGATTAGTTCTCCTCTAGTGTGCTGGTAATGAATAGCTCTACAAAACCAATTAACTATAATTCTATCAGTCATTTCATTTGGGTAACATTTTGTTTAAGGGGAAGAAAAACAACACTGTTTTCCTTGGAGATCTGTAATTAAGCTGTGATATTTGGTGGGGACAATTGAGGAAAAAGCAGTACGCTTAGCAATTTGCTTTTGCTATTCCCATATGAAAGTGTATTATAATATAGTGTTCTGTTCACAGCTGTTAAGAAAGACATTTGCCCATGTTAAAGGTATAACAGACCAAATACAAGTCCATTTCTAACTATATATGTTTTATTTTGTATGGATGTCTGCACTGTATAACTTCAGAGATTCTCCATTCACATGGAAGGCTGTGAATGGTGCCCCCTGGAGTTGTGTAACAGAAAATACTGATTATCATTTCCTTTCATGTATTTTCCTCCTTAAAAATCTGTGTGAATCCAGAACTAAGAATAGTGGCATTTTTTTCTTTCAGTCACTATTTTGCTCTGTAACTACTAACACCCACTGCCATGTCGACAATAATTTCAATAGGCTGTTTTCTCCACCCAGGGCATTTTTATGGATCAGTATTACTCTATCTGAATTTGAACACATGAGTAGTTCTTAATGTATCTTTATCTATTATAAGATAGAAGTTATTACTTTACCACAGATTAAATATCCTTCTGTGACTTTTGGGTATTTTGCAATTTTTATTTAACTTTACATAATGAAATAAGACTTGAATATGTTTTTGTTTTACCAGAAGTTTAATATAGGCAGCTTGTGACAAGTTAATGTATCGTTAAAAGTACAATTGGTTACTGTCCTGGTCTTTTGATTTATTTTGCTTACTCTTATCCCACAGCTAGCCAAAAAAATCCGAGAGAAGTTCAACCGTTACTTGGATGTGGTCAACCGGAATAAGCAAGTTGTAGAAGCATCCTACACAGCTCACCTGACCTCTCCCCTAACTGCGATTCAAGACTGCTGTACTATCCCACCTTCCATGATGGAGTAAGGCTTGGAATTTTTTGTTGCTTAAGCCAGGAATTGAACTGCCTTCCATTCATATTTAAAATACCTATTTGTTTATTGCAAAATATACTCCTATCTTAAATAAGCCCTTTACTTTTATATAGATAAGTAATTTTTAAAGAAGTGACTATATCCAGGAATTCCTAGCTCTTCCCTGCTCACCTTTTTGTCAAGCTGGAGTCTAGGTTCAAAAATATCAAATATTGAGTCCAGAGTTGACTAAGTCTAGAAACTTGCAAACATTTTTTCATGTGTTAACTAGTGGGTCATGAATAAGATAGTCTCACTGTTTGAGCTGATTTGCCTAAATTAAGGGAATGCCTTTTATCTTTGACACATGAGTAGCAAAAATTGCCACTTCATCCTTTTTAGTGTCCTTAAAACTACCAAGGTAGATGTGGCTTCAGATAATATTGAAACAGAATGGTTGAGGATATTTTTATCGGCATAGTGATATTTGTATCTGGTTGAGGATATTTTATTGATTGGCATATGTGTGTGTTAGTTGCTCAGTTGTGTCTGACTCTTTACAACCCCATAGACTGTAGCCCACCAGGCTTCTCTCCCCATGAAATTCTCCAGGCATGAACACTGGAGTGGGTAGTCATTCCCTTCTCCAGGGGATCTTCCCAACCCAAGGATCAAACCGGGGTCTCCTACATTGCATGCAGATTCTTTACCATCTGAGCCACCAGGGAAGCACAGTGATATTTATATTTGGAGGGGTATAGGGTTATATGATGCTGGAAATTGTTTGTATAGAAAAGAACACTTATTTCGAGGTACAAAGATTTTGACTTGGTCTCTAATTAGCTGTGTAACCATAATCTAGTTACTTAGTGTTCTATTTTTATACACAGTTTTCTATCAGTGGATAATAATCTTCATTATACCAAGTTAGAATTGACTATTTAGAATGACTAAAATAAGTTAACATACTCTAAAATTATGAGTGTAAAAGTTACCGTATCTAGTATGTATCACTCTTCTTTTTGCATAATAAGTGCTCTTAAAGCTATGCAAAGGATGGAAACAACACAATTCTTTTTTAGTTAAATGATGCTTTGCTTCCTACAAAGAAGTTTTTACTTATTATATTTTCTTGGTGGGCTATGTAGGTAACCGAGCATCCTCAGATCATTTTATTTCTCCATCTGTGTGATGTTAAGATGAGACTTTGTCTCTGGCTTACCTGTGTGCAACCTAGAGAAGCTCATACTAGCTGTTTACTAACCTAAATAGAAAGAATGTACATTTTGGAGTGAGACTCTCCAGATATGAATCTTAACTCTAGGAGTTGGTATTCAGGTGGTCTCAGATGACAACTTTAACTGAGCCTTTCTTCATCCCTAGAATGGAAATAATAATGGATATTTCACAGGATGTTGTGAACATTTTTTGAAATCATATAAGAAAGTACTTTGCAAATTGTAATGTTCTGAGCAAATATATACTTTCCTATCATAGTGACCATTTCATTTTTTATTAGGTTTGATCAAAGAAGATTTTTTTTTTTATAGTCAGGGCATCAGTAACTTAATGTTTTCAACAATTTGCCTCTAATCTAAAAATAAAATAAGAGTCCATTGGGCTTTAAACCAAAGGAAAAAAATCATTTCCTGACTGAGAAAAAAAAGATAGGATTGTAAGGGAGAAGTCCTTACAGCTAGAATTACACTTAAAACACTGGTTCTCCACTAAGATGATTTCCACTCCCCTTCACCCCCAGGGAGATTTGGCAGCATCTGGAAACATTGCCAGTTGTCACAGTTGGAAGGTGGAAATGGTTGCTCTTAGTGAGGAGAGGCCAGAGATGCTGTAATCATCCTACAATGCACGGGACAGTCCTCCAAAGACTTATCTGACTCTAAATGTCAATAGTGCAGAAGTTGCCTCAAAAGATGGGAGAGCTTCATGAAATTTCTAAGTGGAACATGGCTCTAGGTGAAACAAAAAGCTTGAATTGACTGATGTCTACCTGTAAATCTGCCCCATATGTCACCTTTCCATTTTTTTCCCACCTCATGAATTTCTATTAATGTTTCAACAAGCAGTGTAACCATTTGTCTCACTCCATAGCTTCCTATAACCTCTTTCCCCCCCCCTCCCTCTTTACCTTTGCCCCGGAAGAATTCATTGCTCCCTCATCTTTGTTCCCATAGTGAGTTTTCGTCACATTTATTACAGTGCAGAACTGAATGGATCACATGTTGTTAGTAGGTATGCCTCCCCTGCTGTTCTGGGCACGGATTACAGCTCAGCCATTTTCATCCCAGTGCCTCTCAATTGTGTTTGATTACTATGTGCTGGAATCTGAAATGACTTGAATATGGGGATGAGTTAAGGGTTAAGAAATTAAACTAGTATTGAGTGGGACCAAATACTGAACATAATTAAATAGTGAGGGCAAACTGTGACACAGCAGAGAGGTGCTGTGGTTCCTCAAAGCAGAGAAGTATACCAGATGGATGGCTTCACAAAGGATTCTGTGTGCAACTTGGGGAATTCCTTTTCCATCCAGTGGTTAGGACTCCACACTTCCATTTCCAGGGCCACAGGTTTGACCCCTGCTAAGGAAACTAAGACCCCTGCAAGCTGCATGGAATGGGGAAAAGAGGTGTCCCTCTTGGATCTAGGGATTATCATACTAAATAAAGTAAGTTAGAGAAAGACAAATACTACACAATAGCACTTATACAATGGAATCTAAAAAAATGGTGCAAATGAATTTATTTATAAAACAAATACACTCACAGTCATAGAAGACAAACTTATGGTTACCAAAGGGGAATGGGAGAAAGGGATAAACTTGGAGTATGGAATTAAGAGATGCTACCATGTATAAAATAAACAGCAAGAATTTACTGTATAGCATAATATCTTTTAATAGCCTGTATAATGGAAAAGAATCACAAAAAAAGACATATCTGAATCACTTTGTACACTTGAAATTAACACAATATTGTGAATCAGCTATACTTCAATTTTCTTTTTTAAAAAATGTGCATCTTGTTTGATCTAGTCATTTGGAGGAATATTTCAAGGGATAATGACATGATTGTAAAGATAGATTTGTTTAAAAAGTCATTGTAGTGTCATTTAGAATAGAGAATATTTAACAATATTCTCAATTTCTATAATAGATTAGTTAAGGAAATTATATCCCATTCATAAAAGTGATAACTTAAGATGTAACCATGCCATAGAAGAGAATTTTCTGCTTTGTGAAAATGGCAATACATGCTTATACACATGTATACTTTGAAGGTTTAGAAAGACTTACATCAGAATGTTTTGGAGTAAAGACAGTGATTTACATTTTGAATATGCTGAGATAAGGGTTGAAGTCTGAAATGCAGGTCACCCAGACGTTAGGCAATAACCAGTGATCTGCCTTTAAGTGAATATAATAAAATATTATAAAGTGTAGTTTCTGCCCTCCAGGAATCTCTCCTTTAGTTCAGTTTGACATCTAAGAGACTTGAATTACACTCCTGATATGCTGGGTAAGCAGGTTAGCACTCCTCTAAATGCTGAACTTGTGATGAATGCAGAATGGAAACCCTGTGGAGCTGCAATGCAGTCTTCTCTCCTTGCTAGGAGTAGTTGACAGAGCCAAGAACTGCCATTTGGGGTGAATTTTGTACAACCAGAGCAGTTCTCATGATAAAGCTGAGCAATCAGAAGATATATGGATGACAAAAAACATGTTCCCTCTAGCGACATCTTAAACAAAGATCTGATCACAACCGTCTGCAGCTGAAAATGGCAAGTGACAACTACCCTTCTCTTAGAGTCTTCTTGGCTTAGCAAAAGCCTCTCTTCCCAGAGAATGTATGTAGGAATTTTTGCAGTGAACACTGAGCTAATGCTTTTCTAGCCATTGACTAATCACAAACACTTATTAAAATTAAAAGGGCCTCTTACCTTTTTAATGAAGGTTCAAATATGGGAAGAGTTAATAGTAAGTTATTGCTGTAAACCAGGGTAGAAATCCTTAGTTGCCCCTTTTCCAGTTTCTCATAAAATGCTTTAATCTGTGTTTTCTAACTGTTGTGTTATCCTACTGAGGACATTTTCAGTTCTCTTTCTTATATTTCTTTTTTTTTTTTTTTCTTTTCTTTTCTTTTTTTTTTTTTTCTTTCTTATATTTCAATCCTTCTGAAAAAGTCTACATTAAATGCAGATAGGAAGAACTGACAGTCTTGGGAAGCAATTTAAGAACATGACTAAAAACAGTTTATATTATCCTCTATGTCATGATAATGTTTTTTCTCTTATGGAAATAACATAAAATTTCTTTTTAAAATAAATACACCTAAATTTTAAAATGCATTAATTTAAATGAAAATATTAAGTGAATGTAATCTTAAAGATGATTGACATAATAACTACTGAAGTTAATGAGAACTGGTCTGAAGATTGTTGAGAAAAATCCTTCTAAATTGTAAGATTTTACCATTCTATAAGGCAAACTCTTTATACCCATGAACTGGCCACATGCATATATGATAATATTGCCATTACAATAAATATAAGCAACTGGACTTGAAATAAGGGATTGTTAGTTTTACATCTGGATCTCAGCATTCAAAAAACTAAGATCATGGCATGCAATCCCATCACTTCATGACAAATAGGTGGGGAAACAGTGGAAGCAGGCAGATTTAATTTTCTTGGGCTCCAAATCACTGCAGATGGTGACAGTAGCCATGAAATTAAAAGACACATACTCCCTAAAAGAAAACATATGAGAAACCTAGACAGTGTATTAGAAAGCAGACACATCACTTTGCTGGCAAGGTCCATATAGTCAAAGCTATGGTTTTTCCAGTAGTCATGTATGGATGTGAGAGTTGGACCATAAAGAAAGCTGAGCTCCAAAGAATTGATGTTTTCAAACTGTGGTGCTGGAGGAGACTCCGACAGAGGACGAGATGGTTGGATGGCAACACTGACTCAATGGACATGAGTTTGAGCAAGCTCCAGGGGACAGTGAAGGACAGGGAAGCCTGGCGTGATGCAGTTCGTGGGGTTGCAAAGAGTCAGACATAAACAACATTCTTAAATATTTAGGCCCTGTAAACATTTTTAAAAATGTAACACTGACCCAAGAGTGCTTGAGGTATTTATTACTAACACTGTGTCTGTAGCCCATTGACCTTGCTTCTCCAATTTTATTAAAGACAAGTTAGTTACCTGGTCAATATTTTTATGATTGATTTTTATCTAATTACTAATTTTTATTTTTTAGGCCTAGAATTTTATTTTTACTGATGTATAATCCATATATGATTTTTGTCACTAAAACTTGATAATGGTTTTTCTTTCTTTTTTTTTTTTTTTCTTTTGATCACACCATGGGACACATGGGCTGTTAGTTCCCTGCCAGGGATCAAAGCCATGCCCCCCTGCAGTGGGAATGCAGAGTCTTAACCACTGGACCACCAGGAAGTCTGGTGATAATGCATATTTTTTTAAAAAATAAGATAAAATGCCCAGTTCTGAAGAGAGAGAATATTCTCTTATAGAATATTCTGCAGAATACACCCTGAAGGTTATACTATGATGACTACAGACAGAACCTGCAAAGCAGCAGAAAATTGATTTTTCAGATGATTTTGATACTTTCCTTCTTAGACTGGTCAACTTTTCTTACTCAGGAGTCCTGGAAATTAATTATTTTGTACAGAGTCCTGTATAGTGATTTGATATTCCATCAATATTTATTGAACGAATGATCTGAAGAATTAATATTCTCTAATGCCGGGGGGTGAGGGGGAAACAGGCTATGACTTAATCTACAGCAAATGCATTTTCAATGGTATTACTGTAACAACATAATTTTGAGAATGAGTTTGTTTACTCATATAATTTAATTAACAGCTCCCTTTGTGTTTTAGAGGGTTAAGTGATGAGGGCCCATAAGATCCTGGGCTCCCTTGCAAAGATTACACAGATGCACAAACATATCATAATGCTCATGACTATATCTCACCTACAGATGTGTTTTCCTTGGCCCCACAGGATGTTTTAAAGATTTTTTAATTTAAGTTTTTTAATTTGTTGGCAACATTTTAACTTTGGGGGAATTATCAAATTTCTGTTCTCTCTAAATTCAGAAGATCTGACAATGGTGAGTCCATATTCCCCTGGGCAATAGTCAGCTCCTGTGAAGAGCAGCTCCCTTTAAAGACAGGGTCTGTATTCTCCCCTTCACCACAGTCTTCACTACTCCCTATTGCTTCACACCCAACCCATTCCCCTAACTTTCATGACTTACTTGGCCCACATTAGCATGTGATTGCAACTCCCAATCTGAGAAGACTATATAATGTTAATAAATTTTATAAATGTCTTATCCATGTGCATTCCCTGATATGCCATCTTAAACATACATGTTTGTTCTGTCACATTTATAATCAGTTTTTACATATACCAAAAATATCTATTTCTGAAACCTGCCACCGAGATGGGAATGTGCTGTGCACATCTGAAGCTGTTGTTCAGTCAACTAACCCTTGATTTTTTTTTATAAGCCAGTCAATAATCTTGTCTTTGACATCTTTTAATTCCATTTTTCTCCTCCTCCCTTCCTCAGTTTCTTCTGTAGGTGTTCCTGTCTGGTGGTGTTCTTATTTTTTATTTTCAATGTCTTTATTTAAGAAGACTGGAAGAGTGCAATGGGTAAACCAGGGAGGAAACACTGGGAAGATGAATTCAGATTTTTATTCTTTTTTGTGTCTCCAAGTAGAAGTCAGTTCTCTTATCCTCACTCAGTTAATGTTGGCTAACTGAATAGTTATTGTGGGAATAGGCATTAAGGCATTTGTATGTTCACATTTTAAGTTCTTCAAGTATTGTTGACATCATGGGAACCAGAAATAAGTTACTCAGAGAGTTATTTTTAATTTTGATGATTCACATGTTGACTCAGAATGTTCAGATTCCTGTATTACTCTCCTTAGGATCCTCTAGGGACTTCAGAGCATCAGATCACAGTTTATGATTGCTTTTATTTATTTGTTTTTTATTGAAGGATAATTGCTTTACAGAATTTTGTTGTGTTCTGTCAAGCCTCAACATGAATCAGCCATAGGTATACGTATGTTCCCTCCCTTTTGAACCTCCCTCCCATCTCCGTCCCCATCCACCCCTCTAGGTTGATACAGAGCCCCTGTTTGAGTTTCCTTAGACATACAGCACATTCCCATTGGGTATCTATCTTACACATGGTAATGTAAGTTTCTATGTTACTCTCTCATACATCTCACCCTCTCGTCCCCTCTCCCCATGTCCACAAGTCTATTTTCTATGTCTGTTTCTCCATTGCTGCCTTGTAAGTAAATTCTTCAGTACCATTTTTCTAGCTTCTGTATATATGCATTAGAATATGATATTTATCTTTCTCTTTCTGACTTATTTCACTCTGTATGATAGGTTCTAGGTTCATCCACCTCATTAGAACTGACTCAAAGATATTCCTTTTTATGGCTGAGTAATATTCCATTGTGTATATGTGCCACAACTTCCTTATCCATTCATCTGTCTATGGACATCTAGGTTGCTTCCATGTTCGAGCTATTGTAAATAGTGCTGCAGTGAACAATGGGATACATGTGTCTTTTTCCATTTTGGTTTCCTCAGGGTATATGCCTAGGAGTGGGATTGCTGGGTCATATGGTGGTTTTTTTCCTAGTTTTTTAAGGAATCTCCATATCGTCTTCCATTTGCTTTTTTTTAAACTGAACTGAAACATGAGCTTTGTTTCATTTTGAAAAGGAGGTGAGCCTCTTTTTTTTTCATTTTTAAATCAATTCAGCCTCTACCATGGTAGCAAAAAATATCTTAAGTGGTAAAGATATTTTCCCTTTCATTTTCAATTTAGCTGAGATATAGATTATATCAAAGGAATATGGTCTTAAGACCAAATGTCCATCTCCTCTACCTGTTTGCTGTGTGAGCTTAGAAAATTCACCTGACCTTTTTAGTCCTTAGATTCATCAACTGTAAGCTAAGCAGTTTGAACTATACTCCAGAGCCAATGCTCAAGGTTCATTATGGACAACTTTTCCTGCTGCCCAAATTTGTAAATTCTAGATCTTCATGCTTTTGAGAGCTATCTGAGCTATCTGGGGAGGGGTGGGGGGTGGGAAAGATGATATTATGCAACAGGACCTACAAAGGTTACATTACTCATTCATTAATTTAAAAAAATAAACATTTATGTAGGTCAGGAAGCAACCATTAGTACTTGACATGGAACAACAGACTGGTTCCAAATAGGAAAAGGAGTATGTCAAGGCTGTATATTGTCACCCTGCTTATTTAACTTATATACAGAGTACATCATGCGAAATGCTGGGCTGGATGAAGCACAAGCTGGAATCAAGATTGCCAGGAGAAATATCAGTAACCTCAGATATGCAGATGACACCACCCTTGTGGCAGAAAGCAAAGAATTAAAGAGCCTCTTGATGAAAGTGAAAGAGGAGAGTGAAAAAGTTGGCTTAAAGCTCAACATTCAGAAAACTAAGATCATGGCATCCGGTCCCATCACTTCATGGCAAATAGATGGGGAAACAGTGTCAGACTTTATTTTTCTGGGCTCCAAAATCACTGCAGAGGTGACTGCAGCCATGAAATTAAAAGATGCTTACTCCTTGGAAGGAAAGTTATGACCCACCTAGATGGCATATTAAAGAGCAGAGACATTGCTTTTCCAACAAAGGTCCATCTAGTCAAGGCTGTGGTTTTTCCAGTAATCATGTATGGATGTGAGAGTTAGACTAGAAAGAAAGCTGAGTGCTGAAGAATTGATGCTTTTGAACTGTGATGTTGGAGAAGACTTTTGAAAGTCCTTTGGGCTGCAAGGAGACCCAACCAGTACATCCTAAAGGAGATCCATCCTCAGTGTCCATTGGAAGGACTGATGTTGAAGCTGAACTCCAATACTTTGGCCACCTGATGTGAAGAACTTACTCATTTGAAAAGATCCTGATGCTGGGAGAGATTGAAGGTGGGAGGAGAAGGGGACGACAGAGAATGAGATGGTTGGATGGCATCACTGACTCAATGGACATGAGTTTGAGCAGCAAGCTTCGTGTGTTGGTGATGGACGGGGAAGCCTGGCGTGTCCATGGGGTCGCAAAGAGTCATACACAACTGAGCAACTGAACTGAACTTAAACATTTATAAGACGGTTTTTGGAAGAAGCATTTCAGCTGAGTCTTGGTGTGGGAAAAGAATGTTCACATATAGGGGTATGGAGGGAGAGCTTTCCAGGAGAGGAAGGTCAATTTAAAGAAAACCCCACAGAAGGAATTGGCCAGGAGCACTGATGAGGATCTTGTGTTGGGAAAAGTGATGGAAAAGGCAGCTGAGAAGTTGAATTAATATCAGATCATAGAGAACCTCAGATACTAGACTGAATAACTGAACTTTATCAGGAGACTTTAAGCTTTGTAAATGAAATGAAGGACAATTCATCTCTTGCTGCCGTGTGTCTTTAACACAGTCGGGCTTCCCAGGTGGCTCAGTGATAAAGAACCCACCTGCCAATGTAGGAGACACAAGAGACATGGATTCGATCCCTGGGTCAGGAAGATCCCCTGGAGGAGGAAATGGCAACCCACTCCAGTATTCTTTCTGGGAGAATCCCATAGCCAGAGGTGCCTGGCAGGCTACAGTCTATAGGGTCGCGAAGAGTCAGATGTGACTGAGCGTCTGAGTACCGTAGTGTAGACACTAAGTAAATACTAGTTGTTTGAGTGAGAGAATTTAACATTTTAGAGAAGAAGTGAAATGATGATCCTCTTTAAGGAGATTTTACTTGTTTGCCATGTAATAACCCGAAGACCTAGTCTGATTTCATTTACGTAGGCCAAGAACAAGAGGGGCCTGAACTTGTCTGTTGGTATTGGCTGTGAAGGAATTGAAGGTAGCTAAGATTGATTCTGGGTAATTGTAAGAGTGGCTGATACCAGGTTCTAAGTTATATTTCTATTCTTTGTGCCCTTACAGGGACCCTGTAACAAGGTTCAGGGACCCTGTCAGCTTTGTATTCAGTACCTGGCTTGAACAGGTCCTTAATATATATTTGTGGAGAGAGTTCATGCGTGGTAAGAAACCTGAGCTGGTCTTTAGTTTGAGTATAGGTAGTGATGATGATGTCAGAATTACTGAGATACTTTAACTCTAGGCAGAAATTCAAGTACTTTTATCCCCCTTCATGGTAGTCATCAATTTCACTTGAGTATTATTCCATTGTGCTAAGCTCTGATGGGAAACTTAAGTTGCTATTGACTCAGTTATCCCAGTTATTAGTTAATTGAACTGATAATAATAATAGACATGAATAGTTATTATAACAATACCGATAAATTGCATATGGAGTGAGTTTAAGCACAGAAAATATCTGTGTATGTATCACTTTCAACTCAACTTGTCTGTGTCATGTTCAAAGCAGTTAAGGTGCCAGACATTGACTTAGACACTAGGTAAAGATGAACAAAATAGTTTGTACCTTTAGGAGCTTAGAGGATGCAGAGTAAACTAAGTAGGCTATGTCAAGTGTCACAAAAAAACCCGAAGACTCTTTTGAAGAAAGGGTGATTATGAATAGAGGTCTCTGTAGTTTGGTTGAAGAGTGGTAGTTGAGGTCTTCAAGAGTGGAATTCTTGCAGCCAGATCTAGAAGGATGCTTCAGACCAGAAAACAGCAAAGCATCATAAAGCAATCAATAACTTGAGAGGGGAAGATACTGCTAAAATAGCCAACAAGGGATGTAATGTGGTGAGCTCAGAATCCTTGATCTACTGGACAGATTTCCATCTGTAAACAGATTCAAAGCAAAGAAAGGCTGTGATCAGGTCTGAAATTTGGGCAGATTAAATCATTGGCAAGTGAAGGATAAATTTTGGTGGAGAGACTAGTTGCTTGTCATGTTGAGCCATTCTGATAATCTAGGAGAAAAGTGGTAATTCCTGGAGGAAAGACTGTAGGAAAACAAAAGATGTCCTGGGTGGTGGGTGGGTTACATAGAATATTACCTGTAGACAGGAAGTATAGGGCTTCCCTGGTGGCTCAGAATTCACCTGCCAATGCAGGAAACACAGGTTCTATCCCTGGATCAGGAAGATGCCCTGAAGCAGGGAATAGCAACCCACTCCAGTATTATCTGGAAAATTTCATGGAAGAGGGGCCTGGTGGGCTATAGTCCATGGGGTCACAAAAGAGTTGGATATGACTTAACCCCTAGATTTTATTGGAGATTTGGGCTGGAAGGAAGACTTTTAAAGATTATTCTAAATTTTAGATTGAACATCTCAGAGAGGAAGAATCTGTTAACCAACAAATGAAAATGAGCAAAAGGTATTTAGGAGGAAGATTTATTTAGTATGAACATGCTGATTTTTAAAGGTACACCTGGATCATTCTTGGGAGAGGTTTGGCAAGAAGTTGAGTTTAGCCTGTAGCATCACTTTATTTTCATCCCACAGATATTTTCACCCCCACAACTATGTTATATGCATGACATTTCCGAAGAGAGGACCAATTGCAAATGTATAGTTTTAATGTTGTGCTGATACACAGTTGCATTTGAAGTTTCTAGGCATAACAGCTGACCCGTGTGTGGGCAAATCCTATTTTTTTCCAGTCATATTTTAAGGTGTTGCACATGAAACAATAATAAAAATGTCTAACCCTATGTACATCTTATTTTTTGTTATTACTCTTCACAGCACTGTGAGTTAGCCAGGAGCTCTTGCTGTAATGGTTTTGTTCTTTTATTCTTTGTGTAACACAACGTCCAATAAAGTGACAAGCATGGTTCTTGACACAAGTTTAATTTTATCAAAGGTTCTGTTCTTTTCCCAGAAAGGTGTATTTGTAGTTTAGCCCTCAAAGTACTGAATGACGAATCTCAGTCTTTCAAGTGTTCTCTCTGTCTTATCTCACATTTCATCTCTAGTCCACTTAAAAATTATTATTACCTGCAGGCTGGTAAAATGTTACAGATACAGTCTTTAGGGATATTGTTACCAGAAGGACTTGAGTCTAGTTAAAAATTCAACAAGGATTTTGCAGAACGCTTTACATTTCAGAAGGTTGATTCAGTTACAATATTTAACTTATGTAAAAGAGTTACATATGTTTAAACTTCAGTTAAATACTTTCTTCTGTAAACATTATTTTACTTAAATTACATTCTTCCTATGATCTTTAAGACAGCCTGGTGGGGCATAATCCTCCTCCTCCTCCTTTTTGCACGTGAGGATGAAGGCTCAGAGCGGTTGTGTCAAGACTCAGGGCAGCTGGGTGTAGAACCTAGATTTCCTGATTCCAAACCATTTTTTCTTTTAATGGTAAACTATTTTGATCAGTAGTAAAATTGAAATGGCTTATCTGCCAACTGAAATGCTGAACTATGTATTCCTTCTCAGAATTTCCCTTGAGGCTATTTTATGACCCTCTGAAGTTTCTAAATTGGCTGAATGTGAAGCTTCCACAGTCTGTTTAGTTTATTTAGTCTTTTTTTTTCTAAGTTTTTTATTTTTTTAATTGAAGAATAATTGCTTTACAGAATCCTGTTGTTTTCTTGCAAATATCAACATGAATCAGCCACAGGTATAACATGTGTTCCCTCCCATCTCCCTCCCTACCCCACAATTCTAGGTTGTTACAGAGCCTCTGTTTGAGTTCCCTGATACGGCAAATTCCAATTGTATTTCTCAGTCTTAAAACTACGTTCCTGCAGTAGTTTGTGTTATTTACCTCTGTGTGTGTGTATGTGTGTGTGTGTGTGTGTAGATAAGTATCTGGATCTTTAGGACTTTTGATGAGCACCCTCATAGCAGAAAACGCCTGTATTTAGGTCTGCTGATTCAGTCCTGCTTTCTGAATTTTCTTATGTAACCTTCACTGGAGGAAGGACAGGAGACCTGCCACATTACTTGGAATACTGATTTTCATCAGTGGCCTTTTATGGATTTTAGAGAGAGTTGGTCTTGAAATTTTTCTCCTTTCTTTCTATTTATCTGTCTGCCTGCCTGTCTATCTGATCTCTAAATGAAACTGCCTAGTATATTATGCCCCGCTCTTAGAAATATACCCTGTTATCACAGAGGCATTCCCTTGAAGTCTTCATCTGTTTTTGTTGTGCAAAAATACCAAAATGTATGAAAGAGGGTCAAGATTTAAAAATCACTGTGTCTGTAATCTTTCTTGGAGACTCGACTGGTCTGGTATGATGTGGACCCAGCTGTCTTCCAACTCACAGCTTTATTAGTTTTTGAATACTGGGTCAGTAATGCCTTTTGAGGACACATGAGCCGTAAGTATTCCACATCTTATGTTTCATGTTCCTTCTTCAGAACGGAGATCTGGAGAAGCCTTGTCTCACTCCAACACGAATGTGCCTGACAGATTTGAACCAGTTCATCTCCACAGTCATCTGCTAACTGAAGTTCTTAGTGCTTCTCTTTGATGTCTGTGTCATACCACTCACAGTTGTCTGCTATTTACTAAGTACCCAGTGTATGTGTGGGAAGAAAACATACGATTTACAAGCTCTTGACTCTAGTCCTGGCAAGTCTCAGCCTCTTCGGTTTTCTGCGTTTTGTCATTCAGCATTTACTACAGTTGTACTCTTCACAGGCAAACTCTGGGCTAGGTTCTAGGGATAAACATGGGAAAGGGTCTCTCTCTTTACAAGGGAGAAAGTATATAAATAAACAACTGTAACATGTGCGAAACCTCGTTAGAGGTCAAGTGGTAGGGTGGACGGGGGCTACAGAATGGCACAAAGGGAGCCTGTGGATTCCTCTGCCCAGCTGTCTGTTTTCTCCATTATTTTTCCAGATACCTTTCTTTCTTCTTCTTCGTGCATTCCTGCCCAAACCTGGTAACAAGAAAGTTAAAGGATAAATGTTTAATGTGGTTGTGGATCCACTTCCAGTTCCCCTAGGTGTCACCTTTGCCTCCAAGTTTGTGTGAGAAAGCAATTTAAATGGAATTCTAGAAGCAAAACACAGATCACAGCAGGGCTTTCTGCCAGCGATCTGCTGTGGGGAGTTGAGGGTGTGGAATGGTGGAAAAGAAATGTGACTGGTTTGTATGATACTTAGATTCTCACACTAGAGAGATGCTTGATTGCTCTAAGCCTTACCTTCCAAGGGCATTCGAAACCAGCCTTGTTTCCACTCTGGCTGGGTTGCTGAACCCTGAAGATTTAATCCTTATTACTGATAAGAACAGAAAGAATGTGACTTATCTCTTCAATCTCTGCAAAGATGGAAGGAAAAACCATTTCTCGGAACATGATTACACGTTATTTGACAGCTTTCCAGTTTGCCCATTAATTTAGGTGTTTGAATAAGTAAACTCCATTGGGGGGAGTTGAGTATCATTTACTTTATAAATGTGATAGTTCCTTTTTGAAGTGACCCCACTCTTACCCCTTCCTCCACCATTCAAACAGAGTTTAAATATTTGCCAGGGCAGATGTTTGATTTTTATCTTAGCTCTTTCTTTGTTTAACTTTATTCTCATGGGTGGTTAAGTGGAAGATAAGGGGGTTCTTGTTTAATTCTTTTCAACTGGTGTTGCTCAAATATTTGGAGAGCAGACACTTCCCAGAAAGAATGAGTGGGAACCTGGTTGAATGGAGGTGAAATGAAATGTCTCCCTGTCATATCTGAGTAAACCAGGAACTGTTGGGCTGTTACTCAGATGCTTTTTGGTGTCCAGATCTCCTTTTTTTAAGATTTTTTTTTTTAATGGGAACCTTTTTTTAAAGTACTTATTGAATTTGTAACAGTCCTATTTCTGTTTTATGTTTTGATTTTTTGGGCCACGAGGCATGTGGGATCTTAGCTCCCCAACCAGGGATCAAACCTGCACCCTCCCATATTGAAAGGTGAAGTCTTAACTACTGGTGTATTTAGTCCCTCGGTGATGTCCAGCTCTTTGCGACTCCATAGACTGTAGCCCGCCAGGCTCCTCTGACAATGGGGATTCTTTGAGCAAGAATACTGGAGTGGGTTGCCATGTCCTCCTTCAGACAATCTTCCCAACCCAGGGATCAAACCTGGGTCCCCCACATTGCAGGTGGATTCTTTACCTACTGAGCCACCAGGGAAACCTTAACCACTGGACCTCCAGGGAGATCCTTCTGGACCTCCTTTCAAAGTCTGCTGTAGCTGCTGGGCTTTGCCATCTTTGCTTCCCCCACCACACCGCCCAAAAAAAAGAAAAAAAAAATGTGTGCTGCTCTTAAAATGGAACTTGGTGATTTGGTGACACCCAGCAGCAAGGGTCTGCCTTGGGCTGGGAGATCCATCACAAGCCTCAGAGCATTTGTTCCACGCCAGCTTCTGAGCCCACACCAGGTTTTGCTTCCTCAAGAAATGGTGTGTATCTGTGGTGGTCTTTTAAAAAAAAAGAAACACTCGTGTGCCTGTCTCTAGCAGTGATTAAAAACAAGGAAACAGGTTAAAAAAAAATTCCCTACCCCATTAGCTGTCATCATATTGGCTTTATTTATGGACTCAACTATCAGTGTAAGCCTTGCTCTTCTGAGATATCCACAGGGATTTGCTTTTTAAATTATTACCTTTAAAATGTGCCCGTGAACAATACCACATTTCAGCAGCACCCTTGGAACTCACACTGTGGGTGTGGTTTTTCTGTGCTACATGATAAATTGGCCAGACTTTGCCTGGAAATGTTGAGGAAAACCCAGGGTTTTAAGTGATTTGCCTGGCAAATCACCTTCCATAGGAAATTTAAACAAAGACCAAGAAAGAGATTCCGGAAGTAAACCCCAACTGGTGTATGTCTTTCTCTCTTTTGTATCTTTTCCTTTCTAAACTGGGACTCCACTGAAAAGTTGATTTACACTGTGAACCGAGGCTGAATGAAATCCAATTGGAACTCACTTGAACACTGTTTTGATGTAAGATTCAAAGCTTCTGCAAATTTATTTTATCTTCTACATTTGCTGATCTCCTGCTTGTAAATCCTGTTGAAGGAGAATAAAAATGACTGCAGCCTGATGGGAATTAAATGTCTGAAGTTCAAAGCAGTTTGCACATCAGAGCAAACGTCAATCAAATGAACATCTTGCAAGCCAGGCAGGGAGTGAATTTCTCCATGGGGAAGAGATCAAAGTGGGAGTCACAGTTCTGTTTTCTCCCTCGGGATGCAGTTTCGATCAGTTGTTCATGAAAGTAAATCCAGAAGGAAGTTTTTTCTTTTTTTTTTTTTTAACTTGAGGGGGTAGGAAAGATGGAGTTATTTCTCTTGAAACTAAATTTCAGGCCCTGGTTTTATCTTATGAAAATAAATACAGAAAGCAGTCATAATCCAATATCTCTCCTTTTTAGAGAGAAAGTCTACAGGAGATTTATATAGGATTATTCTCTTATTGTTATGACTTTTTTAGAGGATATATGCAAAGATAAGTTGAGTTGCCTGCTTATTTCATATGAAAATCTATAATTTTATCAGTTCTTGACCTTATAAAACCTGAAATTTTATAAATGTGACTGGCAGCTTATATATTTCTCAATGAAAAATCTTTTAGGTAACCCTTAAGAGTAACTGACGTGTTTTTATAATGGTTTAGAAGCATGAACTTTGCATTTCTCACAGTCTCCAAATCAGGGTAAACAGTACATTTCTTCTTAGAAATCATCTTTTCTAAAAGGCACGTGTGCATTAAATGTACTCTCATTTTAGGCAAGGCAGCTGTTCCACTGAGGCCTGGAGATAACTCAGGTAACTGGGATGGCGCTAAGCAAGTTTTACTGGGTTGGCCAAAAAGTTTGCTCAGAGTTTTCCGTAAGAATTGATGGGTGTTTGGAGTTCAAAAGAGAAGTGAGCATTAGTGTGTGTGGCTGAGTAGAAGGGGAGAGATAATCACAGGGGTTTTGCTCATGAAATTACTTCTCCCAACTGACTCACCCGCTCGGAAACACACCATGCTCATGCATCTCTTAAGCCCCCTGTTGACACCTGCTCCCATACCTGGCTGCTCAGCAGCAACGTCAGCAGCCATAGAAACAGGGTGAGGTTTGTTTCTGCAGGTTTCGTGTTAATTCGCCTGGGAAGTGGATGCTCCTCACGTGTGAGGGAACTCAAGACAATTGAGAGGTTGTACAACCATGGCCACTTAGAGAATTCCATGGACCATGAGGCAGGAGAAAGGAGAGTGGTTGTCTTGTCCTTGAATCCTTTAAGTATCAGAATGTTGGCACTTGAAGGAAATAAATTAATTTAAAACCACCAGTATTCACTATGTGTAGATTACCCAGGGAGCAAGAATTGCATTTTGTTTCATCCTTTCCTAGTAAACAAGTCTGTGAGCTAACTAGAGGAGAGGTCATATTGCCCTCTGGCTGAGGTTCTCCTGCAAAGTGGTTCTTTAATTCTCAAACAGCAGGGTGGATTTCTTCAGAAAATGAATGTCTTCAGGTATTTGACGTGCTTTTTGGGATCAGGTTTGATCTCTGGAAGGCTGTGTGTTTATACTTTACCAACTGGGGCTTCTCTGACCCTGTTTTATGGTTTTATGCCTTGTTCACATTTGTGGCCGTTGTCCATTATGTTATTTAGCAGCCACCTGAAATTCACTGTCCCATGGAGAATTTTTCAGAATTTGGTGAAATTTCCTCTGTTTGTTCTCCTATTTCTATCTTATCTTTGGTGTACATAGCCATTTGTTTAAGTCATCAGATTACCTGAATGCCAGGTTCTTTCTCCCAGAGAATGTTAACACCAGGAAAAGGAGAAAAATTGCTATGAGCTGTGTCTCTTCTCTGTGTGGAGAATGGACATGCTCACTCTTTCCATCTGGAACTTATAGCCGCCTCTGCTGCCCTGAAACCTCTCAGATTTCAGAAACCTTTCAAATTCAGATTTGAATGGAAAGGGACCTTGAGGCTTTTCTGGAGTGCAATAGTAAAAGTAACCCTAAAGTGGACCATTCCAAAGTTATGCCAGTGGTGAACATTTTAAAAATCCAAGTTATCTACAATTGATAGAGAATAGCTGCCTTTAATATTATATCCTCTCCATCTTCCTCATCTTTGTCCATAGAGTTCTTTCTCTGCAGCTATCCATTGTGAGTCTTATGCTTAGCAACTGTCATTTCCTATTGAGTAAAAAGCAAAGATTTCCCCTAAGCCCCACAAGCCTTTAGAATAATCCTTTTCTTTGAGAGAACTGAATCGTACTTCAGTTGTTTTAGATAATGCTAATGACAATTTATTGATTTTATTGAGATACAGTATAATGTATTCATTATGAAGGAGAGCTTGAATATATGTTCATATCTTGATCCTGTTACTTCCCAACTGTGAAGCTTGGACTTCTTAATTAACATTTCTGTGCCTTAGTTTCTTGGTCTTCAAATGAAATAATAGTAGTATTTCTCTCAGGTTTGTAATGATTAGGTGAATTGATCTTTGTAAAACACTTGGAATGTTCTTGATACAATGTAACATGGGAGCTGTTAACTGTTACCATTACTAATACACCTAATATTCATTATTATTATTTATTAAATGTTTACTATGTACAAGGCTCTTCAGAGCTATTTTCTGGTTACAAAATAGATATAATTTTTATCACCATCTTACAGATGAGAAAAATGGGGCTTCAAACATGTAAGTTCTATGCAAGAGTTAGCAATAAGCCTTTTAAACCCAAACTCCAGTTCAGGTCTGTGTACGTCTGAGGGCATGCTCCCGACCATGACACAGCATGTTTTGCCAGGTGGCAGTTCCTGTTTCATCTCAGATGTTCCCTGAATATGATTGAATGAAATATGCAGAGCTTTTCGGTGACTTCGCTTCTTGTCCTTCCACAGCAGTCAGCTACCAATAAGAAAACTTACATTCCCAGCAATGTACTGGACCTGAGAGAGAACTATAAATCCTCAATAACCCACAATCCCATTGGCAGAACTAAGACTTCTCAGATATGCGAAAGGTTATGGAGAGAATTGGGCATTCGAGTGCTGGGTGGTAGAATTTAGACAATAAGGCTTCCATAACAAAATATCTTGGCATTTTTTTTCTTACTATACCTTTATTTAGTGTGTGCAGAAGGCAAAATAAGTAAGATAATTTGCTCATTATTTATAATAAACCTTATGTTAGAATTTTTATTGAGTAGTATTTTGTTGATATAAGTAGAATCTAAAACCAACCAGTCTTATCTATCAGACATCAACTTTATTGACATTATACTAAGCTTGTTTATAAAAGATTATTTAAAAATTAGGGTAAACAGACACAAGAGGAGAAAAGGCTCCTCATAGGCTTGGGGCTGACAAGAGGACTTCCTGCGACGAAAATCAGAAGAGCTCGTCTTTGTGGAATGGGCACTATGAACTCTGAAAAGCATCACAGTTGGGACCCATCAGAAAAGAACCTGTGCTGATTAGGACTATGGTCTGAGTAGAACTACAGGTTGGGACACAGTGGGAAAAGCAGGTTGGGCAGATTATTGATGACAAGCACTATATAGCGAAACCTTTTTATGACTGACAAATGTCTACTGAGCACCCACTCTCGTTAATGTGTCACTTGCAGTTTTATTGTTATAAAAAATATTTTCTTTAATGCTCTGAGAGATGGTCTTTTCAGTACAGAAAGGAAAACAGCCTATAAAAATAGTTCCCTAGTCTCCCTGGTTCAGGAGTGAACTATCATTTCACAGTGGTCAAAGAAATCTGTATGTGTGCTGCACTGGATTTTGACCCTCTCCAGAGTTGGGGCTGATGGCCCAGGTCCTGGCCATAGAGACTCCATCCAGGGAAAGAGGGCTGTCTTCGGGCTTACACTTCTTCTGGGAGAAGTTGTCAGCTGCTCTCTTGAGTTGCCCATCCTCTTTAACAAGTTCTTTATGTGTCACTTAAATAAAGCAATACGTGTGCCTCATCCTTGGACAGGGAGGTAGTGATGAGGTCAAGCCTTTCTTAGGTCCCTGATTTGCTATGTGTTCCTTGGTGTCACTTTCCTCAACTGAGAGATAGGTAGGTGTGAAAAAGGTTTGTAATTTGTATAGCTAAGTCCAGTTATGAGTTTCAGACATACCTAAGAATTCCTCTGCTGTCTTCAAACTGAAAGATCCTCTGTCCTTGGTCTCTTTGAGGCATAGGGAGAAGTTCCTGGAAAGCCTTTGTACTGCTTTATTTCTAAAGGAATCTACATGACAGGATTGGAGGGCTTCTTACCCCTCAGGAGCCTGTCAAAGTCAGATATCAAGAAGGACTTTACCCTAGACTCACTGCTTCTGAATCTTCCAGGGTAGAGCCCAGGAATCTGCATTCCAACATGTTGCCAGGTGATTCTGATATGGCTTAGACTTTCGATAATTAGGAACCATTTATCTGAGGGATGGTCCTCAGTTGTTAGACCTCTGGAGCCTTCCACAGGAATCCAAAATAGGGCTAAGCACATATGAAGAATGTTCGTAGACGATCAGTTAATATGAGTGCCTGCTTTTGACAAGAACAATGCTTAGTATTTTATATATATATATATATATATATATATATATATACACACACACACACATACACATATATGTATACACACAGTGGTGAATAAAACCAACAAGACATGGGATCTGCTCTCAAGGGGCTTTTGTCTGTTCATATGACCTGAACCATAAAAAGCCACCCATTAAAAACATTTACAAGTGTTGTCCAATTAAAAAGACATATACAAATGGATCCATAAATTTAAAATTATTC
This sequence comes from Cervus elaphus, assembly GCF_910594005.1. NCBI lineage: Eukaryota > Metazoa > Chordata > Mammalia > Artiodactyla > Cervidae > Cervus > Cervus elaphus. Next base: position 101,762,521 of record NC_057834.1, on the reverse strand, counting down.
TCTTGCCCTGAGAGAAGATGGAAACATTTGACATAGACTAGGAAAGCATTCAAAATCAAGTTTTTCAGGGTAAGTGATAAGTGAACAAAGACTTGAAGGATAATTAGGTAATCAGGAGAACCTTCTAGACTTGCATTGTCCAACATGGTAGCCACTATTTGGTGACTGTTTACATTTAAATTAAGGGTAAGCAAAATTGAAAATTTAGTTTCTCAGTTACAGTAGCCACATTTCAAATGCTCAGTAGTCACATGTGGCTACCATATTGAACAGTGCGAAAATGACACATTTTCATCATCTCAGAAAATTCTGTAGGACTGCCCCAGTCTAGATCAGAGGTGATGAAACAAGTGTGGTACACCACCTATTTTTGAAAATTGAGTTTTCCTGGATACAGCCATATTTATTCCTCAAAATTTCTCTTTGGCTGCTTTCACACCATGATGGCAGAAGTTGGTCATTGTGACAGAGACCTTGTAGCCCACAAAGCCTAAATATTATGTCTTTAATTTAAAAAGTGTGTGAGGGAATAGATTTAATATGACCATCTAGCGCATGGAGAGCAAGTGAGTTCCTTGTCTAATGCTACTCTTGCTTCACAGATGCTAAATGCTAAAACAAGAGAGGACAGTGAGATTATTTTGCTTTGCCAGCATACACTCTGGCAGCTGCTGATGTATTAATCTCTTCTTTTCTCTCCATCTGTGGCTTTTGAGGCCGCAATCTTCTCGTCTAGACAAACTGGAGCAGGTCCAAGGAAGAGTGACCACACTTGTAAAGCAACTGTATCCTTGGAGGCACAGTTGACAATGTTGATATAATTCTATACTGGATGAGAGACTGGACTAAAGAGTCTCTTAAAATCTCTTAAAAGGTCTCCTCTTTTGAGATGATATGTATCAAAACAAAACTGCTTTGGAACCCAGTGCACCCTTTGAAAACCCAGCCCCATTGCTTACACAGCCAGTTCAATTTAATAGTTCTTATAAAAAAGATCCATAAAATCAACATTCATGTGAATGATAAAGTAGATCTTGATTTTTAGGAGTGTTTCTTCAGGGTTGTAAGAGCTTCTATACCTGTGTTAATGAAATTTCATTAATGATATTTATAATCAGAGATACACATTTAACACTAATTTTTAAAAACCTAATTTCAGATTGAGTTTATTTGCAGGTAACTCTTAGAAACTTCTTGAATCTTCTCAGTATCTGAAATCCAAAATAGCTTACTTCGAAGTTCATGAGTTTTCTCTTTTGTTACTTCTGGATAAAATTCACTGGAAAATAGTCTTAGTGACTATATATAAATGAGTCAGTAGATTTTCTTATTATTTTCTTGTAGATTGTTTGCCCTGGCAAATGAGTCATAATTACATTTGTGTTTATTGATCAGCTACTAGCCAGAGACTTAGCATTGTTCTAACTCTAGTATCAGCCTTGCACTCCCACTAGAAATCAGGAAAGACTTTGGCCTCATCTATGTTACAACCTGAAACATGCAAGCTGTGTATCATTTATCAGGAGAGGAACTGTAGCACATTGTTCACAGCCTTTTCACAGCTTTGGAAAATGTTTTTTCTATTTTTTCAGATAAGAAACCTGGAGCTCAGACAGATGGTACAATTTATGCAAGTTCACAAGTGTAATAGTGACAAAGCAAGGATTCAAATCTAGACCTTTCCTACTCTGCGGCCGTTCCGTCTCCTTCACTACTGTCTGCTTTTATTCTTGGTCATTGGTTTTCAGACAGAATAATTTAAAGAATTTTTTCACAAGTCACATGAGAGCTCAAGTCTGAATGTTTGTCATTCTGGTCTAAATTTTGTCAAATCTATTTTCTGTATGATATCATCAACAGTACCTGCTCATTCACTGCAGGGAAAGTTGTCTTGAAGAATTTTCTTTTTTTAAATCTTCTTAGAACTTATTTTGATTGCTAAAACCTTTAGATGCAGATGTTGGGTTTGCCCACACTACTCTGAAGTGATTTTTTTAAATATTTAAATTGAAATTTTACTATTCATGAGCTGACTTATTCTGTACACAGTATGAACTATTAACTTCTGTTTGTTTTCTGGATTGAATAATGACCAGATAAATATTGCTGATTCTCTTCTGTTGTTTCAGATTTGATGGGAACTTTAATACCAATGTATCTAGAACAATTAGTTGTGATCGACTATCTACTACTGTTAATAGCCGGGCCTTCAATCCAGGACGAGACTTAAATTCAGGTTAGTAATCTCTTGACTTCATAAAGGTGAACTGTTTTCCACCACATTTTTGAATAAATGTATTGCTTTACATTTAGTTTGGAAGAAAAAAAGTATGTTCTTAAAGTTAGGTATTTCTTTCTGGCAAGCTGACACTCAAAATAGGGAAAGGAAAAAGAAAATAAAGCAGACATATATTGAGCATTCACTACATTACATCTATGTTTGTGAACCATGCCATGTGATTTGCTAGATTCTTCATCTATTATCTCGTTTGTTAGCAGATTCACATTTAAAGGTTACCTTAGAGACCCAATTGTCTCTGCATTAGGAAGTGTTGAATTTCATTTGTATTCCCTGTTTATAATTTTTAATTGGAGGAGGCAGTTTGAAGAATGATGAGGTTACTTTCCTACTACTGAACAGTGCCATGATGCTGTACAGTCATCCCTCAGGATCTGCAGATACTTGGTTCCAGGGAGCCCCCATTGACACCAAAATCTGCAGACGCACAAGTCCCTTACATAAAATGGTGAGGTATAAAGAATACAGCTGGCATTTTAGATCTGTGTATTTCACATCTGTGGATATGGGCAACTGACTATATGTTGAACTTTCTTATTGGTCTGGTCGGAGCTCAGTCATATGTGATAGTAATTACTACTAGGGTTAGGACATGTGTGCCCATAGTTACATATAGCTTCAAATTGGCACCATGTCTCTGCTTTCTTGCCCTAGAGTTCCAATCTACATTTCTCACCCGGTCTTGTTCACAGCTGTTGAGTGATGGGCCTCGAACCTGAAGGCTTCGCCTTTTAAAAACTGGAAGTGTTAAACAGCTAGGAATAAAAAATTACCATATGACCAAACAATCCCACTACTGGGCATATACCCTGAAGAAATCATAATTGCAAAAGACGTTTGTACCCCAGTGTTCATTTTGGCACTATTTTAGTACCTAGGCCATGGAAGCAACCTAGATGTCCATCAACAGGCGAGTGGATGAAGAAGCTGTAGTACATATATACATCAGAATATTACTCAGCCATAAAAAGGAATGCATTTGAGTCAGTTCTAATGAGGTGGATGAACCTAGAGCCTTTTATGTAGAGTGAAGTAATCAGAAAGAAAAAAACACATATCATATAGTAAGGCATATATGTGGAATCTAGAAAGGATACTGATGAACCTATTTGCAGGGCAGCAATGGAGACCCAGACTTTGAGAACAGACTTGTAGAAACGGAGCAGGGGAAGGAGAGGTAGGGCTGAATGGAGAGAGTAGCATGGGAGCATGTACATTACTATTTATAAAACAGATAGTCAGTGGGAATTTGCTATATGACTCAGGAAACTCACATGGGGCTTTGTGACAACCTAGAGGTGTGGGATGGGGTGGAATGGAGGCTCAAGAGGGAGGGACATATGTATACCTATGTCTGATTCATGTTACTGTATGGCAGAAACCAACACAATATTGTAAAGCAATTATCCTTCAATTAAAAATAAATTAATTAAAAAATAAAAGCTAGAAATGCCTTTAGAAATTACCTACCAACCGCAGTCCTAGTATTTTACCAAGGAATAGTCTGAGGCTCAGAATGGTCCTAAGACTTCCCTCATCACTGGAGAGATAAAAGATTTAATCCTTATACACAAAGAAGTATATTTCCCAGATTCCAGGTCTCTGGGAAACATGTATAAGACAAGAGAAAAGCCAGAGACCCAGAATATTTACTTGTAGAGCCCTACCCAGCATTGGTTCAGAGGAAGAATTCTAGTCTTTGGGCATTGTATACACAAACCAGGTAATCTATTAGGTCTGGAAAGAAAGAACTATAAGCTTTATGTTGCTTAGGGATTAAAAAACTATAGCTGTTAGCTAAATGATGCAACCTAAATCTGCCAGGCACTTCTTGTCTAGACCAATATATAATTAATTCAGTCATTTTTTTAAAAATTGGTCGGAGAATCTGGAGGCTTTCTTGAGAAGGTGGGATTTACTACTAGAAAGAGAATCCAGTGAAAATACTTTTCATAAAAAAATAATTGAAGAGAGTAGAGAAGGGCATGGAATGGGCAGAGAGACATTCTAATGGGAGATTCCAAGGCTGGCTCAGGGCAGAGGGCTGGAACTTGAGTCTTTCATTTCCCAGATTCAGTATTTGCTCTCTTTCCCTCAGTTGTGCCCAGTACAGAATGTTTAAGAATAAGAGAAGAGCTGGGAAGGATTTCCAAGATATTTGACCTTATCAACAAGAATGACAGAGTTGATGGGGAGGTGAGGAAGAACAGGTTTCTGTGGGAGGAAAGGAATCGACATCTCAGTTTTAGAAATGTTAGTTATCCAAGGGAAAATGTCTCAGAGACAGTGGTGTATACAAGTCTGGGGTTAAGAGAATGGGCCAGACTGGACATTTATCACTTAGATTCATTGTGTATAGTGAGTCAAAGTCACTCAGTCATGTCCAACTCTTTGCAACACCATGGATTGTAGCCCACCAGACTCCTCTGTCCATGGAATTCTCCAGACAAGAACACTGGAGTGTTTGCCATTCCCTTCTCCAGGGAATCTTCCCGACCCAGGGATCTAATCCTGTTCTCCTGCATTTTAGGCCAATTTGTTATCATCTGAGCCACCAGGGAAGCCCAAAGTGAAAGCCACTCAGTCATGTCCAACTCTTTGTGACCCCATGGACTATACAGTCCATGGAATTCTCCAGGCCAGAATACTACAGTGGGTAGCCTTTCCCTTCACCAGGGGATCTTCCCAACCCATGGATCAAACCCGGGTCTTCTACATTGCAGGCAGATTCTTTACCATCTGAGTCACAAAGGAAGCCCAAGAATACTGGAGTGGGTAGCCTATCCCTTCTCCAGTGGATCTTCCCAACCCAGGAATCAGACCAGGGTCTCCTGCACTGCAGGTGGATTTTTTACCAACTGAGCTATCAGGGAAGCCCAGACAAGTCTGGAGTCCAGAGAATGGGCCAGACTGGACATTTATCACTTAAATTCATTGTGTATAGGCAATACTTAAATCATGAGACTCAGTAGGATCATACAGCAAGTGACCATGGGGAAAAAATAATGACAAACGGTCCAAAAACTGAGTCTTGGGACACTTTACAACTTAGAGTTAAACTCTAAGAGGAAGCAGTAAAGGAATCTAATATGGCAATCAGTCTGGTAAGAGAACCAAGAGAGCCTGAAGCCAGATGACAAAAGTGTTTCAAGACAGAGGGAGAGATCAACTGTGCCCTTAGTAAGATGAAGTAAGATGACGGCTCTTGAGAAAATAAAATTTAGCAACACCAATTAGCTGGTGAATTTGACAAAGGTTGTTTGATGGAATGGTAGCGTAAAAGAAAGGCTGATCTTCATCAGCTCAGGCTCTTAAGAATGGAGCAGGAGCACATGAATGCCAAAGGTTTGCTGAATGGAAAGCTGGAGGGCCACAGGGAGACTAAATAATATTTTTAAATTGAGAGAAATTATGGCACGGTCATGTGCCAAAGGGAATGATTCAGTAGATAAAAGAGAGAAGTGAAGAGAGACAGTTGCTACAGCCTTATCCTTGATTAGGCAAGAGATGGTGGGATTCCAAGTAGAAGATGGAAAAGCACAGAGTATTCATTCTTAATGGGAAGAAGGAAGGAGTAAGTGTGTGGAAGGCCCATAATGACCAATGTGATGTCAGGAACTTGGGGGCATGACCTGCAATAGTGATTGTGTTTTCTCAGAGAGTTAGAAAGCAAGACCCTCAGCTGAGAGTGAGGCTAGGAGGCAGGGAGAGCAGGTTGGAGGAGGCACTGAAGACCTATTAATTACACTAAGATTTTCTTCTGTGATGGAGGTTTTGGAGTAGAACTCAGCTGCACATGATTGGGGATCCTGACAAAATGCTGTTTTATTACAGTCTTTATTTGTCAAGGGAAAGGTGGGGAGGAAGAGGATGGTCAGGGAAGAGGTAGGTTGTTAAAGATCAGATCTTGAACTTGGCTGTTTCCAAGATCACGTCCCAAGTATTGATATAACATCCTCACTGACAAGAGTTGTTCTCAGCACAGTTGACGCAGCTAGATTTACAAGCCGTTTTTGGCAGTGTTCAGGTATTTGAAAACGGACTTGCTTGTATTTGAAGTTTTGTGACGTTCCACCAGGCAGTGGCTTCAGCCAAAGTCCACATTCTTGAACAGTCATTTGTAATATGAGAGGAGTGGGAGATGGGGGAGGCTGACCTCACAGCTCCCCTCCCCCTCCGCTCTGGCTCATGCCCCTTTTCAGAGGAGAATTAATGTGCTTGCGAGGCTATCACATGTCTGATATTTACATCTGTAAAATGTCCAGCCTTAGGCTCTTTCAGTCTGTATATAATCCATCAATGGGTTCCTAATTGATAACACAGTTTCAGATTGCCTCTCAGACTAGCTGGAAACAGACTCACATAAATTGTAAACCATTCTTAGCTTCATTTATCCAAAACCAGGTCATGTGTCCATCCATCCAACACACATGAGTATTCTTTGTCTTAAAACGACCCCACCACATCTCTACTTTCTAAATTGACTCCTTGTCCCCGATTCTATACAAATAGCTGACGTTCAGTAGTGCATGTGTTACATGATGGTATGGGTCATGTTTTGCTCAGGGTCTTTCCTGCTTTTATCCCTAGTTTCTCACTTTCTCTCTCTGTCTCTCTTTTAAATTCCTGCTGAGCTATTTTCTTGTGCATAGCCTGATCCCTAAAGAGAGTTTATTTGAAGAGTCCAAGGAAAGTTGCCTCTTGCTCTCTTGAGTTACGCAATTCAGGTGAGAGTGGAAGTGAGAGTTACTCTTTCTCACCGAAAGAAAGGGTGTCTGGACTTTCTTGTGTTTGATTTAAAGAGCATTTGAAGTTGCAAACTTCGATCTTGGTCACGTTGCCATCTTCATTGAGAAACAGGATTCATGGGGTGAAAGAGGCGCTTGTAAGTCACGTTACAGCAGTAACTGCTGCAGGAGGTACAGATGGGCCCTGGAGGCTGTGGACCAAGCTGCTAATTTCAATGGCTTCATCACTTCCTTCTTTGAATGACAAGGATTGGCTATGTGCTGTAGGTTTTTTGTTTTTCTTTAAAATGACTTGAAAATAATCTGTTAAAAATGTTAATTCCAATGCAATGTGAAGCTAATGTTCTACCTAAAAAAAAAAAAGAGAACAAAATCAATCAAGCTAGGAATTTCTAGGATTTTGTATGCCTAATTAATCCAGCTTTGTGATTGCGATAGTATCATGAAAGATGTGATAATTATTTAAAAAACTTTTCAATCACTTAGAAATCTAGACTCTTGAGATTATGATTCCATTTACATTCATGTATGGTGGTGGGTGTATATATGTATATACATAAAACGAAGAACACAGGGTGAGAGCTGGACTGTGAAGAAAGCTGAGCGCCAAAAAATTGATGCTTTTGTACTGTGGTGTTGGAGAAGACCCTTGAGAGTCCCTTGGACTGCAAGGAGATCCAACCAGTCCATCCTAAAGGAGATCAGTCCTGGGTGTTCATTGGAAGGACTGATGCTGAAGCTGAAACTCCAGTACTTTGGCCACCTCATGTGAAGAGTTGACTCATTGGAAAAGACCCTGATGCTGGGAGGGATTGGGGGCAGGAGGAGAAGGGGACGACAGAGGATGAGATGGCTGGATGGCATTACCGGCTCAACGGACATGAGTTTGAGTAAACTCCAGGAGTTGGTGATGGACAGGGAGGCCTGGTGTGCTGCGATTCATGGGGTCGCAAAGAGCTGGACACGACTGAGCAACTGAACTGAACTGAAGTACACAGACAAAGGGAACCTTTCTTCGCCTTGATTCCCCTTCAAGTTCTATTCTTCTACTGTGAGCTACTTTGGAGTCTCATCTTCTAGGTTTCTTACAACAATCCTACTACACTGATTTCAGAAGATTTTACTAGCCACATAGATTCTCATGTGTATGTATACTCTTTCCATAATACCTGTGATCATAATGGATACAGCCTGGTTTTTTGTTGTTGTTGTTTTTTACTTAGCAAATATATTCAGAATATTCTTATGTGTCTATGAAAACAAATATACTTCTCTAAAGTCTCTATCGTTGTAGCAATGTATAATTGTGTAACAATGTTAAATCAACCAGTCTAGTCCAGTTCAACATTGAGATTGTCCTAGTTTTTCACTATATCATTGCTCCTTTGTGTGTATGTGCAGTAACTCGCTTCAGTTGCTTTTGACTCTTTGCAATCCTATGTACTATAGCCCACCAGGCTCCTCTGTCCATGGGATTCTCCAGGCAAGAATACTGGAGTGGGTTGCCATGCCCTCCTCTAGGGGATCTTCCCGACCCAAGGATTGAAGCCAGGTGTCCCACAATGCAGGCAGATTCTTTACCACTGAGCCAGATTGCTCAGGGAAGTCCTCTTTGCTGCTTTGGATCTCAAGTGACCCCTACACGGTTTCACATGATTGCTATACAGCAGTTGGCATGAAAGCTTCCTTTTTTGAAACTTTATCATCCTTAGTTTCTATAAAATTGTTCTGTGCCATTTATCCCCAGACTTCTCTGCCCAGCCTTTTTCATCCTTCTTCTTGGGCTCTTTTTTCCTAAGGTGGATGTCCCCACATGTCCTCTCTTCACCCCCTCACTTTTCTCTCCCTGAATGTTCTCAATTTATGCAGCACCCCTGCTCCTACCACGTGCTCAGTTCAGTCGCTCAGTCATGTCCGACTCTTTGTGACCCCATGAATCACAACACACCAGGCCTCCCTGTCCATCACCAACTCCTGGAGTTTACTCAAACCCATGCCCATCGAGTCAGTGATGTCATCCAGCCATCTCATCCTCTGCCGTCCCCTTCTCCTCCTGCCCCCAATCCCTCCCAGCATCAGGGTCTTTTTCAATGAGTCAACTCTTCACATGAGGTGGCCAAAGTACTGGAGTTTCAGCTTCAGCATCAGTCCTTCCAATGAACACCCAGGACTGATCTCCTTTAGGATGGACTGGTTGGATCTCCTTGCAGTCCAAGGGACTCTCAAGAGTCTTCTCCAACACCACAGTACAAAAGCATCAATTTTTTGGCGCTCAGCTTTCCTCACAGTCCAACTCCCACATCCATACATAACCACTGGAAAAACCATAGCCTTGACTAGATGGACCTTTGTTGGCAAAGTAATGCCTCTGCTTTTTAATATGATATCTAGGTTGGTCATAACTTTCCTTCCAAGGAGTAAGCATCTTTTAATTTCATGGCTGCAATCACCATCTGCAGTGATTTTGGAGCCCAAAAAAATAAAGTCAGCCACTGTTTCCACTGTCTCCCCATCTATTTCCCATGAAGTGATGGGACTACTCAATTCTAAAGCTCTATCTCCAGCTGTGGCCTGTTTCTGAGTTTATTTATTGAAGAACCAACTTCAGGACACGTATTTCTCTATGATAATCCGGTAACTACCTCAAAAATTAAACCATCAAACAAACAAGAACACTTTCCTCTAAACTTACTCCCCAATCTGGAATATATTGTTGGTACCCTCTCCTGGCTACACTGGGAATTCTTCCTCATCTTCTTCTACCTGAGACTTTAGGCTTTAATGGTTTTGACCAAATGAGAGCATAAGTGAATGACTATTCACTACATACAAGACACCTGCTAGGGCATTTACCTGTGTGTCCCTCTTCCTGCTCATCACATCCCCTTGTAATGTAGGTCTCATTATCCTTTTCATTAAAGGGAAACTTGGCTTAAATTCCATAGTTCAAAGGTGTATCTTGAATCCTCTTGTTTTTTCCACTTGAGTACCATAGATTTAAATCTTCATTGCCTTTCTAGAAGACAAATTAATGTAGAAATCTCCCCCAAAGTTTCCCTTCTCCTATTCATCCTCATTTTCAATGTATTCTGCACATGGTAGATATTCTAAAGTACTCACTCTACAACTCCATTTCTCAAAAGCTCTGATTGCTTCCCTCAACCTTTCAAATAAAGATGAAAGCCTTTAAGTTTCATCTTCTGCTCTTCTTTCACTTCCTTGTGCCCTCTGAGCTGTATCCTCAAGGAATCCCTTTCATTTCTCCAAATCCCTAGTTTTTATCACTCCTCCATACTTTGCTCTTATTAGGTACGAATTCCTTGTCTGTTGTAGCAGATTGGGTTTACTAGGAGGCAGACTCTGAGATGGAGGTTGGCAATCTTCGGGGAAAGGAAAGGAGACAGAGTTGAGCAGTAGGAGAAGATGGGCTGAGGTACTGCCTCGGTGGAGTCCTCAGCCACACCCAGGGGAACTTAGAGGTTGGGGTGGCCCCTCAGAGTTCTGTCAGCCCAGTCACAACTCTTTATTACTTTACTCCAAGATCCATTCTTACTATAGAATTTTAGTTTTTTTATGCTGGACATCTGTTTGATGCTCTACTCCTTTTAATTTATTTTTTGTATGCCAGGTGTTTAATCCAGTCCCTTGCCCATAGAAAGTACATAGGAAAGTGAAAGTGAAAGTTGCTCAGTTGTGTCCGACTCTTTACGACACAATGGACTATACAGTCCAGGGAATTCTCCAGGCCAGAATACTGGAGTGGGTAGCCTTTCTCTTCTCCAGGAGATCTTCTCAACCCAGGGATCGAACTCAGGTCTCCCACATTGCAGGCAGATTCTTTACCAGCTGAGCCACAAGGAAAGCCCAAAAGGTACAGTAAATGCTTGAATAGAATGAATAGAACTAGGATTTTCTTTGTAATTTTGTTGTCTCACCTTTATAATGGAATAATCAAGGCTTTTGTAACAACCTTAGTGAAGAATAGAATGTAGATGTGATATGGTGTTAATCAGCACTGGTTTTCTTAGCTTAGGAAATCAGCACATATAAATGTCTCAGGTATATGGAGACTGTTAAAACAGACTATCCAGATGAATAGTTTTCATGAAACTAACTGTGGTGATTTCAAATATACAATGCGCACAGGAAAATCAATCTGTTACTCTTTGGTACCTCATAAACCATTGTATACTTCTGTCTTATTCTTACCATGGATACCAAGGGAAAATATTCATCAGTGTTATATAAATGAGAAACAGGCCTAGAGAAGTTAACTGATCTATGTAAAGTCAAACAAAAAAATGTCGGTATTAACGTGACTAAACGTATGTGTCCTGACTCCTAGTCTGATGGCCTCCTCATGACAGATGGTTTAAAATGAAGAGATGTCTCCTCAACACTGTATTTTCAATATATCAAACTCTAGACCAAACCCACAATCTACTCTTTCCCCACCCAAACCACCTCCGTGGGCCATGTTCCATATATCAGTTAGCAGCAGCTTCATTTTGCTCGTTACCAAAGATTGAGACCAGAACCAATCCTGACTCTGTCTCTCCCCCTCATAATAAGCTTCTCTCCTGTGACAACTTTACAGTGGTTACTGTGGCAGACACCAGGGTAGTTAAGATAGAATCCCTCCCCTCACAGAGCGCACAACCTTGTCTTATGTATGTTGAAAGCACTTGGGATGAGGAGAAAAGTCAACAGACAGATGTAGTGTGATGCCATGCTGAATGCTCTTGAGCTGAGTACCAAACACATTTCTCATTTCAGAATCTATGAAAAGTGCATCCAGCACAGGTTGCCGTGTAAGAGGGAATAAGGAACAGAAAAGGAAGGTAGCACGAAGTCAGATTTTAATGGACCTTATATATCAGTGTGAGGAGTTTGGTTTGGGTTTGGTTTGGTTTTTGTTTCTTAGCTTGAAGTCAAGCAGCTGAAGACTTTAAGCAGAGCAGGCAAGAGAGCTTTGTGGAGAACAGATGGAAGGGTGGTTAGCCTGAGAGAAGAGAAACCGGGGAGCAGCCAAGATCATCCAAAAGTGGGAGGGGCCATGGAGGGAAGAAATTGGGTAGATGAGGGGTGAATGGGGGAACAAGAAATGAAGAATCCATGGGGACCACTCTTCCAAGTTGCTTGGCATAGAAAAGGTGAAAGGTCATTGATAACTCAGGAGGGGATTGGATATAGGGAAGGGTCTGCTGATAATACCTTTTTAATAGCGATAGTGATAGACTTTATTTTCGTGGGCTCCAAAATTGCTGCAGTGAGTGTAACCATGAGATTTTAAAACTCTTGCCCCTTGGAAGAAAATCTATGATAAACCAAGACAGCATATTAAAAAGCAGAAACATCACTTTGCTGACAAAGGTCCATCTAGTCAAAGCTATGGTTTTTCCATTAGTCATGTACAAATGTAAGAGTTGGACTATAAAGAGAACTGTGGTGCTTGAGAAGACTCTTGAGAGTCCCTTGGACAGAAAAGAGATCAAACCAGTCAATCCTAAAGGAAATCAACCCTGAATATTCATTGGAAGGACTGATGCTTGCTGAAGCTCCCAATACTTTGGCCACCTGATGCAAAGAGCTGGCTCACTGGAAAAGACCCTGCTGCAGGGAAAGATTGAGGGCAAGAGGAGAGGGGAGCAACAGAGAATGAGGTGTTTGGGTGGCATCACTGACTCGATGGACATGAGTTTGAGCAAACTCTGGGAGATAGTGAAGGCCAGAGAAGCCTGGCGTGCTGTGGTCCATGGGGCCACAAAGAGCTGGACACAACTGAGCGACTGAACAACAACAAATTTATTTGGCTCCACCAGGTCTTAGTTGTGGCATGTGAGATCTAATCCCCTGACTAGGGATCAGATCTGGGGCCCCTGCACTGGAAGCATGGAGTCTTAGCCCTGAACCATCAGGGAAATCCTGATAATACTCTTAGAGCAGCTTGAAAATATTTATATGTTGAAGACGGAGTCTAGGAAGCAAATGAAGTTAGGGAAACAAATAAGACAATGGTGTTTACCATCCTGGTTGAGTGTCCCAAACCTGGCTGATCATCAGGGACATCTTAAGTGCTTTGTCAGAAATACCTATTCATTGGCCCCCAACCCAGACCTAGTGAATCAGAATGTTGGCTTGGTAAAGCTTGGGAATCTGAGGCTCCAGAAGCTGATTGTAATGATCAGCCTGACTTGAGAACTCCATCTCCGTTAATTTTCTCTTATTCCTTCCATGAGTGTTTGGAGATGACCTTGACCTTTGAGTCCACTGGGAATGATCTACTGGAAACGAAGAAGGTAGACAGAGCAGTGTATCCTGTGCTGATTTTGGATTGGCCCAGAAATTTGTTCTAGATTATCTAAGCCCATGACCAGGCTGTCTCAACTGAATCAAGGACAGAATGGACTGGTTATTTTACATTATGTAATTAACTTAGAATGGACATGATGAACTGTGAGCTTGGAACAGAATCAGAGACTTGTGGATGTCCTCTCCTTAGTATTAAACTATAGTAAATACAATGAGATAGCTGGGTCAGTTGCCATTAATCTAACTTTGGCGATGGGCTTTAGCTGACATGATCAGTGTGGTGAGAGAATGAGAGGACTACATGGATCCCATTCCAGGCTCAAGGCTTAAGTCACTCCTCACTTTGAGCCAAAATGTTCTTAGCTCTAAAATGGGAATAACAGTATCTCTTTGGTGAATCTGTGTAAGTTTGACTTTTGCTTGCTATTATATACCTGGAAACATTAACCTCAATATGCCTTGGTTTCCTGAATAATAAGTAAAATCTACCTCATAGGGTTGTTGTAAGAATTAACTAAGATAGCATAGCTAAAAGTGCCCGTGCATGCTCAATGCTGAATCGTGTCCAACTCTTTGCGACCCCGTGGACTATAGCCTGCCAGGCTCCTCTGTCCTTGGAATTTTCCAGACAAGGATACTGGAGTGGGTTGCCATTTCCTACTGCAGGGGATCTTCCCCACCCAGGGGTCGTACCTGCATCTCTCTGGCATTGGCAGGTGAATTCTTTACTACTAAAACCACCTGGGAAGCCTCAAAAGTGGCTGGTATGTGGTCACTTGATATGCTTACCTCCTCTGGAATAGCATAAACAGTGTCTGGGGGTCTGTGAAGTATGGCCCCTTCTGAATACATGGTAAAGTGATACTCAGGATATAAGCAAGGAGTAGGAATTGGAAAGGTGCGATAGGGTATAATGCCAGAAATTTTGTTTGCTGTCCTCGGGACGTTAATTTATTTGATTCCCCTCCCAAAGGATTGCTATTGCATGGAGTATTACTGAGAGGTACTATGTAATTTCTGGTCTGTTGGGAAAGTGTGTGTGTTTTTGTGTGTCTGCAACTCTGTGTATTTAGGACAGCTCTTGTGTTTTACGTTTGGCAAGCTGTGGGAGGTAGACAGCTCTGTGTGCATTGCTGAGCGGTGTTGGGCTGCACATCAGAAAGTCCAGAGTTCCTCCAAGTGGGAGCAGAAGCTTTCTATTACAGAGCACTTTCCTTTCGTCCATACCTCTGCTGAAAAATCCTGTTAAGAAAACAAAAGTCACCACCCAACTGCACACAGGTTGTAATCCATCTCTTTCTCATTGGCATGGTGGGCTAAGTGTTAAAGAAAACACCTAGGTAAGGAGTCTGGGGACGTGGTTGGTTTTATTTTGACTGGAGAGGCCAATGACGTAAGAACCAATCAGATGTAGATGATGAAATTGGAAGGAAAATATCTGGGGACTGTGGAATCTGGGGCCCATATGTTAGAATTACCCACAGATAGTTCAGTACACTGTATGCAGGCAGATGTTGAGATCTGGTAGTCGGGAAATAAAGAGTCCCTGCAAAGAGGAGAGGGACGGTTTTTCAGTCGTTTATCTGATGACAGTTTATCAAAGGAAAATTCAGCCAATGAGTATGGCAAAATTCTTCATGTTCACTTATAGTTGGCATAGGACATGTAAGAAAGAAATAGTCAATTGCTGAAGTGGATGGAGCCTTTATTCTTTGTCCTCTTACCATTTTTCTCTGGGCTTCTAAAGGGTCTTTAGGAACACCTTTTTCAAATCTATTACTTTGCAGATGCAGATTGTGAAATCTTATGGGGACAGAAGTGAAGAGCCTTTGGCAAGGTCTTCATTGCCCAACAGATACTGACCCCTAGCGCTTCCCCAAAACTGGGCTTGTGCCAGGCTCTAGGGATGTGAAGACTTGGCCCCTGCCCTTCTGGGACTGATAACTCCCCTGTGTAAGACATGTGGAACTAATAGCAACAAAAACAAATACATTAAACTTATCAAGCTTTGCTGTGAAGGAAAACACTGCATGCTCTGAGGGAGAATGATAATGCACGGTAGTCAGTGAAGGTCTCTCTGAGAAGGTGGTTATTCCAGTGCAAAAAGATGGGCATATATGCAACACTAAAAGAAATAGCTTTCTATATCCAACGGGTTGAACTGGGAAAAGGTGAGACTGGCGAGTAGGAAAGGACTGATGAGGTTTGGATTTAATATTAGGCATAGTTAAGTGGGAACCCTTTGAACAGTTTTAAGGAAGTCAGTGGTGGGATTTGATTTCCATTTTAGAAAGATACCTTTGGATGTTGGATAAAAAGTTGGGACTTAAATCCATGGCTTCTTATTCTCAGTCCTTCTGATTTATCAAGGTCTCCCTTTTAGTCCCTAAGAGCCAGCCTGAATTAAGTAGAAAGTACAAAATAGCAATGGGCCTGTCTCCAAATGGCTTTCTCAGGCCTGTGAGAAATTTGACAGTGAAACAAAAAGACATTTCAAGCTCACATCTCTAACCTGTTGAGCATCTACAAAATAATTAACAGGTCTCAGCTCTGTAGTTTCTCTGCCAAATAAAAACCCCCTTTATTATCTCAAATATGCTATTTATTGCCTGATGTCACACACAGCCCTCAGTGCCGCAGTTACCGTTGACCTCCCTTCTGAACTGTAGCCTGTGTCTGTGCCGTTTTCCAGGTAAACCAGCCTGTGGGGTTGATGGAGAAGCCTACGACATCAGACTCCCGGCTGGTGTGTGCCAGTTTTAGCAGCTCAGCACTTTGTTTTTTCTCAGAAGTTTAAATGCTCGCTTTAGACTTATGTCTTACTTCAATTTTGACATCATTCCTTTTTGGCAAGTGTCTCCTTAATTGTATTTATTTATACTGTATACTTATAAATTGATGCAACTGACTATTCTGAGAACTGTCCACCTGTTTATAAATTTATTCTGCTTCTCAAGAAGTACTCCGTGTGCTTTTTATCTGTTGATGGCTAATTCATTTAGCAATTATCTACTGACGTGTAGAAGAGCTGTAGTGTCCTGGAAAGAGAAAGGACTTTAGAGGCAGACACCTAGGTTAAATCATGACTTAGGGCTTTTAGCAAGTTTGTTCTTCATCTTCAAAATAGTATAATAGCGTAATAGTCATTATAAAACATCAAACTATATATAAAACTAGTTTGTATGATGCTAAATAAATTTTCACTATTAAATCAGTTTTATCGATGTATAATTGACATCTAATAAACTTCATCTGTTTAGCATACACAATTGATATGTTTTGATATATATAGTCCCATGAAGTGTTCCCATATCATTCCATAAAAGATGCTTGCTGTTTGGAAGAAAAACTATGACAAACCTAGACAACATATTAAAAAGAAAAGACATTACTTTGCCAAAAATGTCCATATAGTCAAAGCTATGGTTTTTCCAGTAGTCATGTATGGGTGTGAGAGTTGGACCATAAAGAAGACTGAGCGCTGAATAACTGATGCTTTTAAATGGTGTTGGAGAAGACTCCTGAGAGTCCCTTGGACTGTAAGGAGATCCAGCCAGTCCATCCTAATGGAAATCAGTCCTGAATATTCATTGGAAGGACTGATGCTGAAATTGAAACTCCAATACTTTGGCCACCTGATGCAAAGAACTGACTCATTGGAAAAGACCCTGATGCTGGGAAGGATTAAAGGCAGGAGGAGAAGGGAATGACAGAAGGTGAGATGGTTGGATGATATCATTGACTCAATGGACATGAGTTTGAGCAAGCTCTGGGAGATGGTGAAGGACAGGGGAGTCTGGCATGCTGCAGTCCATGAGGTCACAGAGAGTCGGGTACAACTGATCAACTGAACAACAAAAATGAAATCATCAGACAAGCAAGCCTCTTCTCTCTCCATTTACCGATTTTTGTACCAGCTGTATTGGCAGTGGTGTTGGGAGAAGGGAGTGTTTATAATTTTAAAACATATTTAGAATTAAAATTGGTCTATGTTGATTTAGTCAAAATATTTATGTGTAATTGGATTTGGCATTAGAAGAAAGTAAGATTTTAAAATTTGTTAAGCAAAAGTATCAAAAAATGTTTAAGAAACATTAATAGTACTTCCACGCAGATCTTCCTAGCCTGTATGCTGCAGACATCACATAGAGTGCATGCCTTGATGTGCAAAGAACTGGAAATCTGTGCTTCCAGAGATAGTACAGAGATGGCTCAGATATAGATCTCACCCTCAAGGGTCTTTGAATCTAGGGATGGAGTATCAGAAAGTTAACTGGAAGTACAATAATTCTAACTAGAAGGTGGTGGTGTTTAATTGCTAAGTTGTGTCTGACGCTTTTTGCAACCCATTGGACTGTAGCCTGCCAGGCTCCTTTTTCCATGGGATTTCCCCAGCAAGAATACTGGAGTGGGTTGCCATTTCTTTCCTCCAGGCAGTCTTCCCGACCCAGAAATCGAACCGGGGACTCCTGCATTGGCAGGAGGCTTCTTTATCACTGAGCCATCAGGGAAGCCCCTTCACTGGAAGGTGGGAAGAGGTAAAGTGCAGAAGGATGTCAGAGAGTGCAGTGACTTCTGTCTTGGGGTCAAGCTGCAGTGAGGAAAAGCCATTCATTGCCTTCTTCACATGTGTGTGTCCGAGACTGTTGTGCAGAACAGCTCAGACAGATATAGACCCTGCCTACTGATAACTTCAAGCCTTGTACTGTGCATCATGGGCTGACAGGTTGGGCGCCTGCCCAGCTCTCCTTCCTGGACGGCTTCCAGCATTTCTGAGGATCGAGTTGAGCCTGCAGGACCCCAACTCAAGTTATCTAGTGATCAGAATGCCTAACTGACTCCTGTGAATGGGGAAGCCCCCTGTGGAGTCCCCGCAGGGATAATAGGGCTGTCACCCACCTCTGGGTCAGGAGGAACCTGCATGGGGTGCACACAATGATAGATTGATTGCTTCAGTGCCCCAGGGTCCTCATTACCATCATAACCATCATCTGCTGCTGCTAGTGCTAAATAACAGATGAGATTTAATCAGATACCAAAGGAGTTCTCAGCAGGAGGGTTTGAGGAATCTTGCCCGACACTTAGGCTCTAGTGCTGGAATGGAACCAGAATGATCTTCTGTGGTGAGACTAAATGTATAACGCACTGTGTGAATTCTGATTTATTTTTAAAACATTCTTGTGCTCATTGGCTCCCCTTTTAATAGTCTCGGTGTAGCCTGTTTATTGTTACAGATGTTACTTTTACATGAGGTCACCCAGCTCTCCTTTACTTCCAAAGACAGCATTTGCCTTTTCACTGCCAGTTGACAGGGCTGCCTGGAGAAGAGAGCTAATGTGAGGTCAAGGTTAAGGCTCAGACTCCCAGGAGATGAGACAGAGAAAAACCCTCATCCCTATTTATGCACACTCACATCAGCATTGGTCTCCAGAGAGAGGGTGGTCATCTGGGTCCAGTGATGACCTTAATAAGGTTGCCTGGCAGAGTGCAGAGAGGGGACAGGTGTCGTGGTCATATACAAGTCAGCAAACCTCTCTCAGCCCAGCTCCTCATCTATAACTTGGGTTAATGGACTGTTTACTCCTAGGATATATGTGAGGCTACAGTGCACTATAGTTCCTTGATGTGTGTTGGGCAGGGCAACTGCTAAATATGTTCAAAGGCTTCCACATGGTGCATTTTACATGATGTAGTTGGAGGACCACTGTCCAAATCCAGCTTGCCACTGATGTTTGCAAATACGCTTTTATGGAATACACCCACCCAGACAGTCTTTTACGGACGTCTGTGGTTGCTTTCACATCACAAGGCTGTGTTATAGTTGGAACAGGGACCGTATGGCGTGCAAAACCACAGTTGCTGACCTCCTGGCCCTTTTCATAAGTTTGCTGACCCCTAAGCCAGACTACAGGATGGCTGTGTGGCATTCAGAGCTTTACCTAGACATGTTTTGCCAAACAGACCTCATGCTTTCTTCTTTTGCCCCATTTGCCTCTATATAATTCTCCTGGTTTATTGCTTATCACAGAAGGGCTGCTCTCTGCCCATCCTGTGTATCTTGCACCATGTAAGGCAGTACCCTGCACACGGTAGTATGTGATACATGAATGAGGTGGTGTGGAGCAGAGTCGAAGGGTGTCAGAGAAGAGAGAGGGGTTTCCTGGAGGTTTGGGGAAGGATTGCACACAGTAAGGTGGCTGCCATTCCAGCTGCCGAACTGGTGCGGGGGATGCTGTACACTTATGAAGGGGGTCATTGCCACGTGATGGGAACAATATGGGAGCCCGGATACCCAGACTTGAATCCCAGGCCAGCCAATTCCTGATGAGGCCTCAGACAAGTTGCTTAAGCTCCATAAGCCTATTTCCTCAACTCCAAAGTAGGGAATGCTAACACCCTCTTCACCCTGGAGTTTTATGGGTCAAATGAGATATTGTGAGGGAAAGTCTCTATTGTAATGTTGGCACATTGGAATCATTCCATAAGCTACTCCTGAATGATTATGGTTCTGGCTTTTTAGGTACCATCCATGCTGTTTCCCTCATTGTGAAGCAAACAAGGTCAGCACACAGGTCTGGACTCTGGAGACTAGACTATTAGTATTACTGTCTTCCACAGTTAGAGAACATACCCCCAAGCCAGCAAATGTACACCGACCCAGCAGGGACTAGCCCAGTGAGGATGAGATTAATGCAAATGAGTCACTCATGCTGGAAAAATAATCCAGGACATTAAGTGTCACTATACAATATTAAGAATAATTGCTTCACGTGACTGAAGCATTCATTACATTTTCCATTCATGGGGTATTTTTTTAAGGGACAGAAAGCAAATGTTTAGTAGAAAATTTACAGCCTTAAATCTAGTGGGATTTATTCATACTACAAACCATTTATGCAAAACAGATGCCTGAGGCACAGTGCCTGCGTGCACCTGTGGATTTGGTGGTTATATTTCTTTTCCCCCACTCCTCCAGTTCTTGCAGACAACCTGAAATCCAACCCTGGAATTAAGTGGCAGTATTTCAGTTCGGAAGAAGGAATTTTCACTGTTTTCCCAGCACACAAGTTCCGGTGTAAGGGCAGCTATGAGCATCGCAGTAGGTACGTTGACTTGTTTGCCAAAGTTTTAATTACTGCTTAAGAGTAATCTGTATAAAATATAGACTCCCCATTCATCCACACTGCTCTGCCTCTAAACTGTGGTTTTAGAAACTTATCCTGAAATGATTTCACTATTTAACATAGGTGGGTGTGGAAATGATCAGGAAGGCAAATGATGAAGCCCAGAGCATTTTCAGAAGTATCTAACAAGCCAAGTAAAACAAGGTATTTACTAAAGAATAAAAATACTGAAGCACTTTAGACTGTTTTGCACTTCAGAAACCTTTGTTAGGAGACAAATGGTAATACTTTCTCTAAAGACCAGCGCTAGAAGACTTCACAGCGTATCTCAGAGTAGAGGTTGTGATTCACAATTTTCCTTTCTGTGATAATGTGCTTGGCCATCCTTTTGACGTTTACATGTCTGCCACTAGAAGTTTGAAGGTTGTCCAGAAAACACTGGATTGAGGATCGTTAACATGCCGTTTTTCTCAGGAAATAACTTGAGATGCTACCTCTTAGCCAGAAGGGTGGTAATGGTGAGATAATTTGTATGACAAGACTCATCAATTTACAGAATCCCTTAGGCAAAGATCCTTTCCTTCCGAATCTTCACAGCTTCTCTTTTGCAGTGTTAGATGTTTGGTGCCAGAACTTCCTGAAGTAGTGCGAGATGCCTGGTTTACTTTTTTTTGAGTGTTAACTGCCATCTTTATTTTTATTCTTTCCATCTTTATTTTAAATTGTATCTATTCGCTAAACTTACTGTGACAATCACTTCATGATGCATGTAAGTCCTACCAGGGTGCTGCTGTATACCTTAAACATACACAGAGCTGTGTGTCAATTACATCTCAATATCAGAAGCAAAAAGTAAATTATACCTAAAATTGTCCCCAGGGAAAATACTCCCTCTGTGCTTCTCCTAGAAGGACATTTGTATCATTTGTATGGTTTCTTCCATTCCTTCCATAGACAGCATGGTGAAGACTTGAGCATCTTGGAGACTGTACCAGAGTCCATGACCTTGGATTCTAGGCCGGCTCATCTCTCAGGAGAGGCCAAAGACACTTTGAACCATCCAGTTCTCATTTACTTCTAAGAAGATAGGTTAGATGACATTCTGCTTTAGCACCTTGTCACAAATTAACATTTACCTTCACTCAGAAGGTTTCACAATTCTCTCCCCCTAAAAAGGCATTAATCAACCCTGAAGCCTCTGTTCCCTTGGCTAAATAAATATTCTGAGTTTCTCTCCTCATAGATTGCTGTTACCATCTCTTTACCTGTCCTCTGAGGCTTTTGCAGAGTGTGGAGTGGGTTTGCAGAGCATTCCAGAAAGGAACCAATCTCACTGTGAGGACCACCTCCCAGATTGTACATATAATGCTGCTATTTACATATCCCGTTAAAGCACTTTTTAACAATTTACTGTGACAGCATGCAGACATATTCTGCTTTTCATTTATGTGAGTTGAATTGGAAAAGAGGAGGTATGTCATTAAAAAAAAAAAAAAAATCTACTCCCCTAACTTGGAGGACCTAAAAGTTCAGTATTTGACCTGGTTGTCAATGTTGGGATTGACGGATTTCCTTATTTCTGCTGTCTTCTTCGTTTCTGTAGCCACCAATTTTGGATTCTCTTTATTCTATTTCCTTACTTGGCTGAATGGTATTCACTAGTGAAAATATAGTAGTACCTCAGTATTAATGTAGGACTTTTGGCTTGAGAACAATTAGTGTAAACTTGGCCCGATTTTGAGTTTTTTGGTGCTTTGCCTGTATTTCTTACTTTGTACCCAGGCTTTTGTGACTCAACTGGCATCTAACATTTCATGGAAAAATCTAGTGTTTTAAGGGTGTCCATAAAGGAGAGAATTCTCTCGAGGCTGATTTGCTCTCTTAAGCTCCCTCTAATTTGTTCCAGCTTTAACACTGTGAATAGAGACCTCATTAAACCTCTTCTCACAAACCTGCCTGCACTGCACACTCACAGAAGGCCGCTTTGATGGGAGGTTTTTCTCCTTTGGAGTTCCCCTATCCACCCCCACCCACTCTTCTTAATGTTGGCAAACAAAAACCTGGCAAGAAGAGTGGCTATCACAGGCTTGGACAAATCTGGTGGCACGGTTTTAAATCTCTGATAAGGGGCCTTTTGGTGGCTGACCTGTATAAATGGCTTTGGTACGGAAAGGAAAGAACCCTCCTAGCAGTGGCTTTTGTCTGGGGAGAGAGAAACGAAACCTGCTATTCAGAGGTGCTCAGCAAGCTCACAAATGATAGGCTGCCTCGGTTTTAGCCAAGCCCCTCTCAAAGTCTGCAGAGGACTCAGCACTGAAAAACTGGGCTTTTTTCTCCCTGCTGGTATGTCTCTGCTGCCTGTTGGGCCACCAGGTCTTTTTCCTGGGAGGGTGGACTTGCCCACAGGCTGAAAAAGCCAGTCTTCCAAAGGCTTTGCTTCTTAAAATTTTCTCCCAATTTCTCTAATCTTTGGAAGACAGACGTCACCAGTCCCGGTTGTGCAGACACCCATAATGGTCTTGAGATGCTGTTTTCAATGTACCAGGATAGTTTTCTCATTCCACGCTGGTCTCTCCACCCTCGTGCCATCCCCCCTGAAACACACAGAGGCCAGCATGCCTGCCTGTGTAGCACTCGCAGCTGTGTTAGGTCCAATCCTTTCTGCTAAACCAGGAGTGACCCCTGAGAGCTTCTTGCCCTTCTAGACCGATCTACGTCTCTACCGTCCGGCCGCAGTCAAAGCACGTAGTAGTGATCCTGGACCACGGGGCCTCGGTCACAGACACGCAGCTTCAGATCGCCAAGGATGCTGCTCAAGTCATCCTCAGTGCCATCGATGAACACGACAAGGTATCGATGACCCCAATGACTCCCTCTACCCTTCCCACTAGCATTGGGTCTTTCTTGAACACCCTTTTAAAAACACTTTGTGTTTTATGGTATGTATTTTTCAGTCCACCTCTAAAAATGGCTTTGAGAAAACAGAGTGGTTTACTTTTTATTCTTGTGTCTGAGGAAGTAGCTGCCAATACTAGTTTCAGATCTCTTTTTAAAACCACTCCCACCAAACTGGGCTTCCCTGATAGCTCAGTTGATAAAGAATCCATCTGCAATGCAGGAGACCCCGGTTCGATTCCTGGGTCGGGAAGATCCGCTGGAGAAGGGATAGGCTACCCACTCCAGTATTCTTGAGCTTCCCTTGTGGCTCAGCTGCTAAAGAATCCGCCTGCAATGCAGAAGACCTGGGTTGGGAAGATCCCCTGGAGAAGCGAAAGGCTACCCACTCCAGTATTCTGGCCTGGAGAATTCCATGAACTGTATAGTCCATGGGGTCCCAGAGTCGGATATGACTGAGCAACTTTCAATTTCAATTTCAATTCAGTTCCACCAAACTGAGTCTTGCACTTCCTTAATGGCTTCTGTTAAGACGGCTAATTAGCTGTAACTTTCACACTGCTAGTTATACTAGGGAGGAACAAGGTGAAGGCTTGGACACTGGTGAGTGGCCAGACTTTGTCTCAAGATTGATAGGAGGGGAGGGATAAAAGAAGGCTGCTAGAGGTTTATTAATCTTTAGGACACCTTAGAGATAGCTGTGTTTCCAGCTAATGATAATCTTATCACCTGTAGACATTTGACTTTTCCATCTCCTAAGGTTTTGCTCACTAATCTAATTGTTTAAAACACACACCCAGGACTTACCTGCCAGTCCATTGGTTAAAACTTTGCCTTCCAATGCAGGGGTGCAGCTTCAATCTCTGGTTGGGGAGCCAAGATTCCACATGCCTCAGGGCCCGCCCCCCCAACAAACATAAAACAGAAGCATTATTGTAAAAAAAATATTGAATTACAATTTAAAAATAGTCCACATCGAAAAAATATATTTAAACACACACACACGTACCCTTTACTGTTACCCTCACCCCACCTACAGTTGGAAAATGATCGTTCGTACTTGTCAAGATTTTTCTCTGTGTTAAATATTGTTTTTAATGTTCTAGACAAACACCATACTCCTGACTTCATCTTGGAACAAAAACAAAACTCTAGGGTCTGAGTCTGTGTCCCTTACCAATCTTTAACTGTTCTTCAAATATGGTAGATTGATGCCTCTGGGCTTTTATTTTTAAACTCTTCAAAACTGTCCTGTAGGACTTCTCACCTTGCAGGCTCTTCTGAAATGTAAAACACTTTTCCTTGGTAGAATAACAAGTTTTTGTTTGCCTGTGTGTGTGTTTTCCCCTCCAGATTTCCGTATTGACGGTGGCAGACACCGTCAGGACTTGCTCCCTTGACCAGTGCTATAAGACGTTCCTGTCTCCAGCCACCAGTGAGACGAAAAGGAAGATGTCCACCTTCGTCAGCAGCGTCAAGTCCTTGGACAGCCCTACCCAGCATGCAGTGGGATTTCAAAAGGCATTTCAGCTGATTCGAAGCACAAACAACGGCACCAAATTCCAAGCAAGTAAGTGCCTTTGCTCTTCTGGCATGGAGCTCATAAACTAAATAAATGATGGTGATAGAAATATATTGTTAACTGATCACGCAACTATGTCCAGAGGGGGTTTTGCCTAAACTGACAGGATAAAAATTTCTTGTGTTGTCATATTATCATCTAATACTAGGAACTTACTAGATTTTCTCATCTTTTCCAATCAAAGGTACTCTGCATGATTTCTTTACTCCCTGGGCCTCTTCTTCCTGCCCTTTTATTAGGAACATATCCTTGTTTATTTCCCTGGAGAGTATCCACATCCTTTTTAATGCTAATTGTCCACCTCACTTAGAGTGACTGCTTGTGCCCATGTGTGCAAAAACAGGGCAGCCTGAATTCTTGCCTTGATCCTTCCTTCCTCTAACCAACTGTCATTTAGATGAGCACAGTCCTTCAAATGTACAAAAGCACTCTAATTTAATTTTCATGTATTAAAGAAAATCTGGAATTAGGATGCAGGCTAAAGTAAAGGAAAGGATATTTGAAATAAGACCCATGCTTTGAAACTACTGAAAGGAATCTATGTCGTTTTCTCTTTTATATTTGAAAATCTGTTTGTTTTTTTTGTTTGTTTTTTAATGACTGTACCCTATTGAGATAAATTTAATGAATATATTTTCAAGCTCTTCAATGTGTCTGCATTAAAACTAAGACAGCATTGATAAATGCCCAGCTTAGTGCTGGCACAAGATGAGCCCCTGAAAGAAGCTACAGTAATTATGACAGGTAATGGTGGTAGATGGTGTCTCATTTTTACGTTTCTCTATATTGTTATCTCACAGCTTCCATGGGACAGGAGTCCATCCGTTGCTTCTCTGTTTAGGATTATATAAGGCTGCAGTCTAGATATCAGCCAGGTCTGTGGTTGCATCTGAGTTTCAGAGTCCTCTCCAAGCTCAACCGTTGGCAGAATTTATTTCTTTCCAATTGTAAAACTCATGTCTACTTGCTTCTTCAAGGTCAGGAGGAGAGCATCTTTCCTTCCAGCCCTGGATGTCAGGGAAGACTTGGACCCTCTTTTAAAGGTTTCATCTGATCTTATCAGGCTCACTCTTCTGATTTAAACAAACTACTCTCCCTCATGGATAACTTATTAAGACCTTAACTACATCTGCAGAATCCCTCCATCTTTGCCATATATGTAGCACAATCACAGGAATAATATCCCATTACCTTTGCCATATTCTGTTGGTCAGAAGCAAATGACTGGTCATGCTCATACTCAAGAGTAGGGGATCATAAAAGAGTGTGGGTCTTCAGGGTCATCTTAGAATTTTGCCTACTAACCTTGGCAAGCACCAGCTATCCATAACCAATATTACAGGATGCCTGAGTGTAAAGTTGTCCCTAGTTCAGTGAAGCCAAAGGATAAGGTTGGCCTCTTGAGCAGTCAAGACAGATTGGCTAGTTGGCCAATGCCATTGATCTGTGGATGCCCTTCACCAGCTGTTATCTGCCTGTCAGCATTCCTCATCAGACGTGCTCCTTTTACTTGATTGTTCAGTTCTCAAACTATCTTTAGAGGTGAAGTCCAATTTTTGTGATGACACTGTTCAAGTAATAGAGAGAAATCTTAGACTGGCAGCAGCCAGGCAGTGAGGTGTCAAGGGAGCTCAAGATAAGGTTTGGGGCTCGTTTGGGGAGCACAGACAGCTAGAGAGAGTATCCTAATCAAGAAGGCAGCTGCTCTTCTGTTCAGCCCTGCAGGAGTGCCTGTCCAGTGTTGCCAGATCTTCTGTTTTAAGAGAAGCCAGAAATCTGGATTTTTATGTGAAACCCCTTGATTTTTCAAATGTTGTCATTTGTTCCAGCTTTAAAACTGTCAATAGAGACTTCATTAAACCTCTTCTTACTAACCTTCCTGCACTGTATGTTAGCAGAAAGCTGCTTTGGCAGGAAACATTTCTCCTTTGGGTTTTGGGGGATTTTCCTAATGTTGGCAAGCAAAAACATGGCAAGAAGAGTCACTGATTTGGACACATTTTGATGGGACTATTTTTTAGATGTGAAAAAGGGTCTTTTTCTAGGTCAAGTAAGATATTTCTAAAGTTTATCTCACAGGCTTCCATTTTACAGTGTCTACTGGTAGTTCAAAGAAAGAAAAACCCAAATTAGGCTACATAATGAAACATGTCAGGAATTAGTATTACCTGGTTTATTAAGGAGAGGTTTGAAGTGCTTTCAAGCAATGTTACATAGTAGTTAAGTATGCAGATTTTGAATGTCAACCAATGTGTGTTCAAATTCCTTCTCTGAAATTTTTTGAAACTTGTGTAAATTACTTGATTTCTCCAGGTCTGGTTTCCCCCATCTGCAAACTGAGGGTGATAATAAGATCCAGTATCTCATCATAAATATTAAGTACAGATTAGCTGTGATTATAATGATATTCAGTTTCCTTTAAGACTTATTGCGCTGGCTAAAGGAGCACAGATACCCTAGACATCCCAATTTGACCCCTAGCCCAGAGACAGTCAAGGACCATTAGTCACCTTGGCTATAGCATAGTGAAGAGTCTACATACTCCTCTTACGAATTTATACGGTACATCAGAACTTGTATTCACTCCACAGGCAAGTATTTATTATCTACTCTACTGTTTACCTGGCACTTTTTGAAGACCATTTAGTAGGATTTTCTCAATGAGTAAGACCTACCTTATAAGGTTATTGGAAGGATTAGTCTGTGCATGAAAACCAAGTATCTGACCCATGTTGACAGCCGTATGAACAAGGGCCACATGGCCAAGTCATGGTGGCTTTGTGCTAATTTGCTTTGCACTAATAAGAAAAACTAAAACTTTTATTCAGTGCTGGCTCTTTTCAACCCCATGGTAGATCTGTAACAGATACCATCAACACATTTGGACTTTTTTTCTAGGTTTATTTTGGGGGTAACCGGTTGAGGGATCATTTTGTAGCAGAAGGAATATGATGGCTAGGAGTGGGGATCTAATGCCATGGGCAAAGTCCAAATTTGGATTGTTCTTCCCACTTTGACATTGATCCCAAGGAATGCTGGTGGCTTACACAGGGACTTGTCACATGGAGAGGGTTATCTTTTTTTTCAGGTACATGCTATGTCTTTGCTCTGCCCCAATTGTCTGTAATGATTCACCCCTAACATTACTAATCACAAGACTTAATGTTCCCATGAGTGATTAGAGCGGGGATACCCTAGTAAGTAGAAAAATACATCAGAGCAAATTTGGCAGATCTGATCTTTAAAAATAGAAAAATAGCTCAGTTTTGCCTAAGGATGAGGCAGGAACAGAGTCAGGGGCTGGGCAGAGACAGAGAGAATGCTTGCAGAACTTGTATCTTATTGTTGGGATGGAAAGAAAATAACACTTGGCAGCTAAAGGAGCTGCAGGCTGCAGGCCTTCTGGCTTTCCAGTCATGGGCCTATGCCTAAGACCAGCTGTCAGTGACAGCGTATTTTATCCAGAATCATAAAGCCAAGTAAGAAAACCCAAGGGTTCACTTTAGGTCAGTCTTAAAAGTGTCCAGGAATTTCTCACATGTGTTGGTTTGTCTCATACTTTAGATCATACTTTATTTTATGATATATCTGTATCCCACCTACTAGGGTCAAATAGTATTTTTTTCCCAGTCTGAAACTTAAGTGAGCTGTTTTACATCCTAAAAAAAAAAAATTTATAGGACTATGTTTACAACATTGAAAAAAGACTGACATCTAGGTTAAGACCAGGATATTCCCTAGTGATTTTACATCAGCTTTCATACCCTAATTTCTGATGAATAAATAAGTAATTTAAATTTGCAATTTATATTTATTAAAGAATTCTTCAAGCATCAAAATTAGCTTTAAAGCTTTCTTATATATTAAGTCTTCAGTTCAGTTCAGTCGCTTAGTCATGTCCGACTCTTTCTGACCCCATGGACTATAGCATGTCAGGCTTCCCTGTCAATCACCAACTCCCAGAGCCTACTTAAACTCATGTGCATTGCATTGGTGATGATGCCATCCAACCATCTCATCCTCTGTCATCTCCTTCTCCTCCCACCTTCAATCCTTCCCAGCATCAGGGTCTTTTCCGATGAGTCAGTTCTTTGCATCAGGTGGCCAAAGTATTGGAGCTTCAGCTTCAGCATCAGTCCTTTCAGTGAATATTCAGGACTGATTTCCTTTAGGAAGGACTGGTTGGATCTCCTTTCGGTCCAATGGGACTCAAGAATCTTCTTCAACACCACAGTTCAAAAGCATCAAGTTGTTTTTATTCAATTCTGCATGATAAAGAGTCTAAAATGGAAATTTTCAATTGGAAGAAAATTCAGTCATTGTATTCTCATCATTGTTAGGATAATTTTTTTAATAATCTGTTCCTGGATAATAAATTACCCAACACCCAGTGGCTTAAGACAATAATCATTTATTATCTCAGTGTTTATAGGTAAGGAATCTGGGCACAGCATGTTTGAGTGCCTCTGCCGAAAGGTATCTTATGAGGTTGTGATCAAACTGTTGGCCAGAGAGGCTGTCATCTCAGAGTTCAACTTGGGAAAGATCTGCTGCTGAGTTTACTCACGTGGTTGCTGGCGGATTCGATTCTGAGGGCCTCAGTTCCTTGCCTCTCCATAGGCTAGCTCACAACATTCTCTCTGGCTTACCCAAGAGAGAGCACACAGGTGGAAGCCATGGTCTTTCTGTTACCTAATCCATCTCTTGACACCCCATGACCTCTGCTGCATTCTGTTCACAAGAAGCTGGTCATTAAATCCAGTCTGCCCTCAAAGAGATACCACACAGCAATGTGAATATTAGGAAGTGGGATCATTGGGGGACCAACCTGGAGGCTGCCTACCCCAGTAAATAGAAAGCAATCTCAGATGAATGACAACCATAAGAACCTAAAGAAACAAGCATATAGCATATCAATCATTATTTCTCCATTAAAAGAACATCTGTGTAGGTTATCTTAAAAATAGATACTGAATCAGAGAATCTTAGGTTAAAAAGACAGTATAAAACACAGCTGGCTTACTGTCCTCCTTCCATTAAAGCTGTCATTCAGCCCTTGCATCTTTAGTGATAGGAAATCTACCACTTTAATTTTTGAGGAAATCCTCTTGAAAGAAGTTTTCACTGTGAGCTACGAAGAGTTCTCAGTCATTAGCCCTAGCTGGAGAGTCATTTTACTCTAGAGTCTAGGTGCTTCTTCATGCCAGTACAAGGGTTTTCTTTTTTGTTTTGTGTTAAAGTTTCTTTCTTTTATTTTCTATTTAGCATCATACTTTTGCTTTCACTCTGAAATTAACCAATTAGCCCTCATAGCAACCCTATGATGTAAATATTGTCATTATCCTCATTTTGTTTTAGATAATAAAATTTTGGCATAGAAAGGTTAGGTAATCTACCCAGACACTACTTGAAAGTAGCACAGCTGAGATGTGGACACAGGCAACTTGGCTCCTATGTCCACATTTTTTTTTTCTTTTTTTACTGCTCTTCTACACTGATGAATTTTAAAACAGAAATGTTTTTTTGGAACTGCTTAACATAGAGACAGATAACCTTGCAAATCTCAGTAGTCTCTGGAAGAACCATCATTTTAAAGCCTAGTTCCCCCAAAATGTATATTCCTGGTGAAGATCCTGGGTCACTGAGGAAAGAGTAAATCAGGTTCTGAATGCTCTATTTCAGAAGGCAGGAGAGACCTCCATCTGGGATGGTTGAATTACCACAACCGTGGATGCCTGGAGGAACTTGCCTTCTTTGATCTAGTAAACTCATTAGGAGCATCTCTTTACCTGACACTGGCTAAATGAGGCCTCGTGGCCCAGAACAGGCAGGATGGAAGAGCAGCAGAAGCAGGGAGATGAAAGCTTAGCATCAGAAGGGCATGAGTAAGAAGATTGGGCCCGGCAGGTCCTTGAGGCAGGAAAGTCCAGTGAAAGAGGAACTTGAGTTGCTGCCTTTAGCCAGCCTCTGATGTAACATTCAGTTTGTATGTGTTTGTTTAGATACAGACATGGTCATCATTTACCTGTCCGCTGGCATTACATCAAAGGACTCTTCAGAAGAAGATAAAAAGGCGACTCTCCGTGTCATCAATGAAGAAAATAGCTTTCTAAACAACTCTGTAATGATTCTCACCTACGCCCTCATGAACGGTAGGTAGTATTTCGAGATCCTTTTCCTTCAGATAAAATGTTCTCTCTAAGTGCATGCTGCTTTCAGAAAATAAGAAAGAACCATCACAGGGTGCTTTGATGACGATATAAGGAGCAGATTCCTTCCCAAACCCAGCTTTCTCCCCCTTATATGGGTATTCAGGGCATGTGTCAGGATGTCCAGCCGGCTCTTCATTTCTAAAACTTCTGCAGTTACACGGTTTTACATAGGCATCTGTGCAGCGACAACCCCCCCCCCCTTTTTTTTTTTTTGGTTTCTCCGTATATACTTGGGTTTTGATACTGTATGGAGCTTATTAACTTATCTCATTGATTTAAGATCAGGAAGCCCAAGTACTAACCTAGATTGTTCTGTAAAACCAGGACTGTGAATATCACATTTACCTGCAGAATCACCAGCTGAAGCTTCCTGTGCCGCTTTCTCCCTATCCCCTTACGTAGCTGTGTCATGGCAATGAGATGTGTCTACTTGACAGAGTTCTTGTGAAGACTAACCCTGACGTACAGTGAGCACCCAGGATGGAGCCAGGCACTTGCTAGGTGCTCATTAAGGTTGATTGTGGGGCTGTTAAATCAGTCTGTGAGAGAGTTTACTAAACTGGCAAATCTGATGGACTACTCAATAGTTTCCCTTCAGCAATTTAACCATCCTGCAGTCTGACGACAGCCCAATTTTCTAGCTCCCTGCTGTATCGTGTACCTCCCCCCTCCCCCACACCTATGAATACACAGCTCTTCCTTTTCTTCTTTGGGTCCCTTCCTCTCAGTGTTCAAAGTGGCCCCATTCTCTTGTTCTTGAGAGAACACGTCGTGATTTAGAGTCCTCCTCACCCGTGGTCTCTTATCTCCCCTCTCCACTTCCAGATTTCCATGTAGAACCAGCTGGCTTGAGGGGCACTGGCTCTTATATTTTAATGGGATAAGGATTACTTGTAGATTCATCTTTAAATGCAGACTCCCAGGTGGTGTCTACAGATTTGTGATCAGACCCTCCTGGATAAGTTCCAGGAATCTGTATTTAGGCCAGCATGATTGTTTTCCAGATATTTTGTGGACTCCTTGCACATGGAAAAACACAGGGGCTGATGTCTAGAGGTTTTCAGTTTCAGTCTGCATTTGCTAGCCTTGTAGCTTATGGCTAGTTACTTAATCTCTTGGGAGCCTCACTTTGATCTGTCAAATGAAAAGAATAAAATCTCCATAGGGGTGCTCTGATAATAAATATGCAAGATATGTTGTGCTTATGAAGCACATACCATATAAAACAGAGTGAGCTGAAGTCTTAGAGCTGTATTATACAACACCTCTTGTCTTCAAGAAGCCCTTGACCCAGTGAGGAAGACAGACAAGGCAAATGAATTAAAGACAATAGAACAGGTGTAAGGAAACATAAAAGGAAGTGATCATGCCTTTCCCATGTGTTTTGAAGGTCTGCTCAGGCAGATACTAAGCAGGTTTCTTGCAGTCACCCATCTCTTCACTGGTCCTGGATCTTCCCATGGGAGTATCATGTGCACTTGCTGTGCCCCTGATAATTCCACTTTTTGAAACTTCTGGTTACTTCCCCTAACCACTCTCATCTTTTCTCTTTCTTCCCATAAGCTAGCCTGACACAACCTCTCTGAGAAGTATCTCTGAACATTGCTCAAGAGGGTTGACACATTCCCTTAATTCTGCCAGTTCAAATAGGGAAGCAGAATCACAGTGAAAATTGTGGTCTATCAAGTTTATTATCAGAATAAGAACATGTACTAGTGATGAGAATGTAAATTGGTGCAGCCACTGTAGAAAACAGTATGGAAGTTTCTTAAAAAACTAAAAATAGAGCTACCATATGATCTAGCAATCCCACTCATAAACTTCTATCTGAGAAAAGCAAAAGCTCAAATTAAAAAAAAAAAATACATGCACCCCAAAGTTCATAGCAGTACTATTAATAATAGCAAAGACATGGAAATAACCCAGTTGCCCACCAACAGATGATTGGTTTAAGATGTGGTAAATGTGTGCAATGGAATATTACTCAGCCATAAAAAAAAAAATGAAACATTGCCATTTACAGCAACATGGATGAACCTGGAGAATTAAGTCCGAAGTAAGTCAGATAAAGAAAGACAAATATGATATCACTTATATGTGAAATCTTAAAAAAAAATAAAAATAATACAAGTGAATCTATATATGAAACAGATCCACAGACATAGGAAACAAACTTACAGTTACCCAAGGGAAAAGGTATCAGGGAGGGATAAATTAGGAGTATGGGATTAACAGATCCTGCTGCTGCTAAGTCACTTCAGTCGTGTCCGACCCTGTGCAACCCCATAGACGGCAGCCCACCAGGCTCCCCCATCCCTGGGATT
Organism: Cervus elaphus; assembly: GCF_910594005.1. NCBI lineage: Eukaryota > Metazoa > Chordata > Mammalia > Artiodactyla > Cervidae > Cervus > Cervus elaphus. The sequence goes on along the minus strand of NC_057834.1, from coordinate 101,729,025 downwards.
CTCAAGGCAAGAACGCTGGAGTGGGTTGCCATTTCCTTCTCCAATGTGTGAAAGTGAAAAGTGAAAGTGAAGTCGCTCAGTCATGTCTGACTGGTAGCAACCCGATGGACTGCAGCCTACCAGGCTCCTCCGTCCATGGGATTCTCCATGCAAGAGTACTGGAGTGGGGTGCCATTGCCTTCTCCAACAGATCCTACTATACATAAAATAGATAAACAACAAAGATTTACTGTGTAATGCAGGGAACCATATTCAATATCTTGTAATAACTTATATTGAAAAGTAATCTGAAAAAATATATATGTATATAACTGAATCATTTTGTCGTACACCTGAAACTAACACAATACCTCAATTTAAAATAAGAGAATAAGAATGTACACAGTTGGGGAGGGGGGGACTGGAAGAGTAAAGATGCAAAAAGAGGAATTGACAACTCAAAGGTTATTAACCAGCTCTAATCTGGGTGAACAAGTTGAAGTTTGCAAGGATATCTGGAGGCTAGGACACTGCAGACTGTAGGAAGTCTGGTGTAGAAGTCTGGGAGCTTGTTGTCCCTCTGTGGCTGCTCTCGCTGTGAATTCTCAGTGAAGCATCTGGAGTGAGCCTGCCCTTGGTTGGGTTGCCCTTGGTGAGTAAGCCAGCAGTTGGGAAAGGGAACACAAATCAGAAGAGTGGAATGAACTGGAACTTTCAGGTCTCTTAACATCTCTCACTTCACCTCTCCAGTTACAGCACTTCACTTTTGGGCCACATTTAACCTGGAAGCATAGAAGAAAGGGGATTCTGGGAAATGTAGTTTCCAGCACGACCACACTGTTGATAGAATAATCCAGTCTGCCACCCTACTTACTCTGCTGTCGCCCCTGCACAGTGCTTCGTAGTGGAGTGACCTAAAATAACCCGATCTTGATGTCTTGTGCTGTGCTCTTTGTCTAGTAGATATTCCTGTTTGTTACTTTTCTTGTACATTTTGAAAGAGCCATGCAGTTCATGGCAAAGAAAGGAAATGTTTCTATTGCCTCAAATTGTCTCCTTTTATCATTCACTCCTGTAAGCTTCTCAAGGGTGTAAGATCAGGGATCAATCACATCTTTTGTGTTGTCTTTTACTCTGAAGTATACCACTCACCTCCCATCTCGATTCTGTGTCAAGCAAAGGCAACAATAGTCTGATTCTGATTCTCCTTTAGCATTGTCTGCGTGGAGCAAAATCCAAATTATTTATATACAGTGTGTTAAGAAAGAAATTATATCCATTAGATCCTGCCATGATTTTAGAAATGGACTTCCAAAGCTAGAAGTATATATATATATTTCCTATTAAAAAATGATAAAGTCACTGAAGGTAGGTGAACCATGAACTCTTAGATTTTTTAATGACTAAACAGTTCAAGAACATGAGGCAAAAATCTTTTTAAAACTCATTGGTAGAATTTCAGTAGTGACTGAAATAACTTGAATTTGTTTACAATGATACCCATATGGGATCAGTTACTAATCCTTTTGACTGTGTTCCAACAATAGCAAACGAAAACATTAAAAAAGGTTTATTAAATTTATTTTTGTGCTATAGATTACAGATGTTGTAGAACAATACATCCCAGTATGCCTGAATCTTTTACAAAGATTTTAAAACTCTCTAAACATAAAAAATATATATTAAATAAATCAAATCCAGTATTATCCCTATAATATAAAGCATGAAAACATTTGTAATTAAAGTGAGTTTAAAGAAATGGGGTTTGGAGACATCACTAAATACAATCCATAATTCTTTCATTTAGTTGCATGAGACTTTGGCAAGTGTTTAATAGGCAAAGAGGTAAGAAATGAAATGGTAAACCTCAATCCTTTAAAACTCTTACAACTTCATCTACTAATTTAAATTAAATGCAGGCTTGTTAATCATTACTTTTGCTTTCAAATATTAAATGCAGAAAACTAATTTACGTTTTATAATTAAACTTTCAAGGAAGAAATCCTTGCTGAATGGGGCTTCTCTATTTAGTCATGTGTTTTTCATCATTGCCTTTTGAAGAATTCCTTTGGCCTCTTTACCATTTGAGGAAAGATCATGCCTTCAGCTTTGTTCCTCTGCAGGAACTGGTATCTGTGTCCTGAGTCGAGATTGTCTCTGCAGAGATCCCTTTGGCCCTGCAAGACCTCATTGAGACCCTTATTAGATCTAAATGACAAGGTTACCCTGTGGATATATACCACTTTGTTTTACATTGTCTTCCCTTGGCTTTCTATTTCAGATGGGGTGACTGGCTTGAAAGAGCTGGCTTTTCTGAGAGATCTGGCTGAACAGAACTCAGGGAAGTATGGCGTGCTGGACCGGATAGCCTTGCCTGTGATTAAGGGCAGCATGATGGTGCTGAACCAGCTGAGTAACCTGGAGACCACAGTTGGCAGGTTCTATACCAACCTTCCCAACCGGATGATTGATGAAGCTGTCTTTAGCCTCCCCTTCTCTGATGAGATGGGAGATGGTGAGTTGGGAGAAAACTTCCTACTGAAGGAAAGTGATAAGAAGTGGACATGAGTCAAACAGTAACTTTTAAATGTTGTTCAGTATTTGCCATGTGAGCTTTAGGGGGAGTGGGCATCCCTTTCTCTGGTCAAAGGATTGTGTAGCCTCCCTACCACTGGCCCAGTGAGTACTATGTTCTAGAGCAGAAATCCACAGCCTCATTTCTTCCTCATTGCTCTAGCCTCAGTCAACATAATGGGTCTTGGGATGGGAGGTGGGAAGGAGGTACAAGAGGAAGGGAACTTATGTACACTTACAGCTGATTCATGCTGATGTATGGCAGAAACCAGTATAACATTGTAAAGAGATTATCCTCCAATTAAACAATTAAAAAAAAAACATAATGGGTACATCTAGAAGCTTTGTGAGGATTCCCCCAAATCTAAAAGTGAATTTGGTACTAAAGAGTGACTGCGTAGCAAGTGGTAAATAAGACAGAAGTGCTTGGGATTCAGCATCAAAGACAAGGCAACACAGTGTAGTCAAACAGATACAGGCTTGACGTGGATAGGATTTCAAATCCTACTCTACCACTTGTTATTTGTGGTAATGTATTTAATCTTGTTAACTCACATTTGGTTATCTGCAAAAACACATCTTTCACGTAATAACTCTTTGGGTTATTAAGTTTATAAGATTTATTAGTGTCCAAAATACCTTTCAGTAATAATTAACTGGTCTAGATTTATTATTTTGTTTTTGTTATTACTACTATTATTGTCATTAATATCCTGATGTCACAAGTTACCCATAATATGATGTCAGGTAAAGTGTTTAATCTTCATATGATGACATTTTTAGTCTTTAAAGTAGTAAAAATAACATTTCCATCAAATTAATTGTGAAGATTAAATGCACTAGTATATTTAAAGCATCTGGTGGAAAGCCAGGCCAACAGTATGTGCTCAGTAAAAATACAATTTTTTCTTTTCCTCCTCAATTTCTTGCTTATCCTTTTCCCCTATGTCCTTCCCTCTCGTCTTCTCTTGATAAGGAAGTTTAAGAGGCAGCTAATTACTAGGCAAACAGCATCACCATATGAGATCTTGTTTTTAAGTTCCATTTCCTAGAAATGTTCACAATATTCAGAGAAAACTCACATATAAAAAGTAATAAATCTTATAGAGGCTATGATTTATAGAAGTTTTGTAGACATGTTATTTCTATAGGGAAGAAGCATGGTAGCTACTGCCACACCTCAATTTCTTTTTCCTTCCTAGTTCGGGCAGGGCCAACAGATGTATATAGAATGTATATACATGTATATAGAGAATGTATATAGAAACTCATGCCTTTACATAAGGTTATTTCCTTTAATACGGAAATGTCAGGTCTTAAATGCAAATGACAATTCATGCATTTTACCGATGTGGCTGAGTGCCAGTCAAGTATTTTGTCAGGCGAGGATGGATAAGACACATATCTCACCCTCAAGAAGTATTTTAATCAGATAAGAGAAAAATAGATCAATGGAACATGACAATTCTGTGTGAAAGGAATTGAGACAGGTGTAGAAACTGAGTCCTGATCAAGCAGAGTGGATTATGTAGTCAAGTTCAGTTACCGTTAGCGGTATCACGTAGAGTGGGACCCTTCCTAAAATTTTCCACCCAGAAGCTACCATGCTTTAAATTAAATTATATGCAAAGCTGATGCTTTCCAAAGTTTATTCCTTAGGGCCTGTTTTATTACTCCCATGCAATAGGTTTCGATCTCTATTTACTGATTTGCTGCATTTTCTTACTAGAGTATATCATATTCATCTTTGCATTTTCAGTCCCTGAAATTACTGGAAAACACTTCCTCTGACTCCATGACAAGGGGACCCTGAGTCTAAAGAAACTCATGTTTAGATGGCTCTAATTCAAAATCTTCACAGATTCAAGTATCAGTTACTAGACATTTCTTTTAAAATGCAAGTCTGTGTACTTTAAAGTAGGGAGGGTGTATGGGGGTTTCATTAAGTGTAGCAAGAGCTTAGCATACTTTATTTGCCACAATGGGATAAAGAGTCTTCTGTCCAAATTGATAATTGAAAAGTAAGACTGCCTTTCTTTTATAAAGCTTGTTCTCAGTATGTCCAGAGGAGAACAGAAATTTGAAGTGAGCATGTGGTCCCCGAGTATTTCTGTTGCACTTTGCTGCTCTGTGAAAAAGACTTTTCTTTGACTAGAGCCCAGGGGAATGTGACATACAGACTGTGAACTCTGTCTTCTGGCCCTCATAGCAATGCTCCCATCACTTATAACCCCTTTGCCCAGGGATACCTGAGCAAAAATCTCCAAAATGCATATTTAAAAGCTTCTTAGATAACTATTATTTTAAAATGTTTTAAAACCAATAGATAGCATTCTGAAAATTGACTACTTAAAGAATGCTTTTGAATTTATAATAAATACCCATTGCATAGCTCTTCTTTTTTCTTGTCTTCAGTTGAGTTCAGTCACTCAGTCGTGTCTGACTATTTGCGACCCCATGAATCGCAACACACCAGGCCTCCCTGTCCATCACCAACTCCTGGAGTTTACTCAAACTCATGTGCATCGTGTCGGTGATGCCATCCAGCCATCTCATCCTCTGTCGTCCCCTTCTCCTCCTGCCCCCAATCCCTCCCAGCATCAGGGTCTTTTCCAGTGAGTCAGCTCTTTGCATTAGGTGGCCAAAGTGTTGGAGTTTCAGCTTCAGCATCAGTCCTTCCAATGAACACCCAGGACTGATCTCCTTTAGGATGGACTGGTTGGATCTCCTTGCAGTCCAAGGGACTCTCAAGAGTCTTCTCCAACACCACAGTTCAAAAGCATCAATTTTTTGGCGCTCAGCTTTCATCACAGTCCACCTCTCACATCCATACATGACCACTGGAAAAACAATAGCCTTGACCAGACGGACCTTTGTTGGCAATGTAATGTCTCTGCTTTTTAATATGCTATCTAGGTTGGTCATAACTTTCCTTCCAAGGAGTAAGAGTCTTTTAATTTCATGGCTGCAATCACCATCTGCAGTGATTTTGGAGCCCAAAAAACTAAAGTCAGCCACTGTTTCCACTGTCTCCCCATCTATTTCCCATGAAGTGATGGAATTAGATGCCATGATCTTAGTTTTCTAAATGTTGAGCTTTAAGCCAACTTTTTCACTCTCCTCTTTCACTTTCATCAAGAGACTTTTTAGTTCCTCTTCACTTTCTGCCATAAGGGTGGTGTCATCTGCATATCTGAGGTTATTGATATTTTTCCCAGCAATCTTGCTTCCAGCTTGTTCTTCTTCCAGCCCAGCATTTCTCATGACGTACTCTGCATATAAGTTAAATAAGCAGGGTGACAATATACAGCCTTGACATACTCCTTTTCCTATTTGGAACCAGTCTGTTGTTCCATGTCCAGTTCTAACTGTTGCTTCTTGACCTGCATACAGGTTTCTCAAGAGGCAGGTCAGGTGGTCTTGTATTCCCATCTCTTTCAGAATTTTCCACAGTTTATTGTGATCCACACAGTCTAAGGCTTTGGCATAGTCAATAAAGCAGAAATAGATGTTTTTCTGGAACTCTCTTGCTTTTCGATGATCCAGCGGATGTTGGCAATTTGATCTCTGGTTCCTTTGCCTTTTCTAAAACCAGTTTGAACATCTGGAAGTTCAGAGTTCACGTATTGCTGAAGCCTGGCTTGGAGAATTTTGAGCATTACTTTACTAGCGTGTGAGATGAGTGAAATTGTGCAGTACTTTGAGCATTCCTTGGGATTGCCTTTCTTAGGGATTGGAATGAAAACTGACCTTTTCCAGTCCTGTGGCTGAGTTTTCCAAATTGCTGACATATTGAGTGTAGCACTTTCACAGCATCATCTTTCAGGATTTGAAATAGCTCAACTGGAATTCCATCACATCCACTGGCTTTGTTCATAGTGATGCTTTCTAAGGCCCACCTGACTTACTGAGTTATAATTAGTGTACAACAGAGCATTAGTTTTAGGTGTATAACATGATGATTTGATATTTGTATATATTGCAAAATACTGCAATAAGCTTACTGTATACAAACCACCTCATGTAGTTATAATTTATTTCTTGTGTTAAGAACTTTTAAGATCTACCCAAAACAACTTTTAAATGTTCAGTACTAATAGCTAGAACTATAGCCCCTATGCTGTACATTATATACCCAGAACTTACTTGTCTTACAACAGGGCATAACTTTTCACGGTTTTTCAGTGTTGTATCCACTTCTTCCTTCCAAGTGGTACATTTAATTGGCCTTTGCAGGCACAACAACTCAATAATATTTTGAGTGGACATCAGAAACTATTCTCTCTGTAGAAGTCTTCAAGTTGATTTTAATTCCTTTCCTAGGTTTTGATAAAAGAATGGCTTTCTGCCATGCTGGTAGGCATGAACATGTCATCAAGTGCTGTAATACATAAGAGCAAGATGGAGAGAAACTATCTGTCTTTTTGTTCTCAATTTTATTTAGAACCATGTTGTTGCTGTTCAGTCGCTAAGTTGTGTCCGACTCTTTGCAACCTCATTAGAACCATAGGATTGTAGAATTGTCAGGGTCCTAGAGATCACTTTGTCTCAGCTCCCCATACAATGCACAAGGAGACGCATTCAGAGAGGTGGCACGTCTTAGCCAACTCAGTAGTAGAAGTGAGAAGACAGCCCAGCTGTTCTGTTGCTCCGGGCAGTGCATTGACCACTGTTCATGCCTTCTACTTCTGTAGGTCTTCCTCCCCTTGGCTTTTCTCTTTCCCTATTTATCCTATTTTATGGCCTGTGAGCTAAGAATGGCTTTTATGTTTTTAAAGGTTTCTTAGAAAAAAAAGAAACAAAAAATATGCACCAGAGGTTAAATAGCTCGCAAAGCCTAAAATATCTACTATCTGACCATTTATGTAAACGTTTGCAAGCTCTTGGCCCAAGTGACTAGAAATACATTCCCTTAGAATTTTAATGTCTCCTTTAGCTGCTCAGAGTTCTAAGTGGCCACATCATAAGATTCTGTACCTTTTTATGTTTTATTTTTCTCATTATCTTTCTGGTTTTTTATAGGATTCATTAATAAAGTAGAATACCTTATAAGCTTTCCTTTATCCATAATCTCTTTCACTTAACATCCCCTAGAAATGAGTAAGGTGAGCTTCCTTGGTGGCTCAGCAGTCAAAAATCCACCTGTCATGCAGGAGACATGGGAGACGGGTTCAATCCCTGGGTTGGGAGGGTCCCCTGGAGAAAGAAATGGCAATCCACTCCAGTATTCTTGCCCGGAAGCTTCCATGGACAGAGGAGACTGGCGGTCTACAGTTCATGGGGTCACAATAGAGTCCCACATGACTACACGACTGAGCCCAGCACAGCACAGAAATTGGTAAGGTAATGACTGCTGTGTCCTTTAAATGGACTTGAAGATCAAGGCTCAATGTCTAGTATCATATGTATGATACAGAAAGGGCACAGCTGGGCTAGAGCCCAGAATGTTAGATTTTTTTGTCCAGTGGTCTTGCAAAGTCAGTTAAATCATCCCCACTTTGGAAGTAGAATGATATATATATTTCTGATGTTTTGTGTGGATCTGGAGTGTCGTATCCTTTTTGGTGAAAAAATAGTGGAAAAGGTACAAATTACCTCCATTTAAGTTAAGTAAGATGTCTGAATTCCTAAAGACCCTGTTTTCCTCACACTCATAACTGTGCTGTCCGCAAAGCAGTGCTTGGTTGCCACGTCACACAGGAAACTTCTCCAGAGCAAATAAGATGCTGCGTGCGGCCTTCCCAGCGCCTGGAGCGCAGCACCAGCCTTTGTTCAATGCTTTCTCTGACATATTTTGATTTTTTGCTTTGTTTTTAACCCATAGGTTTGATAATGACTGTAAGTAAACCCTGTTATTTTGGAAACCTCCTCCTGGGAATTGTAGGTGTGGATGTGAACCTGGCTTACATCCTTGAAGACGTGACGTATTACCAAGACTCCTTGGCGTCCTATACTTTCCTCATAGATGACAAAGGTAATCTACTAAAACTTACATAGGAAAGAACATTTTCTTTAACATCCTGAAGAAAAGTCATCTGTAGATATTCTGATACTAACAAAGTAGGAAAATGATGGTATTTGTAGAAAAAGGGGGACTAGGACTACTTATTTGTTGTAGAACACCGTAATGATGGCAGAATGAATCTAAAGATTGCGCATTTGTTTCTATCTTGTGTTGAAGGGTAGGTAATAGTTACTTGTAGCCATCAGGAAATTAGACTTGAGGATTGAATGAAACATACAAGTGATCCTTTGGATCTTTTTTTGGTCTATATTGTTTTCTTAATATTTACTGACATTAAGGTTTATGTGATAGATTTTATAAAATGAAAACCAAATGGTCAGTACCTCCCAAATATTTGTGATTAGGGAGATGTTCAATAAGACATCTTGCTACACTTCCAAAGTTTTATGCAAGAAAACATAAAACAAGTTCAGGTTTTATTGGACTGCTGAGTTACAGACTGAGAAGCTGAGTGTTGAGCAGCCCTCCCAGAATATCCCACATTTCAAACCTATGATGAGCACTTTTATTAGAATCAGTTCTTCCTTCAACATGTTTCCCATAGTGTGTGTGTGTTTTTTTTTTCTTATTTCAGGGTATACCCTTATGCATCCATCTCTTACCAGGCCATATTTACTCTCAGAACCCCCACTTCACACCGACATCATTCATTATGAAAATATCCCCAAATTTGAGTTGGTTCGGCAAAATATCCTAAGGTAAGGAAAAGGTGAGGGTCATAATATCTTGTTTTTTTCTCAGAGAATAGGATCCATGGAGGTCAAATATGAGTGTTTATAATAGGAAATAAAGCAAGTATATAAATTATTTTAATGTTATCAAGAGTATGGTTTTTATATAAGAATAGTAGCCAAAATTTTGTTTACTTTGTAAAGTAGGTAAGATCTCTTAAAACTATTATTTGGGGGAAATGTCTTATAAATCAAATTCTTATGTTCACATTGCCTTTAGTTGTAAAATCAGATATATCTCATCTCATTTTTAAAGATACTCCAGTTATACCAAGTTGGAAATTGTTGGCAGACTAAGAGGTTAAGTTGAGGACCAGCTCTAGAGCATGCCAAAAAATAGCTTGGCAAAGCACTGTCCATTCCAAGTTGACAGCACAATCATATACAACATTTTCTCTTGAAATAAGGAACAGATTGGATTTTTTCCAACCGTGATACATTATTTTGGCAGATGGTAACCTATAGAGAAATGGGTCTTTGTGCTCATTGGTTGTAAATTAATGACTGAGTGATTTGAGACAAGTTAGTCTCTGGAAAGAATTAGAATCAGGGGGTCAGGGATAGAGAGGAAGGAATGTTTTCAGTGCAGAGCTGACATAATGCTTTTACAAAATTGAAAATCTCACATTATCTCTTTCAAAAGTGATGAGCTTCATTGCTTTTCAAAATCAGGAGGTGGTCAGTGACTCACAGCATCTTCCCTGCCTTTAATTAAGTGCTTCATTTTATGTTTTGCCTGAAGTATTTCATTCTGTTTGCCAATGCAGCCTCCCTCTGGGCAGCCAGATTATCGCAGTCCCTGTGAACTCATCTCTGTCCTGGCACATAAATAAGCTGAGAGAAACTGGAAAGGAGGCCTACAATGTTAGCTATGCCTGGAAGATGGTGAGTGCAAGGAAGCCTCCTTTGCCTCAAGGAGGTGCAGGATGCAACATTCCTCCTCATGCAGAAATTCTAGGGAACTTCAGTTTGGTAATGTTACTAATCTGTTTTAAAGTGATTGGAAAAAGAAGAGATTCCATAGAAATGGAATTTTTTTTCCTTTTTTGTTTATAAAACCAGTAATTACTCATGATGAATAAATCAAACCATATTTAAAAAAAATAGATAGTGCACTCTGCCCTTTCCCCTCCCGAGTTTGACCTCCCATTTCCCAGAAGTAACCACTTTGATCAATTTCAGGAAACTTAGCTTGACCTCCCATTTCCCAGAAGTAACCACTTTGATCAATTTCAGGAAACTTACTATTCACACACAGGCATGTATCTCTGTGTGTGAAAACACACTCAGTGGCTCTGTACTTCATTACATAGATCGACCAACTTTCTTCTGAGTCGCACTAATACACATTTAGATTGTATCCAATTGGAGCAAGGAGATCAAGCCAGTCAATCCTAAAGGAAATCAACCCTGAATACTCATTGGAAGGAATAATGCTGAAGGTCCAATACTTTGGCCACTTGATGCAAAGAGCCAACTCATTGGAAAAGACCCTGATGCTGGGAAAGATTGAAGGCAAAAGGAGAAGGGAGCAGCAGAGGATGAGATGGCTAAATAGCATCACTGACTCAATGGACATGAGTTTGAACAAACTCTGGGAGATTGTGAAGGACAGGGAAACCTGGTGTGATACAGTGCATGGGGTCGCAAAGAGTTGGACACGACTGAGCAACTGAACAACAACAGTTTGTTTTTATCATTTTCAACATAGATTGTGGAAGCTGGGCATTGAAAAGGAGCTACACAAGCATGAATGTCCTAGACTGATGCCAAGGAAAAGAAAGATTTAGATTAGAATGTGTACTGCTCCCATGTGCCACAAGCAGATTGCTAGCCATACCTGTGATACCCCCTGCAGGTTTCTTTCACTAGCCTCATTCAGACTCTTGAGCTTCAGGGGACTTCCCTTGTGGTATAGTGGTTAAAAATCCACCTTGCAATGCAGGGAACACGGATTGAATTCGTGGTTGGGAAACTAAGTTCCCACATGCCTCAGGGCTGCTAAGCCCCATATGTCACAACTAGAGAAAAGCCCACTTGCCACAAGGAAGATCCTGCATGCTGCAGGGTTAATTTTTCACATCAGAAAGAGTGAGCCAGACACCAGAATTCTGAATTGAAAAATGCTTTTATATTTAAAATTGGAGATTGCTTATCTTACAGTATATCCTATTTGAAATAAATAAATATTTTTTAAAAAAGAGCACTGAGCCTCAAAGAATCATAGAGAAATAGAATCTGACACACACCACCCATCTTAATTAATGTTTTTGCCCTTTACTCCCTCTCCCAAGCATAGCATAACAGTGCTATTATGGGGCCCTAAATACTCTCATTCAAAGAGCTTCATTGGAGAAGGCCCTGATGCTGGGAGGGATTGAGGGCAGGAGGAGAAGGGGGCTACAGAGGATGAGATGGTTGGATGGCATCACCAACTCGATGGACATGGGTTTGAGTAAACTCCGGGAGTTAGTGATGGACAGGGAGGCCTGGTGTGCTGCGATTCATGGGGTTGCAAAGAGTCGAACACGACTGAGCGACTGAACTGAACTGAAATACTCTAATTGACCAAAAGAAGAGTAGACTTTGATTTTTTTTTTTTTTTTTTGGTCATTCAGTATTAATCATTAAACTTAAAATACAATCATACTCAAGATTCCCTTGGAAGGCCATTTCTGATGTTTTTAATATATGTTGTTGATCCTAAATGGATCTGTTTATTCATCCCTTTAAGTATTGCTATTGAAGATTGACTGTGAACTAATAAGGACAAAGACGAATGATACTCCCTGCCCTCACAGAGCTTCCAGCTTAGCAGTCGATGCACAGTCAACTCTGTGCAGTATCTACATAGGAATGATAGGAGTCAGGAGACGCCAACGTGCCTCTAGACATGACTCTCTTGTGATCTTCTTATTTGCTTTTTAAAGAATCATAAGGCAACAGCAATTTCTAAAATGGAAATGAAACTAAACAAAATAATAAGACCATTTGAGAAGCTTATGTTTATCAGCCTAATTCTACTGATATTTTGCTGATAATACAGATCTGAAAAAAGTCAATATCTGTTTCAAAACTCTCTGAGACAGCTCATTTTCAGGAATTTTTTTCTTTTTAGAATGATTATACCATCTGCCCTTTATAAACATACAATTTTTAAATAAGGACTAATTGCTTAATTTTTCACATCAGAAACAGTGAGATAGACACCCGAATTCTGAATTGAAAAATACTTTTGTATTTAAAATTGAAGATTGCTTATCTTACACTATATCCTAATGGAAAGCAACTCAGGTACATCCTGGTAAAAAAAATCTGTATTAATATTTGTTGGCTTTAATAGAACTGCCATATGACCCAGCAATCCCACTGCTGGGCATACACACCGAGGAAACCAGATCTGAAAGAGACACGTGCACCCCGATGTTCATCGCAGCACTGTTTATAATAGCCAGGACATGGAAGCAACCTAGATGCCCATCAGCAGATGAATGGATAAGGAAGCTGTGGTACATATACACCATGGAATATTACTCAGCCATTAAAAAGAATTCATTTGAATCAGTCCTAATGAGATGGATGAAACTGGAGCCCCTTATACAGAGTGAAGTAAGCCAGAAAGATAAAGAACATTACAGCATACTAACATATATATATGGAATTTAGAAAGATGGTAACGATAACCCTATATGCAAAACAGAAAAAGAGACACAGAAGTACAGAACAGACTTTTGAACTCTGTGGGAGAAGGTGAGGGTGGGATGTTTCAAAAGAACAGCATCTATACTATCTATGGTGAAACAGATCACCAGCCCAGGTGGGATGCATGAGACAAGTGCTCGGGCCTGGTGCACTGGGAAGACCCAGAGGAATCCGGTGGAGAGGGAGGTGGGAGGGGGGATCAGGATGGGGAATACGTGTAAATCTATGGCTGATTCATATCAATGTATGACAAAACCCACTGCAATGTTGTGAAGTAATTAGCCTCCAACTAATAAAAGAAAAAAAAAAAGAAAATGGATAACCAACAAAGACCTATTGTATTAAAAAAATATATATATTTGTTGGCTTTAAAAGAGATAGAAGGAAATAGAGGCATTTTAAGACCTTCTTTGTATAGTAAATAAACCTGGTATTAACATTTGGGAAGTATAATCTTTATAAAGACTGTCTGTCTTCCATGATACTGGCACATTTCGGCCAGTCTACTTAGCCAAATGAATATAATCATGTAATCACTTCAGGTAGAAGTGTTAACTTTTTCAGAGTTCTGAAATTGTCAGTTCAGTTCAGTCGCTCAGTCGTGTCCAACTCTTTATGACCCCATGGACTGCAGCACGCCAGGCTTCCCTGTCTATCACCAACTCCCGGAGCTTGCTCAAACTCATGTCCATTGAGTCAGTGATGCCATCCAACTATGTCATCCTCTGTCGTCTGCTTCTCCTCCTGCCTTCAATCTTTCCCAGCATCAGGGTTTTTTCCATTGAGTCAGTTCTCGCATCAGGTAGTCAAAGTATCAGAGCTTCAGCTTCAGCATCAGTCCTTCCAATGAATATTCAGTGTTGATTTCCTTTAGAATTGACTGGTTTGATCTCCCTGCTGTCCAAGGGATTCTGAAGAGTCTTCTCCAACATCAGTTGTCAAGAACATCACTGTTAAGTGAACATTATTTAAAGTGGTAATAAATAATGAGATTGAAGTTAAAAGGCTTGCCTGATTACCCAGGAAGAAGAACAAGAATTTTTAAGCTTTCTTTAGCTACATCAGCAGGAGGGGGGGAGTAAATACTCTTGTCCTCCGGAATGAAATGGATTTTTCAACTAAATTTAATTTAAATAGATTTAGTTGATGTTGATAATAATTGGTTAAACTGCTTAGCATCCATAGATATGACAGATATTGATGGATTATTTCACTGAGTCAATTTAAATGTAACATGAGAGATTATGTTAGCAGCATTAAGAGATTACTACTTTGTCACTATGCAATGCAAGTCTGTCTGAGTATTGAGGAGGCTACATGCTGTGACAGAAGGAAATACTGACTAATATCAGAAGGTATGGCAACATTCCAGTGTTGTACGGGCATGGTTCACTTCAAAACATGAATCCCATGGATAATCAGTGGAAAAAACCACTCCCCACTCATGGAGGCCTCTTCTAGATATGTTATACATAGTTCCTTAATGCAAGCAACTACTTTTTCAGCTAAGAACACAATAGCATGGAGACCTATTTTGAAATCTGTTTTCCTTTCCAGCTAGAAATTATGAAGTGTTGATTTTAGATGCTTAGGGTACTTCTTTTTTTTTTCTCATATAATTGACCCTTGAAGAGAAAGGTAGAATTTTTATCTTACAGAATTGACTTTCTTTCTCTTACAGAATTCTTATAAGAGAATAAGAATTCTCTTATAGAACTTCCTGCAGCACAGGAAGCAAACTCAAAAGATGCTGAAACAGGAAGAGGGCAAATAGTAAATGTCACTTCAGAATACTCTGTCACTTTCTAACTTGTTGGGTTGAGGAAGAGGATTAAATTTGCTAATGTAATTGAATATCCTTGGCAGCAGTACTTGAAAGCAATTCCAGGAAGATGCAAATTCCCCGGTGTTTAAAAAGATTCTGCAGCCATCCTCAGAAACCACATATTACTCTTGACTCTAATCTGCCTAGTTAAAAAATTTCTCCCTGATTGTTAAATTATCTTTTGAGTTGCTTTGATTCTGACCATCTTTTAGTTCTGACTTAGCTGGTTATCATTCTTTTCATTTATTTACAAACCACCTTTAAAATATATTCTGTTTAGATCTTAGTATAATGAACTTAGAGAAGATTGACTTATTTTTAAGTCAAGAAGCTAAAACTACATAGCTTGACTTGGCTTTTGATTCATATAAACATTTTTCCCACCAAGCATCCATTTCTAGGGGCAAAATGAATCTGAAAGTACTCCTGTCTCTATATAGGAGCTTAAATTAGGCCAAGTTACAACACTCTTGCCTTTCCTGGTCTGAAAGGACAAGTCAGGCCAGCTTTGCTCGGAAGCGATAGGGTTTGCACTTTTCATGAGTCTGAGATCCTAGTCACCTCTAACCGAGAGAGAAGAAAGTGTTCATTGGGAATAGAATGAGTAAACCAGATTCTGTACAGGCTGTGTTATATGGATTCATAATTGGCATTTAAAATAGTCAATTCTCGGAACACTCATTGCAAAACCAACTGTATATTTTACAACGCGTTTCCAACCCAAACAGAAATAAGTGTTGTATTCTTATGCCATGTTCCAGCTTGTATCCATTAGCTTAAATAAGCAAAAGAGGACTAGGGTTACCGTTTTAGAGAGACTATTTTCTAATCCCTTCATCAACTCCATGATTTTCTGTTACATGAATTAATTTACCTTGATCAGAAAGAAAAATAAAAATAGAAAGATTAATTTTTTGCCAGAGCCATTTTCTGTTACGCCATCTTCCTGTCTTTCCTTCACTCATCACGTATTTTTCTGTGTGGGTTAGAAGCAGAGATAGCAGAAAGTAATGTTGACCAACTTACTATCTACAGGAACCTTCATTTCTGTATTAACATTTCTTTGTCAATTTTCCAGGTCCAAGATACTTCCTTCATTCTCTGTATTGTGGTGATACAACCAGAAATACCTGTCAAACAACTGAAGAACCTCAATACTGTTCCCAGCAGCAAGCTGCTATACCACCGCTTGGATCTCCTGGGCCAGCCTAGTGCTTGCCTCCACTTCAAACAGCTGGCCACTCTAGGTAAAAACCCTGTGCTTTTCCATTTCCTTTGTGGTCCTCCTCATAGCAGCTCACCATGAGCATCAGTTTGAATTCAGATGCCCAACACCTTCCCAGGTGGCTCCATGGTAAAACAATCCATCTGCCAATTCAGGAGATGCAGTTTCGATCCCTGGGTCAGGAGTATCCCCTGGAGGAGGAATTGGCAACCCACTCCAGTATTTTTCCTGGAAAAATTCCATGGACAGAGGATCCTGGTGTACTACAGTCCATGGGATCTCCAAGAGTTAGACGTGACTGAGCATACTGAATACCTTCAGTGCCAGTGTGGGGAAACAAATGGAAAAACCCCTTGAGGCCTTGCCTTGTTTCTGGTTCTCCATCAGTCACTGAGATGAGGATTTGTGGGCTGGTGGCTTATTCAGGATGAACTCTCAGAAGAAACAAGAGAGGAAGTGAAGTTAACAGGAGAAGGAAGAAAGAAGAAAGCAAGCCAGAGTTTGACCCTAGTCCTCAGGGAGGCTTTGGAGTGTAAATTACATTGCAGAGCTTGCCCAGACTCAGGAAAGGGAGCTGGACTTTCGTATTCCTTAGTCACTTTCAGGTTTCTGCTAATGCAGGACAAAGAGGTTTTAGCAGCCCAAAGAATGTCCATCAAACAGAGTGGTAGATATGGCCCACTAGAGACAGGCACACAGATAATGAAGATGCAGGGGTACAGCATAGGTGGAAAAATGGTAAAGAGTCCAAGGATAGCACTCCTACATATCTACATAGTGTATCTGTACCTATCACAGATCCCTGTCTTCAAAAGCGCTTAGGAGATAGGCAAATAATTCAAAGAAACTAAAAGGGAATTTGCATTTGTTCTGTGCCCAGTATTTTACAGCCATCATCTGAGTTGGCCTATTACAGATGAGGACTTTTGGGCTTAGCAAAATATTGGGTTGGCCAAAAAGTTCGTCTGGGTATTTCCCTATCATCCTGTGGGAAAAGCTGAACAAACTTTTTGGCCCACCCAATCACAACTTTCCCATGGTAACACAGAAAGAAGCGAGGCTCAGATGTGGTTCATGCTTCTCCCATGCCTGATATCCCCCTTTTATTGCATGCTGCCGTGTGCCAGGTGCACACTAGGCATCTGTGGTGTATGTTATATGTCACAGTATACTCACAATACTATCAAACAGATATTTTCTTTTTCACCTTTGAAAATACTTAGAAGTCATCATCCATTCTCCAGTTTCAAAATGAGAGCACTTGTGTTCAGGTTTCTTTTCTACATTCCATCCTACAGAGTTTCTGCCTTGATATGAGATCAATAGAGGAGGCCAGCCTAAGTAGTTTTATCTATGACACACTCCATCAGTGTGGAAAACTTAGATGGCCAGAGATGTCAACTTGGATTTTACATTTCCTTGTTTGTTGTAATTTAGGTTTGAGGGGCTGGGGTTTGCCCTCTGTTTCTATACAAAAGAGTGAGTGAGTGAAAGTCACTCAGTTGTGTCCAACTCTTTGTGACCCCATGGACTATACAGTCCATGGAATTCTCCAGGCCAGAATACTGGAGTGGATAGCCTTTCCTTTCTCCAGGGGGTCTTCCCAACCCAGGGGTCGAACCAGGTTTTCACGCCTTGCAGGCAGATTCTTTACCAGCTGAGCTACCAGGGAAGCCCCATACAAAAGAGTATGTCCTTTAATTCAGGTTTTTAAGAACTACTTAAAGAAAAGCTAAGATATGCATAATTCCCTTAGTCACTATGGGAAACACTACTACACTACTGCTGGTGAAAGTGAGGTAGTAAAAAAAACTATTTTTATTTATTATTTATTTAATTAGTCTTTTTTTTTTTTTTGACAATTATTTAAGACCTTTATTAACAGGTGCTTGCAGTTTGTTGACTTTTTTTTTTGAAAAAATCAAGCTGTAAACTTTTATTACAAATTAAAAATGAGGTTCTTAAAAATCTCAACTTGACCAGATATGAAACAATTTAAAAACCTTTAAAGGTGTATTGAGAAAAAACAGGCTTTTTTTTTTTTTTAAAAAACACGTTTGTCATTACCAAAAAGAGACGTCTTTAGGTAAAAATAATTAATTAATCTTTTAAAAAAATTTTTATTGAAGTATGGTTGATTTCTAAGACCAGTCTTTTTAAATTTGGTACAGCAAAGTGCAGCAGCTTTTCTTAATGGAAAAAAAAAAGCTCAAGCCTAGATTTTTTGTTTCCTTCAGATAATCCCTCATAGCTATACCATCGAGTATGGTAGCTAGTAGCCACACGTGACTATTGAGCACTTAAAATGTGGCTAAACCAAGTTGAGATTTATTGTAAGTATAAAATACATATTAATTTTTTGTATTGATTACATGTTAAAGTGGTAATATTTGGATATATTGGAGTCTATAAAATACACTAGTAAAATTAACCTATTTGGTTTTCCTTTTCTTCATGTGGCTACTGGAAATTTTTATATCACAGTGGGGGATTACGTTGTATTTCAGTTAGATGGTCCTGCTCAGTTGGACATTTTCACTCCCAGAAAATGTAGAGTTTTATCAATGCCCTACATTACTTAGGATTAGTGAGCTGGTCTGGGGCACACGGATAAACCTTATGCCAGTGTCCAACTTCCACTGGGTACTCTTTCCACTGTACAGTCCAACTTCATTTTGGCCGTAGAACTCCCCCAGGGCAGTATGTGAAGAGATCACTGAGGATAGTTTAGTATCAGTTGGTAATGAAAGTGAAGCAGGATAATGCAAATTTTTTTAAAAGAAATGGAAAATAAGGGAAACAATGGCAAATAAGTGGTTTTTACCTAATTCCATTGATGATGGGGATTTAGAGGCAAGGTATTAATTTAGATCGGAGCTCCCTTCCAGAGGTCTGAAGGATGGGGCAGTGTCTTTCTTGGTACACAAAGAGGGACAGAGGAATTTTGGAAGAGTACATCATCCTGTGCAGTTGCGTACACAGGTATGTAAGTACCATGTGTCTTAGGTATGTAAGAGCTATGTGTCTAGCTTCTAGACATAAGACTTTGGGCCCTGTTTCTTGGTTTTTCCTCTCCTTCTATCCACATCACTACAAGGAAGGTCCCCTCCCCGAGTTGTCTCTCCTCCCCTTCTGGTCCAACTCTTACTCCTGAGATGTCTTTTATATCATTGTGTTGTTCTAATATTGTTGTTTTCCTTTTTTTTTTTTTCTTTATTCTTATCTCTGCAATTGGGTCCTAAGTTCTTTGAGTTTCGGAACAGTCGTCTCTCTCTGGCACACCTTGCACTGAAGGCCCCCAAGCATATACACATGAACTCATTGCTAGGCAACCGAACCTTTTTTCAGCCACTGGCTTTCTTTTCCTTGATATGGATATAATAATTACTCCCAAGCTATACCTTGATGATATGAGAGTTAATACTGGAAGCATTGTGTTGTGGTAAAGGAAGACTAAGTAGTTTTGACCCATCCTGCTCAGTTCAACCAAAAATCCTGGATGGAACCTTTTTTATGTTTTTTTTTCCTTTCTTTTTATTTATTTATTTATTTATTTATTTTTTCAGTGGGTTTTGTCATACATTGACATGAATCAGCCATAGATTTACACGTATTCCCCATCCCGATCCCCCCTCCCACCTCCCTCTCCACCCGATTCCTCTGGGTCTTCCCAGTGCACCAGGCCCGAGCACTTGTCTCATGCATCCCACCTGGGCTGGTGATCTGTTTCACCATAGATAGCATACATGCTGTTCTTTTGAAACATCCCACCCTCACCTTCTCCCACAGAGTTCAAAAGTCTGTTCTGTACTTCTGTGTCTCTTTTTCTGTTTTGCATATAGGGTTATCGTTACCATCTTTCTAAATTCCATATATATGTGCTAGTATGCTGTAATGTTCTTTATCTTTCTGGCTTACTTCACTCTGTATAATGGGCTCCAGTTTCATCCATCTCATTAGGACTGATTCAAATGAATTCTTTTTAATGGCTGAGTAATATTCCATGGTGTATATGTACCACAGCTTCCTTATCCATTCATCTGCTGATGGGCATCTAGGTTGCTTCCATGTCCTGGCTATTATAAACAGTGCTGCGATGAACATTGGGGTGCACGTGTCCTTTTTTAAATTTTTTGAAAATTATCAGAGAACTCACCTAATTGGTAATGGACCAAAGTCCAGGAGCTTATAAGAACCCAAAGAAGAAAGCTATCATCTAAAACTGGTCATTTTTATCAACCCAGAAGAGGGACTTCCCTGGCAGTCCAGTGATTAAGGCTCTCTGCTTCCAATGCAAGGTGCTCCTGTTCAATCCCTGGTCAAGGAACTAAGATCTTAAATGCTGCGTGGTGCAGCCAAAATGCAATAATAATAATAATAATCAATCCAGAAAATTGTGCTTTAGGTAGCTTCTTCGGGCTAGGGAGAGGGACAAAAATCAAATCCAAGGTTCTCAAAAGGTGGAGACTTAGAAGTGAGACTGCTCCCTTCTGCCCTCTGCTTCCCCCCACACACATACCTGCTTTTAGCAGAGGTCACAGAGGACTATATATTTAGGGTAAGAATGAATTGGAACTAAGTCAGCCCTTGTTGTGAGATTCTTGTCTTCTGAGTTGTCTAAGGAATCTCAAGCATTAGCTCATCATGGACTAGTTGAATACCGTAGTCTCCCAGTGTAGCACTTGGGTGGTTATCCTGTCTCATTGTTGGAAGACTTTCCACCTCCCCATTCTGCCTCATTTTGGGATGTGGCACAGCAATCCTTTGTGGAGGATAATATTCCCATCCTGTTGAGACTCAACATTTACTACAAAATTGTTTGTAAGACCAGCATCAAGTGACAGAAAACCAGGCCACAAGGAAATGAGACACCATGAGTGAGAACTAACAAAGGAATAGAAAAGGACCCACAGATTTAAATGAGATAAGACATGTGATACTGCTTTCTAATACTTTTAAAAATATACAATTGAAGAGTAAAATTTCAAAGACAAAGATGTAGTGTTTTTATTTCATAATGTAATTCATTGCGAGTATTTCTGTCATAACAGTACTGGGTTTTTCCTGGTAAGTAAGACCAACATGAGAAATGCTGGGCTGGAAGAAGCGCAAGGGGGAATCAAGATTGCCAGGAGAAATATCAATAACCTCAGATATGCAGATGACACCACCCTTACAGCAGAAAGCGAAGAAGAACTAAAGAGCCTCTTGATGAAAGTGAAAGAGGAGAGTGAAAAAGTTGGCTTAAAGCTCAACATTCAGAAAACTAAGATCATGGCATCTGGTCCCATCACTTCATGGGAAATAGATGGGGAAACAGTGGAAACAGTGTCAGACTTTATTTTTTTGGGCTCCAAAATCACTGCAGATGGTGATTGCAGCCATGAAATTAAAAGCCGCTTACTCCTTGGAAGGAAAGTTATGACCAACCTGGATAGCATGTTAAAAAGCAGAGACATTACTTTGCCAACAAAGGTCCATCTAGTCAAGGCTATGGTTTTTCCAGTGGTCATGTATGGATGTGAGAGTTGGACTAGAAAGAAAGCTGAGTGCTGAAGAATTGATGCTTTTGAACTGTGGTGTTGGAGAAGACTCTTGAGAGTCCCTTGGACCGCAAGGAGATCCAACCAGTCCATCCTAAAGGAGATCAGTCCTGGGTGTTCATTGGAAGGACTGATGCTGAAGCTGAAACTCCAATACTTTGGCCACCTCATGCGAAGCGTTGACTCATTGGAAAAGACCTTGATGCTGGGAGGGACTGGGGGTAGGAGGAGAAGGGGACAACAGAGGATGAGATGACTGGATGGCATCACTGACTCGATGGACATGAGTTTGAGTAAACTCCGGGAGTTGGTGATGGACAGGGAGGCCTGGCGTACTGCGATTCATGGGGTCGCAAAGAGTCGGACACGACTGAGTGACTGAACTGAACTGGACTGAATACCAACAATTAATTACTCCATTTTCATAGATTTTATTTATGCTATGTTTAGTTGTTCCCATCTGTGAGAATAATTTTTTTTAGTAGGATCTTGCATCGACTCCACTTTTATTCCATTTTTTCTTATTCCTCGATAATCATACTAATATGAACAGTAAGAGTCAAAACTTACAGAGACACGTAACTTGTTCAAGGACTGTTCTAGATGCTTTACATTTATTAAATCATTTTCTTTGTGTATATCAACTTATTTAATTTTCACCCTAACTCTGTAGGATCGGCACTGCTATTTCCCCCACTTTGCATATGATAGAAACATCACATATATTCTAACCTGTCCAACGGTCACACAGGCTTCCCAGGAAGTACAGTGGTAAAGAATCCACCTTCCACTGCAGGAGATGTAGGAGACATGGGTTCAATCCCTGCATCAGAAAGATCCCCTGGAGTAGGAAATGGCAACCCACTCCAGTATTCTTGCCTGGAGAATTCCATGGACAGAGGAGCCTGGCAGGCTATATAGTCCATGGGATTGCAAAGAGTTGGACATGACTGAGTGACTGAGCCTGCCACACAACATCACACAACCAGGAAATGGTGGAGCCCAGGTCCAACCAGTCTGACCTTATGTCATGTGCTACCTCCTTGGTCCAAATAAGTGTAAGATGTTATATGTGGATCTAAGGTATGTTGGGGCTTACCTCATGGCTCAGCTGCTAAAGAATTCACCTGCAATGCGGGAGACCTGGGTTCAGTCCCTGGGTGGGGAAGATCCCCTGGAGAAGGGAAAGGCTACCCTCTCCAGTATTCTCGCCTGGAGAATTCCATGGACTGTATAGTCCATGGAGTTGCAGAGAGTCAGTATGTTGAATAGTTACATTCTCAACCCTTGTGTCTCTTCATGTTTATCCAGGACTGTAAGCTCCCTGTAGGGAGAGAACGTGACCTTTGTCCTGCGCAGCTCCCTCCAGCCTTCCTTAGGAGTGCCTCTAAGCCCCTGCAGCTGACAGACGGGCAGAGCCTTAGCCAGGCTTTTGTCTGAGCCTGAGGTTCAGGCCCAGGTTCTCAGGCCTGCTTTGTTTGCGTCTCTTTCAGAAAGCCCAACCGTCATGCTGTCTGCTGGCAGCTTTTCCTCCCCGTACGAGCACCTCAGCCAGCCAGAGACAAAGCGCATGGTGGAGCACTACACAGCCTATCTCAGTGACAACACCCGCCTCATTGCCAACCCGGGGCTCAAAGTGAGTGCTGTCCTGGGGCCCGCATTTCTGCTACGCCCCTCCACAAGCCCAGGAGGGGATGCTGCAGTGAACCTTTGAAGTGGGAAGCCGGCCTCTGGATCTGTGCCTCTCAGCTGGAGAGCCAGAAAGACAGAGTGTGAGGCCCAGGGGAGGCTGGCCGGCGAGGACCCTTCTGATGGATTAAGAAGCCCTGTGGGCCAGATGCAGAATATCTTTCAGGTTTTAGATGCAGTAGAGGCTTCCTAGGTAGGCGGGGTAGGAGTTAAAGACCAGAGAAACTTTCCTAGCCCCATTTTTCCCAGGGGGATGAAGTAAAGTGCCCCTACTGTCTGCTGAGATAAATATGATGAAGTTTAAGGAGCAGAGATTTAGGGGATGTGTGTGTGTGTGTGTGTGTGTGTGAGCGCACACACGTGCCTGTGTATGTATTTAGTTATTTAATGCTGCACTATAGGTTCTTTCCTCATAAATGCAAGAAAGCCTAGCTAGGATGAACAACTGAGTAAGTCACACATCCACTGGCTGTATTTCAGGAAGCTTTTGTTTTCACCAAGTTTGGCTGTATCCATCTGCTGTGGAAAGATTTTTAAGAAGTAATTGGGCTTGGCTTCCCTGCAAGAGAGCTTTGGGAAGCTCTGCCAGCAGGCCATTCTCTTTTCATGTGAGTCTTAAAGGATCCCCGCTATGTCTTCCTTTGTTTCCCAGTTCTCTGTCAGAAATGAAGTAATGGCTACCAGCCACGTCACAGATGAATGGATGACACAAATGGAAATGAGTAGCCTGAACACTTACATTGTCCGCCGTTACATAGCAACACCCAATGGCGTCCTCAGAATTTATCCTGGCTCCCTCATGGACAAAGCATTTGATCCCACTAGGAGACAATGGTGAGTTTTAGAGGCTTCCACTATCAAAGGTTCTCCCCCAATCCTGGAGAGACATGATAAGTACACACAATAAAGCAACTTCTGGCAGTCATATTTAAAGAAGATACTTTTCATGGCAGTGAAAATATGTTTTTGAATTGTTTTTTAAATGTGGTGTGAACAGCAGCTTTGTGGGCTTCCTCTGTCTACAATGCTTTTATCTCTTTATTGAGCTGTTGAGACCGAAATGCTTTATACTTGGCCATTTCAGTTCCTAGTGGTTTGATTCCCACCTTATATGCAGTGTGTCCACAATGGATATACTTAATGTCACTGCATATGATCATGGCATCAAATTATAGCTCATCTATGACCTATGAAACATGACATAAAAACTAAAAAATACTTTTTCACTTCAAGGATTTATTTTTTCTCTGATTTTCAAAAGCAAAAGCTGGTCAGGTAGTATAGCAAGAGGCAACCTGGGCACAAAGACAGGGTTTCTCTTCTCGTGCTGCTTAGTAGCCGAGTTACTCATGAGTTAGCTCATCTTTTTTACTGCCTGTTCTCCCACCCTTCCCAACCCACGGCACATTTTTATGTGCCCCAGTTCTGTTTGTTCCTACCTGATTTATTAATCTTTGGTTTTGCCTCTAAAACATCTATATTTTTTAAAGCTTATGAAAGCTCACATATATACTTTGTTCAGTATCTTTTCAAAAGAGAATTTCATATTTTTACTGACCTCTTGCTGTTGCTGCTATAATCATATATAAAGAGTGGGAAGCCTTTTGAACTTAAATGTAACGTAAGCACAGTTTACAATATTTTTTTAGGTTGCAAGCTCACTTTTCTTTGAAATGTGCAAAGTTGTTCATACACTAAAGTAAGGGCTTTTTTTGGTCTCCATCAGGTATCTCCATGCAGTAGCTAATCCAGGGTTGATTTCCTTGACTGGCCCTTACTTAGATGTTGGAGGAGCTGGCTATGTAGTGACTATCAGTCATACAATTCATTCATCCAGGTAATATTTCTTTATTTTTAATTTTCTTTTTAATTGGAGGATAATTCCTTTACCAATGTTGTATTGGTTCCTGTTGTGCAACAATGTGAATCGGCTATGTATATACTTTTTCCCCTCCCTCTGGAGCCTCCCTCCCATCTCACGTCTCAAAGTCATCACAGAGCCCTGGGCTGAGCTCCCTGGGTTACAAAATAGCTTCCCGCTAGCTATCTATTTTACACATAGTAGTGTGTATATGTCAATGGGGCTCTCTCAATTCATCCACCCTCTCCTTCCCCCGCCAGGTAATAGTTCAATTAATATTTACTCATTTCTTGAAAACATTAAGGATATTTTGAAAATCTGAATAGAATAGTAGATAGCAAGGAGTAGTAGCAAAAGTATGACATTTGATATGGGCAAGCTGGGATTTGAATATCTTCTCTGTGTTATCTTGGATTTCCTAAACTTCCTGATGTCTGTAAAATGGGGATAATACTTACCTTACAAGGTTATCATGTGATTGAGTCAATAAAAAGCACTTAACCCTGTTAGTGGCCATGAGGGTGATTATGAAGAAGAAAAACAGAGATGTTAAATTCAGTAAAGCAGTTCCTGGAAATGCCAGTCTTAAACCAATCAAAAAAATAGCATCAAGCACTTGACAGTTATTGTTATCAGAGAGTGTTTTCCCAAGCAAAGAGTACTGCTAGTGAAGGAAAAAATGTATCAAGACAAAATTCTTACCTCTTGTATTTGGGTTTCTTTAGAATTATATATGGCAACCCACTCCAGTACTCTTGCCTGGGAAATCCCATGGACGGAGGAAGGAGCCTGGTAGGCTACAGTCCTTGGGGTCGCAAAGCATCGGACACAACTGAGTGACTTCACTTTCACTTTTCACTCTCATGCATTGGAGACAGAAATGGCAACCCACTCCAGTGTTCTTGCCTGGAGAATCCCAGGGATGGGGGAGCCTGACGGGCTGCTGTCTGTGGGGTTGCACAGAGTCAGACACGACTGAAGTGACTTAGCAGCAGCAGCAGAATTATATAGGAATTTGTTGTTGTTATGATGGTTTTGTTGCTGTTCTTACTTCGTCTTTGCACTTTCTTGAGAAATGAACGGCATGTTGAAAACTGATTTTTCCAAGAAGCCTATAAAATGTCAGTATCACTGTAAATATATTTAGGGTGCTTTACATTTCAGGTTTTTGAGGTTTCAGTATTTAAACTACAAATGTCAGTGAATGTTGGATAGGGAGGAAAGTCAAACACACTGTTTTAATCCCTTCATTGTACAAATCATAATCTTTTCCTTAGCAACCAATAGAGATTATATCTTGACTGGTATCTGTAATGATGCCTTAAAATTTATGGGAGACGGATTTTCTTGCTAACTTTATGCTTTTCACTGGTGCTCATTATATATCAAATGATTGACATCAGTAGAATTCTAATGCTAGTTCATTGGGAACAAGAATTGGGAAGCAGTGCTATGTGGAATTTCAATAGCATGACCTGCGTCTCCATGGTAAGCAGGGCACTGTTGCCAGCCAGATATTGATTTCTTTTCGGGGCATGGTATCTATTTGGCTTCATCACATATGAACAAGCAAACATTCTTTTAGAACAAATCTTTTCAATGTTTTTAGTAACAGACCATCTATAAGGCATATACCTACTATTGTCTGAATGGCAAGACTTATCTTTTCTCTCATATATTCTAGTCAATTGAGAAAAAGTAAACAGAGGTGTTTTCTTTGAGAAAACAGCAGTCACCTTGATATTTGATGACAAGGACGTGGGCTGGAATCAGGCTCTTAAAGGTGATGCTTGGAGCAGGAAGAGGATGCCTACCTGTGTGTGTCTTACTTATTCCTTGATCTGGCTTCTCCCACCAGCCACTCATTATCAAGAACCATTAACTTTTCCTCCTACACAGTATTGTTTTGCTGTAGGGGAGGCAGGGGGATCCCAGAGGTGCAGATATTTATGCTCGTGTACTTGTTTTTGTCAGAGTCTGAGTGGGTGGAAGAATTTCTCATTTATTTATAAATATTTATCATGTCATCCCAAATGAAGCATGATAGAAATAGGATGGACTTTCAAGTTAGAAAATATCTTAGGTTCAGTTCCCTTATTTAGTTATTGTTTATGACTCAGACAGTAAAAGAATCTGCCTGCAATGCAGGAAACCCGGGTTTGATCCCAGAGTCAGGAAAATCCACTGGAAAAGGGAATGGCTACCCACTCCAGTATTCTTGCCTGGAGAACTCCATGGATAGAGGAGCGTGGTTGGCTAGAGTCTGTGAGGTCCCAAAGATTTAGACACGACTGAGCGACTAACCCTGATAGTATATTTAGACTACACAAGTTTAGCTATTTAAGTTTAACAAGAGGTAAAAGGCCTGTCCAATACCATTCAATGAGAGTATATTCCAGGAATAAGTATCTGCTCACGCCTTGATCAATATGCAGTCCCATGGACTTGATTGTTTCAACATTTTCCTTAGGTGAGCATGTTTTTATTATTTAAAACCTTCTATTTTGTTCACTGTATAATTTAGAATACAAGTCAACTACTGCTTCTGGTTTTCAACCAAGGCAACCACAGCTTTAATGAATGTGTTCATAGGTGGGCTCTGCAAAGGGACTTCTTCCAGATGAGTACCAGTGACTTTGATCTCACGTGCCAACTTGAGAGCCTGCCCTCCCCAAAGATGGATTCTACTCTGAAAAAGCAGATTTACCATTTACTGTCTGTATGACTATTAACAAGTTCCTTTTTTGCCTTGGTTTCCTCACTTGTGAAACAGGGATATTAGGATCTACCTCAAATGATGATTTAAAGATTATTTTAAGTAATATACATGAACCTCCAAGAACACTGCATGGCCCATGGTAAGGGCTCAATAAATGTTAAATGTTTTTATTAGTATTATATTCCATGATTCTCTGAGCCTTGTGTGTAAAACAGAGGTAGCAATGCCTGGGTTGAACTGAAAAAATGAAAATTATAGATAATGCATGTAAAATGCTTGCCAATGTCAAATCCTCAATAAATGGTAGTTACTTTTATTATCATGCTATTCATGCTTTAAATTTCTGGCATTTTAATGGGTCAGAAGAGAGAACTTAAGCTAATGTTCAACTTGTCATGAAGCACTCTATTTCTCCCTTGGTTTTCAAATGCAGTTGGGCTGAACACTTGGGGACAGGCTTTTCAGTGCTCACATATCAATTACACAGCTATAGCAACTGTGCTGATTCTTTCATCAGCATTATTAGTGGCCTGAGAATCTAGGTGTTTGTTCTTTGGAGGATGATAATGTGGTAGAAATGACAAAGTACAGTCAGTGATTAAGGAACTGGTCAGACAAGTCTTTGGCAGTGAAAATCTCACCAAAGTGCTGCAAACAGCATGCAATGTTGTGCTGAGAAATGTAGGTTTGGTTTCATTTTCCTGTGGTATTCTTTATGAGTTGCTATGGTAACCATGGACATTTTTCAAATGCAGGTGAAAATATGAATGCTAGACTTCCATGGGCAATATATATGCTTTTACTTCAGAACGTTTATCATATATGGGAGCAGATGGCAGTCATGCAAGGGAATTTTAGAAACAAAATCAACTTGTCCCCAAAAACCTGAATTGTATTTTTTTACTAAGGCAGCTATAGTACTATAGAAAGAACCAGATTTCATATTGGTTTCTAAGCCATAAGTAAAATGTGATCGATAACCATTCTAAACCTAATTTTTCATTTATAAAATAGGAATCATAATTCTTTTCTGATGTCTTCAAAGGAAATTAAATAAATGGTTTAAAATCGCTTGGAAACTTTTGAATGCCATGCAGATCTAAGGAGGCAGAAAACCTGTTGGTTAGGAATATACAGCCTTTCCGGGTAGCACTAGCAGTAAAGAGTCCACTGGCAGGAGACATAAGAGACGCCAGTTCAATCCCTGGGTCAGGAAGATCCTCTAGAGGAGGGCATGGCCACCCACTCCAATATTCTTGCCTGGAGAATTCCCATGGACAGAGAAGCCTGGTGGGCTATATACCATAGGGTCTTAAGGAGTTGGACATGCCTGAAGTGATTTAGCATACAACACACATGCTTTGAAGTTAAAGGCCCTGAGTTTAAATTCAGGTTTCCACTAAATATTCACTATGTGACCTTAACCAAACACTTAATCTCCCCAAGCTTTGGTTTTCTGGAAGTACTGCCTCATAAAGTTTCTGTGAGAAATCATTGAAGTGATGTATTCAGATGCCTACCAGAATGCCTATCAACTGTGAACGTTCAGTTAATAGAAGCCATTACCGTCATAATGATGACTATTAGGCAGACTCATCTCTCTTTCCTGAACAAGCCAGAGGAGTTTAGACTTCTTTTGACTAGTACTTCAGCAAAATATTACATCTACAATGTACAAATCCTGTAAGGTAACTGAGTCTTCAACTGTTCCCGTGGTAGAATTTAAGCTACTTAAGTAATAATAGGAGCTCTTTGTGAGGCAGTAGCCTCTCAAAGACAATCCCACAACATGGTCTTCCCCCATCCATGCCCAAAATAGCTCTGATAGAAATTTATTTATTTATTTATTTATAGCTGTGATGGGTCTTCGTTGCTTTACAGGGTTTTTTCTCTAGTTGTGGTGAGCAGAAACTACTATTTATTGGAGTGCACAGGCTTCAGTAGTTCCGGCTCTCAGGCTCTAGAACTCTGTGGCTGGTGACCTCCCCAGACCAGGGATCCAACCTGTGTCTCCTGCACTGTCAAGCAGATTCTTTACCACTGAGCCACCAGGAAAACCTCAGAAATTCCTTTTTTTATATGTTTGTTCATTTGGCTGCACTAGGCTTTTGTTGCAGCACGTGAACTCTTAGCTGTGACATGGGATCTAGTTCCCCTGAGCAGGGATCAAACCCGGGCTGCCTTCCTTGGGAGCACAGAGTCTCAGCCAATGGACTGTCAGGGAAGTTCCTGATGGAAATTTCCATTGCAGGTCTTGGTCCCTTTTTCTAGTTTTGTTTTGTTTGCTTCAACAGGAGTTGAGGGGTCAGTGATGAGGGTTGGGTTAATATGTTAGGATTAATGTTGACAATAAACAGTTTGTCTGTATGGCAAAGCTAATTTCACTTTCAAGTTTTGATTTTCCAGAAGAGGATTTTACTTTGGGAAGTTTTTTCTGAGCTTCAGCATCATTTTTCTGTTGGTATTTTTCTTAATGAAGAAATTAGGCAGGTAAATAACGGTAATGATGGGCACTTGAAACATCGCATGTGGAATAAACTTCAAATTTTTAACCTGTATAGGAATATTGGAGTTCATTGGTTAGGTTAACCCAAGATCCTTCAACTACCCATGAACATAAACTAAGAAGAACCTCAGTTCCAATGAAATGCTTATGCTTCTGATATATTTAGCAATTTCTCTGAAAGAATAAAATGTTTACTTGCTGTGTAGGCCTGAGCTTAAAGCCATGTTTAGTTTTCTTTAAAGTAACTTCTCCTTATTAGGTATTTTCAGTATATTAAGCAGCTTGCTAAGCGCTATAAACACACTCTCCCATTTAATCCCAGTAACAGCCCTTTGACGTAGATACTGTCATTAACCCCATTTTCAGATATGAAAGCTGAGCCTTAGAAAGGTTAAGTGGCATCCCAGGAGCCAAATAGATAGAAACCAACAAGGCCAGGGTTTGAGAGCTAAAAGGCCAGCAAGCATATTTGTCCTCCCCAGCTTCCTCTGTGTTTGCTCCTATTTTTGCGAGAAACATTTTTGAGTGGAGACAGTACTGGCCTATGAACCAGGAGAGTCTTGTTCTAGAATATGAGCTGGTTTTGAGTAGAGCCAACTTTATAGTGTTGCAGGAAGAAAGTGAAACATTGGTTTTACTAAATTTTGTATGACCTAAACTAGTTAACCTTTGAGATCTCTATTAAATGAGATGTATAGATAAATAACTATAGATTTTTTTCATTATCTATAAAATGAAGGAAATAATGACATCACTCAAGCTTCTTGTCTAAAGGCTCCTTTTGAAGACTGTTGGTTGCTATGGGGGAGGCATATGGGGAGGAAATGGAGTGGGAGGTTGGGGTTAGCAGATGTAAGCTTTTATATATAGAATGAATAAACAACAATATCCTACTATAGCACAGAGAACTATATTCAGCATCCTCTGATAAGCTGTAATAGAATAGAATATTTTTAAATGTGTAACAATCACTTTGCTAAACAGTTGAAATTAATACATTATAAGTCAACTATATCTCAATTTTTTAAAAATTGAAGAAAAAAAAGTTTCTTGTTGGGAGGAACCCTGAGAGCCACGTATTAAACCTCCCATCTGATACCTATCTCCCCCACCCCCATATTCTTGACAAAGAATAATCCCACCATTGTCTGAACATCTATAGTTCAGTTCAATCACTCAGTCATGTCTGACTCTTTGCGACCCCATGGAATACAGCACATCAGACTTCCCTGTCCCATCACCAATTCCCAGAGCTTGCTCAAACTCATATCCATTGAGTCAGTGATGCCATCCAACCATTTCATCCTTTGTCATCCCTTTCTCCTCCTGCTATCAATCTCCCAGCATCAGTGTCTTTTCCAGTGAATCAGTTCCTCACATCAGGTGGCCAAAGTATTGGAGTTTCAGCTTCATCATCAGTCCTTCCAATGAATATTCAGGACTGATTTCCTTTAGGATGGACTGGTTGGATCTCCTTGCAGTCCAAGGGACTCTCAAGCGTCTTCTCCGGCACCACAGTTCAAATCTCCATGTTATGCTACGTTAGTCATTTAGTTAATTGTTTCTCCAAGGGTGGAAAGTGTGGAGAACAGTGAGCATGTGTTTCTGAAACCATACCATGTCCTATGATTGAATATAGTTTTTGCCTTTAAATAAGACACACCTCTTATTCTTACTGATCTTTTTTACGTGAAGTACACAGCTGTCTTCCGGGCATACTGTGGCTGTGATGGGCATTGATTTCACGCTTAGATACTTCTACAAGGTTCTGATGGACTTGTTGCCAGTTTGTAACCAAGATGGTGGCAATAAAATAAGGTAAGCCCTTCAGGGACTGTGTATCCTAACTAGCTGCGTAATACAAAGACAAGGATGTCTAGTGGAATGCCAGCCACCTTGTCATGGCACCAGAAACTGAGTCCAATGCCTAGGTGTCCTGCTAAGGAGGTTTTTATTCTTTTAATTTCTAAAATGCGTGTTGCTAATGACTAAACAAACAGATTTGACTTCTAACAAGGGGAGTAACTGTAGCACAAAATTCTCCAAAACCTCTTATTTCTCTCGTAGTCAATAATTACAGGTTTCCCATATCTTGGGTGCTAGAAAGACCAGAGGGTACTCTTGGGTAGTACTTTTGATGTGAACTTAGTTATTAAACCAAAGCCTTTGTGAGATTTTCAGACACTTAGACTTTGTACATTTTGTTCCTTTGTACATTTCCCCAGAAAGAGGCTCATGGAACTGAAAGTCTTTGCTGCCTGAATTTCAAAAGAGCATGTCTGATCAAAGCAAGGGCATTCCCTTGATTTAATACAGACCGCTTTTTAAAATAGCTTTCTTATTTCCAACTCATGGCCATGCTTCATGTCCCTGCTAAATTTCACATTGGCCCTTAATGGGTAAATGCAGGATTCACAGCAAATTGTTATGATGAATGGAGAGTAAAACAGAGCAGAATACAGTCTTGATGAAATCAGTT
This sequence comes from Cervus elaphus, assembly GCF_910594005.1. Classification (NCBI taxonomy): domain Eukaryota; kingdom Metazoa; phylum Chordata; class Mammalia; order Artiodactyla; family Cervidae; genus Cervus; species Cervus elaphus. The sequence continues at coordinate 101,696,167 of NC_057834.1, read as the reverse complement.
CTAGCTTCACTTATTTAGTGTTATCATCAAATATATTTTTGTATGTCTTCTGCATGCTATATTTTATATATGTTTATCACTGAAAGAAGAAATTGTATGGTTTACTTAAAATTTGTGCCTGTAAATACTCACAGCTGCTTCTTTCACAGTCTCCCTCCCCAGGAAAAAAAAGAAGAGTGTTAGAAAAAAAAAAAAAAGAAGAGTGTTGCTTTACATGTTTTTGCAAAAGATCGTTGAGCCCATCTTACATAGTCTAGGTGGTCACATTCTTATGAAGTATATAGGTAAACTCAGAGTCAGGTATAATTCTCTGACCTTAAACCTTATGCCAGGTGATCCAGCACCTCAAGAATAATGTGTCTGTCACCTGACTGCCAGCCTTCCTTCATTTTGTCCATGCACATTTATTGAGGACCTGAGATAAGTGCAGTTTGTGCTAGGACTAGCAAGATAAATGCTCTCCAAAGCATAGAGCAATGGCTTCTATGAATGAGGGATGTCCTTGTCTTGGTATAGGTGCTTCATTATGGAGGACAGGGGATATCTGGTGGCACATCCAACCCTCATCGACCCCAAAGGACATGCACCCGTGGAGCAGCAGCACATCACCCACAAGGTATTTGTCACGAAGTTGGAGCCCAGTTCTCAAGTGGCCTGCGGCTCACTAATGACTTGGCATCTGTCTTCTGCTTGGCCTTGGTAGGAGCCCCTGGTAGCGAACGACATCCTGAACCACCCCAACTTTGTCAAGAAGAACCTATGCAACAGCTTCAGTGACAGAACGGTCCAGAGGTTTTATAAATTCAACACGAGCCTTGTGGTAAGGACTCCTCCACCTTCTCCTCTCCCATCTGGCTGTGGAGTTGCAATGGAGTCATGGTTTCTGTCTGAATGTGGGTTACTCCCAGCTGTTTTCATTGCCTGGGAACTAGAGTGATAGGCCGTGACAGTCCAGCTCCCCAGTTTGATTGTGGGATATAAAGCCCAGAGTGGATAAGTGAATGTTTTAAGGTCTCACACTTGGTATTTTGCCTTGGTTTTGTTTGTTTAAAGACTCATCCAATCTACACCCTTTGAAATGTCTGCTGCAGTCTCTTCCCACATTCTTGTATAAGTACATGTGGGATGAAACAGGGCGGATGACTAGAAACTAACCTAATTTGGCTTTAGTAATTTAGGGAGACTGAGTAATCTCCAGAAGACAGGAAGAGAGGACCACATGGTGCCACACTCACGTAGATCATCCAAAAATATTTTTTTTTTTTTAGTTTAGAATACTCTATTATGATTTGAGATGCTACAAACTTACCTGGATATGGTTAGAGTATTTAAAGATATACTTATTAATTTGTACATAATCCTAGCTGAGAGAGAATGGGTCATGACAGAATCGACATTCAAAAAGTTATTCACAAGAGGTAATTTTATTCACAAATCATTACATGTATCATTAAAAAAAGTAATTATAAAGGACTTCCCCGGTGGTGCAGTGGTTAAGACTCCACCCTCTAATGCAAAGGTTGCAGGTTCTATCCCTGGTCAGAGAACTAAGATCCTACATGCTGCAGGATACAGCCAAAGATTTTAAAAATTAATAATAATCATAAAGATGTATTTGGTTAAATGAAAATCCTAAACACAAGCTTGGAAAAAGTGATTGCAAAAACAATTGTCTGGGGAAATAGAAGAGTTTTTAAAATGAATATATTAATAGGTTAGTGTTTTCAAAGCAGGGGAAGTCATTGTTACTCTGTTCTGCCCCCATACTTTGAGGAGCACTTTCTATAAAGGAGACATGGACAAACATGAGTGTGATCAGAGGGAGGCTGTCAGGTCAGGCTGTCATATGAAAGTCTGCCTTAGTCAGCATATCTGCTATCATCTGTACAATGACTTTCTGAGCCTTCAGGAGACAAGCCACGATAACCCAGTAGAAATTTTTCAAAATGCAAATTTTAGTGGAATATGAATTAGAATAAATTCTTAACAGCCCAAGTTATTCCAAAATGGAATTGGAGCATTCCTGGTTATTGGAGCTAACAGGCCGATAAGCCTATGTTATTGCTTATCTTGTAGAGGAGGGCGTGTTCCAGGCAGTGGAGAATTCATCGAGACCTCTTGAAGACCCTTTCAGTGCCACGATTCTCAGAGTTAGGCTTATCCTCACTATGCACATCTAAGGGAGGACTGGCATGGAAATAAGAATGGGATTAAATAATTGGCCCACTACATATGACACATGCAGAAAAATGACCGTATTCAACTTTACAATGCTGCTTTAGAATCTTTGGCTTTCAGATAATTGTAGACATTTCATGAAGCCACCTATCACTTTTTTTGTGATAGAATGAAGAAAAGGATGCTCACTCTAGTTAGATTGTTTAAATATTCTGGAAGCAGAAAACTGGCCTCTTAAAGAGTCTTTGGTTTTTAAATAATTGTATTATTCTAGAATAAGAGATTTGTTATCCAAGGGATGGTGAGGGGGAGATAGGGGGTACATGTTTTTGGCTGATTCAGTTTCGCTTTGAATAAATTTTAGGCTATTCTGTACCTGAAAGTTGTCTTTACTGCTTCTTGCAGTTATTTTCATTTTATATCTTTATGTGTTTTAAAAAAAGAAAAATTAGAGAAAGAGCTATAAAAACATACCCTGTCAGCATGTGCTGCGCTGTGCTTAGTCACTCAGTCATGTCCGGCTCTTTGTGACCCCATGGATTGTAGCCCACCAGGCCTCTCTGTCCATGGGGATTCTCCAGGCAACAGTACTGGAGTGGGTTGCCATTCCCTCCTCCAGGGGATCTTCCCGATCCAGGGATTGAACCCTGGTCTCCCGCACTGCAGACGTCTTTACTGTCTGAGCCACCATGGGTAGAAGAATAACGTACACACACTGTTAAATGAGGTCTATCTCTGACTGATGGTAATTTTTATGAAAATTTTATGTTTTCCAAATTTGTAGCAATGACTGTATAATTACTGTTTTAATCAGAAGTAAAGATTTGTTATAAGCTGTTTTCAGGATGGTAGAGCTGAATCTTTGCATTGTTGGCTGTCACTTCTGACACGTCTGTTGTCTACAGGGGGATTTGACGAACCTTGTGCATGGCAGTCACTGTTCTAAATACAGGCTGACGAGGATCCCAGGAACCAACGCATTTGTGGGCATTGTCAACGAAACATGCGACTCTCTTGCCTTCTGTGCTTGTAGCATGGTAGACCGGCTCTGTCTCAACTGTCACCGGTAAAAGTGGGGTGGGACATACTCTCTGTTTACCACCTATTGAATATCTTAACTGGTGCCAACTGTACCATACATATAAAGTGCTCAGGTGTGTCCTAAAGGAAAGGGAAGTCCTGGTGGCAAAAGCATTTAGAACTGTTGTTTGTAACATCTTTGTCCAGAGAACAGTGGATTGAGGTCAGTTGAATATTTAAACCTTTGGTGATAGCTTTTACTGCCTGTTTTAGCTAGCTCATGTTGCCTTTATTTCACCTCCCTCAGTGTGTGTACAACATACAGTTTATCAACCCTCTGCATAGTAACTCCTTTTGCTTTTCAGAATGGAACAAAATGAATGTGAATGTCCTTGTGAGTGCCCTCTAGAGGTCAATGAGTGTACTGGCAACCTCACCAATGCAGAGAACAGGTAAATAAAAAATCGTGTATATATATACCCACATACACAGACATATATATATTTGTGGGCTTCCAAAGTGGCACAGTGGTAAAGAACATGCCCACTAATGCAGAAGACATGGGTTCAACCCCTGGGTCAGGAAGATCCCCTGGAGTAGGAAATGGCAACCCACTCTAATATTATTGCCTGGAAAATTCCATGGCTGGCTAGAGTTCATGGGGTTGCAAAGAGTCATACATAGCTGAACAACTGAGCACACACATATATATGTGTTATATGTGCATATTTACATGTGCATATTTATACTGGAAGTCATATGTGTATATATGTGTGTGTGTGTGTGTGTGTATATATATATATATAAAAGACTACATATGTGTGTGTGCCTATTTATACTGAGAGTCTTACTTATAGATTTGTTTCAAGTTGGAATTATAAGAAGTTGATTCATTCTAGTGATGGAACTGTTCAATGAGCTAGTTTTCAAACTCCATCGTATTTTAAAATGAAGCCCACTTTCAGGTTTGAATAAAAAATCCTACAAAAGTTTTATGACTGTATGTACTATTTACAAAAAGTATGAGACTGTTGAAAGCATTAACTAAGTGCCTAACATGTCAGATGCTGTATGCCTGGTAAGTCGCTTAATTTTCAAGTCTACCCTTTGATAAACATGTAGGAACCTTTCATACACATAATATAGCATTATTTTTCTCAGTGACAGATTTTCAGATGGCCCCAATTTCATAAAGGTAAATGACAAAGCCAGAGTTCAAACCCAGATCTTTCTGGCACTGGCAGGGGCCAAGGCCGTGATGAGTTTGGAATGCGGATGGTATCGGTCCTAACCTTCAGCTTGCTCCTTCACAGAAACCCAAGCTGCGAGGTGCACCAGGAGCCGGTGACGTACACAGCCATTGACCCCGGCCTGCAGGACGCTCTTCACCAGTGCGTCAACAGCAGGTGCAGTCAGAGGACGCAGAGTGGGTAAGCAGTGCCCAGCGCTGACCTCACGTCAGCATCGCAGACCTGGGAGCAGAGCTTAGGAAGGAATAGAGGACAGCGGTCTCAACGAGATTTTCCAGATGATATTCATCATCCCCATTTTCGATGTTTTTAAAAGATGTGCCAGTTTTTCAGAGCTAAAACTGCCTTTTATCTGCCTTTTATCCACCAATTTTAGTGTTATTTGGTTTCTATTTGTTACAGATATTTGGCACATGTACCTATATTAGTGGTCTTCCCGGTGGCTCAGATGGTAAAGAATCTGCCTACAATGCAGGAGACCCAGGTTCAATTCCTGGTCGGGAAGATCACCTAGAGAAGAGAGTGGCTACCCACTCCAGTTTTCTTGCTTGGAGAATTCCATGGACAGAGGAACCTGGCGGCTACAGTCTATGGGGTCGCAAAGAGTCAGACACGACTGAGCAACTAATGGGCCCGCGCTTGCACATGCGCACACACACACACACACCTATATTAGTAGCCTCATCTGTGGGTGGAAAACTTTTCTAGAAATAAGAGGCATAAGAGAGGAAATGGCATGACAAAGCAAGGCCAAGGGAGCAGGAAATCATGGGTTCTAGAAACAGAACTCAGCTGTGTGTGTGATACATTGAAACTCTTCAGTTCTTCTTTCTTAGAAAACAGGTATACTTTATGGCAGTTTTGAGAACTAAAAACTGTATGATCCCTGCTCCCTCCACCTCCTCCCTAGGGTGTTTGGGACTAGACAGCTGCAGGTTGCCATTTGATTCAACAAAATTAGTGGGTGAAAGGGGCAGCCAGTTCTACTTTGGTATGTATTTTAACAGAGGAATTATAGGGTATCAGTTAGATTAACTTGGTGTGTTACGCAGTTACCCAAAGCCTATTAAGTGTGAGAAACACTGCATATATTCTCTTAGAGTGTCATAATTCACTCAACATATTAAAAGTTCTAAGAAATTTGCAGTAAAGAAATGTTTAACTGATCACTATTTCCCAAACTTGATTAATCAGGTTTTTTTTCCTTCCTTCCTTTTTTTTTTTTTTTTTTTTAAATAACTATAAACCTGGAGAATGTTAGGCTAAAGCCTAACAAACCTTGGGGGCCGTGTGGTCTTTTAAGATGATTTTAAGTGACCCTGCACTAACCCGTGATGTGTGGAGTTCATGGTTTGAGGAACAGAGAGCGATTCTGTTTCTCTCATCTCCAAGCTGCTGAGCGACATTAGGCAGCTTTCCCCTGGTGGACAATGGCCGTGCTCCTTTTACAAGGAGAGGCAACTCAGACTCAGGGACTTACAGCACTAGTGAGTCACGGAACCCCCGAGAGCTGTCCGGTGCGCAGGTCCACGTGCTCGCTCCTGCCTGACACTGCCTTCTGGAACGTTCAGCACTGTCTTTCTGGCAGGGACTGCTTCGGTGTGCTGGATTGTGAATGGTGCATGGTGGACAGCGATGGGAAGACCCACCTGGACAAATCCTACTGTGCACCCCAGAAAGAATGCTTTGGGGGGATCGTTGGAGCCAAAAGTCCCTATGTTGATGACATGGGAGCAATAGGTAATGTTTTGGGGGAACCCAGAATGACTTGATTCTTGAAAACATATTTTCTGGCCTCTATACTAGAACACAGATCTTAAAATAATTCCCTACCCTACTTCCCTGTTTCCTTTGCCAGTAGTTTTGAGTTGCAAAACCAAGGCAAATAATTACTTTCAAAGCTGGCTAGCTCTCCTGTGCAGAGTGAGCAGCCGTCTTTCCTGCCAAGTTTTGCAAGCCTGAAATGCATTCCCATAAAGCTCGTTCTGAGAAATATCAGGCCTGATTTCTGAGCGGCTGAGCCGTGGGGTTTGTATGAATGTGAATCCCAGCTGTCTGGAGCGCAGGGCTGGTGATGGGCAGAATGACCTGCGGACATCGCTTTCCTGCTGCGTCCTTCTCTCACGACTTTTGAAGACAGACATCTTAGGGCTCCAAATCAGTATTTAGGGCCTTGAGGTCAACAAAAGCCCACGCTGTCCAGTGCAGCAGGCGACTTAGGTGGGGGAAAGAGACATTATTGGGAGGAACACCACTGGGATCAGGCCCCCCAAAACCCCCAAATACTACCTGCATACTACCCCCCAAATACTACCTGAGATTTTCTCCGTGTCTTACTGCAGTCAGCACAAGCATCTCAAGCATGGTCGCAGGTGAATAGATATTTAAACCTTCAGTGAATGCCTTTTTTGACATCTCTCTGCATGAGCCTTTCTGGGGAAGAAAAGCTTTTCCTTTGTGAGGAAGGGTTCTGAGCCCATGTATGACTATTGGATCAGGTTGGGACATGACGGAAGTGACCTTGCTCCTAGAAGTCACTTTATAGTCCCACCTGCAGTTTCCTGCCTGAAAAGTGCAAATAGTATTTTGAAGGGAGCCCATAAACTTTGAAATGGGATCCTTTTTGGAGGTAACATGACAGATCCACTGAAATAAATGACACCAGGTCCAGTAAATATCTGCTGAGAGGCACACGTCGCCTCCCTCACCTCTGTACTAAGAGGAGCCCACACCCCAGAGCTGGGCCCTTAGACTGCATGTCTAAGTGATTCTCATCCATTCACTTACTTTACCAGTCCTTGCCAACTGTATTCTTGCCCTGCCAAGCAACCCACATTTAATTTGAGAACCAGAAATTAAAGGAAGCCCTATTCCTCCATACTGGTGGGTCTTCTTCATGAAAGTCAAGCCTTAAAGCAGCTGTTCTTACATATCTTCACTCAACCCCTTCCCGCTAGATTCTTTCCATCTCACCCCCATCCCCATCTGCTACTACACTTGGGAAGTCTTTACAAGGGATGTCTCTCTGTTTATTTTGATCAAGGTGATGAGGTGGTCACATTGAACATGATCAAAAGTGCCCCCGTGGGCCCGGTGGCTGGAGGCATTATGGGCTGCATCATGGTCCTAGTCCTGGCTGTGTACGCATACCGCCATCAGATTCATCGCCGGAGTCATCAGCATATGTCTCCTCTTGCTGCCCAAGGTGAGCTTGAAATGAACCCCAATGCTCCTCCAGGAAGCAGCAGGTGCCCCAGGGTTGTCCCCAGGCTAGAAGAACAGTGACTTTTAGTTGTAAGCCTTTAAGCAACTCTAAGAATAGCACTATATTTTCTGCTTCTGTGGAACAGATTCAGAAGTCCCCAAAGCCTGCTTCTCTCCTTTAGCTCACAGCTCATTCTTTAAGGCCTGAATCCTGCAAGCCCCATTCGGTTCTCTAGGAAATCCCTAGATTCTGTCTCTCCTTACATGGCTCCTTAGCCCACCTCAGCCTGACTCTGGAAGAAGCCGGAAGAAGGGAGTTGGGAGGCTTCGTGAGAAATTCTGTTCTTCGCTGAGCTCAGATGTGCTGTCTTTGCTATTCCAAAAAAGATGGGCAGATCAAAGACAGCCCAGGCCACTAAAGGCAGAGCAGGAGTCTGTTCTATTGTAGCCATTATTATATGTGTGAACGAACACACACTCAAAGCGATGATCACAGTTCTTAAAATAGGATAAGAACTGTCCAACCTGGATAAGAACTTGCCAAGATGAGCAATTAGTTATTATGGCTTCCATATCAGGAGTTAAGTGTGGTATCTGTGCTCATTTGCAAGGGGCAAAAAGGGTGCAAATGACTCTCCCTATCATCCTAAAAGCCCTTAGTGTTACCCCGACTTTTGGAGATAAGGCTCACTCGTCATTTTTCCTGGACTTGGTCAGGAGCCTGGTAGCAGTCACGATTAGCTGATGTTGGGATAGTTCTCTGTGGTCACAATCCTGTCGGGGGATCATGGGGTCATGTTGTCTGATTTAGTAACTGAGCTGACCACAAAGCTCTTTCCTCTTGGTAAGATTTGATTCGACTGAAGATGACAGCCATCCAGTGTTACCTTAGGCTTGGCTTCTAGATTCTGCAGCACCATTTTATCAGCACAGCCAGCCCTGGTTTTAGGCCCCTTCCCTCTGTCTCAGGTATCTATTGCTGTTGTTCAGTCACTAAGACGTGTCTGGCTCTTTGCGACCCCGTGGACTGCTGCATACGAGGCTTCCCTGTCCTTCCCTATCTCCCGGAGTTGGCTCAAACTCGTGTCCATTGAGCTGGTGAAGGAGCAGATTAAAGACTTGTTAGCCTCAATCAACTTCTTTTCTCCTCTGTCTCTAGAAATCCATCTCAGGTGCCCCTCTGGATTATGTACCTCTTGTTCTCCCTATTCTGATTCCTGCTGCCTCCTCCTTTAAAAAAAAAAATGAGATAAGGCCTCAGTTCACTCTTGATGGAATACTGTCACCCGGCCATCAGATGAGCACTCTGCAGGTGTTAAAGTGGGTGATTCTGTTTGATTAAATAGTCATGCTTCTCTCTTTTTAATGATGGGTAGAAATGTCCGTGCGTATGTCCAACCTGGAGAACGATAGAGATGAGAGGGACGACGACAGCCACGACGACAGAGGCATCAGTGAGTACCCACGCGGCCTCCGCACCAACATGTCAGCAGGGGGCCGGTCCAGGATAAATGTGCTTTCTTGTATTAAAATTTAAGATGCTTTGACATAATGGGATTCTTTTTATCTCCCATTTTTGTTAGGAGGAAGCATAGGTCTTTGCTTTGTTTTAGAAAATCTCCAAAGAATTCAGAGTGTTCTTTGTTGCATTAAGTACATTGGACCTGAAACACCTTACTCTTCCCTTTCTCCCTCCTCCTCATAGCTTTCCAGTATAGCATTTTAGAAAGAGAGTCATCAAGTATGCATTTTTTAAATCCCTTAACTAATGTATACAACTGGGGAGAAGAAAAAGAACATTTCTTTATCAAAAGAGAGCTCCATTTGCAGTGAGATGCTTCAGCCTTTAACTGTATGGAAAGTATATCTTCTTGATGCATGTTGAAGATATGTAATTAGGGACCTCCTGCCCCAGTCCTAAAGGCAACTTCCCTAATCAAAATTTTTTTAAAAATTACTCATTCTAGCTCTCTAACAAATAACAACCCGTTTCATGTGAAAGAACCTGCTTAGAGCAATGTGCTTATCATACAGTAAAGATACTGGCCTAAGTGTGACTGACTATCCTTGCCTTCCACAGTCAGCAATACTCGATTTATAGCCGCAGTCATCGAACGTCATGCACACAGTCCAGAAAGGAGGCGTCGCTACTGGGGTCGCTCAGGAACAGAAAGTGATCATGGTAAGATCTGGCATCCTGCCCTTGAGGCCCTGAGGACCCCGATGTACTCATGAGCTGGTACTCACACCCACCCTTTCTTCTTTCCTACTCTGTGGTCGAGTAAATCATTTTTACGTAGTTTTCCAAAAAGCCACATTCCAACATGACACCTTTACAAGAGCCCCCAAGAGATTTTGGCTTATGGCTCAGCATTCCCAGGCAGACGTCAGATAACCTCTGGGCACACAGATAACCCCCTGGGTTTTCTCCATGAAGAAGGGTTCAGATTATTTCACCCCACTTGGTTCTCAGTGAATCAGCATCTTCTTAGATCCTACTGGCCCTGTGAGGCTTGTTGGCAAACAGCAGGATTGTTAAGGGCTCTCTTGGCCACATACTCTCGGGACCTGGAGAGAATCCACACTGTCAGCTGGTATCCCCCGGCCCTGGGAAGGCTTTACCAAAGAGACAACGCTTACCTTGGGCCTTGAAGGATGATTAAAGAAAATGGAGAGGTAAAGGCTATTAGAGGCAAAGGGGCTAGTGTGTGCAAAGTCATGGAGGTGCGTCTGGTGCCTGTTAGATGCTCAGGAAGGATAGGCGCTGAGTTGTGAGAGAGACTCTGGGTGCTAAGTCCACGGCTGTACCAGTGGCGTGGCCACCACGTACCATCTCACTTCCCCAGTGTCCCTGCGGCTTGTTGTCACAGAGAGCAACAGCTGTGTCCCACTGTCTAGGCAGTTCTGTCCCCATTCCACAGAAATATAAGTGTAGATCCTTTCCTGTAGTTGTCAGGCCTTTTTGCTTTTTTATATACCTGTTCCATTTTCCAGAAATCTTTCTTTTCTTCCCAGAATCAGGTCTTTTTATCAATGCATAAATAATGCATTGGTGCTTTTTTTATTCTGCTTTCTCCACATCTACCCTGAAAAAAAAGTCTTCAAGCAGTGTGCTTCCACACCTGTGCTAAAAAATGCAGAAGGGGATATTCGCTAGAGCAACCAATGCTGCCTTTTGCATGACAGCCAGGTCTTCTGAATCCCTTTGGAAAACTGGAGAAGCCAGAGCTCTGATTTGTAAACCAGGGACTCTTAATTTGGACTCTGAATGACATTGTTCCCACTAACTAAATAGAACCTTCAGGTTTCTATGGAGAGTCAAAGCAGAACTTAAATTTCTCAGCTTCTTTGACTTTCTGCCTTTTTTCCAGAAAAACCTTTGAACCTGCATAAATTTCATTCTGCCAGGCAGTTCTGTGCTTCTCCTTTGAATAATAAAACAGGTTTGAGGCTACTAAAGTTCAACAGAAAGAATTTCTTATTCAGCAGAAATACTGAGTCCTTTCCCTCTCTCCTCTCCCTCTCTCTCATTCCCTCTCTGTGTCTCTATTGCCTTCCCTCCCTCCACCCTCCTTTCCTCTGCCCATCCCCCTCTTTCTCTCCACCCCCCTCCCCCTACCGCCCTCACTGGTAGAAACAACTTCAGTACAAAATTGGAATTCTGAATGACATTTCCAATGCTGCATTAGCCCTCCCATTGTCTTAGTAAAATGGCACATGAAGCAACAGCTGAGATAAAAGGCGTAGTGCCGTGTCAGTATCTAAAAGCCGAGGAATCTAGCTAAGGGCTTCCTTTCTTTCATTTTTCACAATAATTGGATCCCTGTTATCCCCAAGGAATGAAAAATAGTTTCTCGTGCAGACAGAATACAACACCAAAAGGAGCGGAAGACACTGACATTCCAGGTAATTCCAAATACACCACAAAATCAGTAGCATTTAACCAAGTGCTGTCATATCCCTGAACCTGTATGGCGGGTCACTAAAAGCGACATCAAGCTAACGTCCCCGTGGTGCCTAGAGGATAAGCCGTAGGTACACATTAAACACAGAAATCTGATCCATTAATAGTGGTTTTGTGGCACGAGACACTCATGCCCGTGTTCTCCTATTTGGTGAATGTATCAGGCATCTGCTGTTTGCTTGGCCTGGAGGAGCGTGGTGGGAAAGGGGTGGTCTTATTTCTGCCAGGCAGCCTGGTACAGAGCAGCTTATATATGACAGGTCAAGCAGAACTCACTTGGAGTCCCACCTCTCCCTTTCTTTCCAAGTGGCGAGACCTCAGTGAAACTACTTAGCCCTCGGTTTCCTAATAATTAAAAGGGGATTAGAAAGTACCCCCGGTAAGGTTGTCCTGAGGATGCAATGAGATAACACACGGCCAGGCATGAGCTCAGAGCCTGACCTCCTCACCTCCACACTCGTTCTGCCCTCAAAGAATTGGTAATCCAGCAAGAAACTACAAATGCATGCATGTATTCACAAAATTGAGAAAAGGCTGAATATGACAATTCCCTTAAAGAAGTGGAACAAAGCAGAAGATGGGAACAGGGTTCACTTTTATCTGCAAGTAAATCATGTGAGACCCAGGGCGGCGAGGTGAAGGGACACTGGTGCTCACCCTTGAACTGGTCATGCCATGGTTCTTTGGTACCCCGTGAGCTTACTTACACATGAGTCTTCGGGTCTGAGGCACAAAAGGAAACCTCAAAAGAATAAAATATATAAATATATAAGTATTGAACAGACAAGACTTTCTGGGTGTGGTTCAGAGTGGTGATATTACTAGAATTAAAACTAAATGCTGTCAAGCTACACTTGGAGACTCCAGGCTGCATTTTTAACTAGAAATCTTTCACGTTGCCAACAAAGTTTTGTATTTTAAAGGAATATGATTTTAATTTTTATCTTAAACACTCAAAATAAGAACGGTTTTGAAAGGTTGAAGCATTTTAAATTAAAAACCAATGGTATGTATTTATTCCTTGTGAATCTGTGTTTTAGTTACCATCTCATTAGAAACATTACTCAAATGTACATTAAGCAATATTTTTTCTTTATAAAAGGGAAATTTTCTCCTAGTGAAGTAAATGCCAAAAGACTTAAAACGCTCATGCTGAACCTTGAAAATTTGGTTGCAAAAGAAGCAAAGCTATTTTCTAGAGGTGCAGTTATTCTCCTGCAGTTACTCTCTGTGACCACAAGGTGGTGAGTGAGTCCCCAGAGGGACCTAACATCCCTTGACATCAAGAGAGCTTTCTTAGGAACCCGGGGATAAATATATTAGCAGAAAACCAGAGAGCAAAAGCCTAATTTGGCTCGTTTATTCCTGAGTGATGCCTGGCCTCCTTCCTAAAGCCTGTTTTCCCTTGAAAAATCTTTGCAAGAATTTCTGTACATATACCTTTGGAGAGTAAAGAAATCTTTCTTTGAAAGTTATTTGTATATATCCTCTGTGTTTTAAATAGTGCTGCCTCCTCCATGAGTCAGAGACCACGTCTGTCTTATGCATCACTGTTCCCAGCACTGCACAGAATTGCCTGGCACTGAATAAACACTCAGTTAATTTGCTAAGTGACACCGTGTGTTTGGCTTCCTCCTGCTTCTCCACAACTCCCTCCCTCCAGATTTCCATTAATTATTGAGATAAGAGAAAGCCTGAGTTACAGAGGGGTTGAGCAATAGCGTCCCACTGAGCAAATAAAACAAGATTGCTCCAGAGTGAGTGGTTCCCTCTGGAAGGATCTCTGCTGGGGTTCTGATCAGAAAATGCTGATGCCCCCGAATTGCCTACACCGTCACCAATCCCCTGGGTCTGTGACCAGCCAGGTTCAGAGCACCCAGACTCTTAAGTCAGAGCTCCAGGCAGGGCCTAGTGAGTCCTAGAATGTCTTTAACATTAGATGAGACTGGTAAATGTCACACCAGGCAAAACCAAAGATGACTGAAAATTTTGTGAAAAAAATTTTTTTAATTAAACACCTGCTTTATGTGAGGCCTAAGCCCTTGCACTTTAAGAGTTTTCTAATAGACAAGACGGTCCTATGTTTTTTGTAATATGGTAAAATCTAAGCTAGGGATTGCAGAGAATACCATTTGACATCACAGAAGGGCCACCAGAACTCCTGTGGGTTGGTATGACTGGGTGGGGTGGGTGGTGGTTGGGAAGGTTTCCCAGAAAAGACCTTCAAATGGAACATGAAGCACAGTGATGAGGGAAGTGGGGGAGGGCAAGGCAGGCGCAGAGGGACCACTATGAATTTTACACCACGAATGTGGAAATCAACTATCATTACAATGGATGCCTGTAAATGAGCGAGACAGGAAGGCTTCCAGGAGGTATTTGGAGGCAAGATAAAGACAGCCTAGCACTAAATGTTGGCCAAAAATAATCGACACAGACACTGAGATTTTGCTGAAATGTATTTTCTAGTACTTTGGTCTCCTATGTGTAGAACATCTGTAACTGAGGCTTGGCGCTACCAAAGCTGAGGAGCTCATTCTGACTCCTGATCTTTTCATCTTGGGGAACAAGCATCTCTGTTCCCCCAGCATCTGAACCTAGAAACCTTGAGGATGTTAACCCTCTTGGGCTCCAGAAAGTCCATGTGGTCACCAGAGGCTGCCCTGCCCTGCACTTGAACAACAGCCAGCTCCACTGAAACACAGCTAATCCACTTCAGGGCCCTGCGGTCTCCTCCGGCCAATGCTCAGCCCCCTGTAACTCTGAGCCTCGGAGCCCTCCTTCCTTCCTTCCAACCTCCTCATTGCCACAAGGGATCATCTTAAAGCACACGTTATGTCATTGCCATCCACCTTCCCTCCCAGCTCTTTGACCACCCTTCCTGATCTGGTCTCAGCCTGCCTGTCCAGATTCATCTCTCACTCCTTCTCTCGCACATGAGGCTCTTCCCCATTCCTCAAATCCACGGAGCCTTTCTGTCTGCTGCATCTTTGCATATGCTCCTCTCCCTGCCTGTATTACTTTCCACCCCTTTCTTTATCTAGGGAATCCCTCTCTCCCATGAGGGTCACCTTGAATGTCACTTCCTCCAGGATCCTAAGTCAAGTTCATCGGCGTTGGTGTTTCTTTGGGGTACCTCTGGGTTTGTACCTGTATTTCCGCTTCTTGACTGTGGGCTTCTCGGGAGTTGGAACCTCACCTTACCCCTTTTCTGTGGAGCCCCTAGCCTGGCATCAGGCACCAAGAGGGCAGTCAGTAATCACAGGCACACAGCAACGAACTCACCTCCTGCCCTGACTTGTTTTTCTGGCTGGGTATCTCTACATATGTTATTCACAGATGCTAAAAATCAAGATGTGCAAAAACAAAATTCATTTCCTTCCCCGAGACTCAGGATCTTGGAGTCTCCCTCTCTCATCATCCTGACAGTAAGTTGCTGTCCAGTCACCCTCAAGTCCTCCACATCAAGTTTCTGGTGAACTTCTATTGTTTTCCAACCCCAGAGATGTCTGTCCAATCCCATACTTTTAACTCAACATCTCTCACTCAGGCTGTGGCAATAACCTCTTAACTGCCTCCCTCTCTCTCCTTTCAAGTCAACCTCCAAATTTCCACCATAACTCTGCCTTTAAAATACAAAAATGATCACGCTATTTTTCTGATCTGCTCAAAACCTTGTAAATTTAAGTCCCTCCTGTAGCTACCTGCTAGCACTCATCTTAGCCGCACGGTATAGGAATGGTCGTGTGTCCTCTTGGCCATGCTCTTCTGTTCCTGTGCTCCTATCCACTTCACCAAACTCCTACTCATCCCTTACAGCCCAACTAAAATATGAGTTCTTCTGTGAAACTTTCCCAGTCTGGTTAAGAATCTGCCTGCAGTGCAGGAGATGCACATTCAATCCCTGGATCTGAAAGATCCCCTGCAGGAGAGAATGGCAATCCACTCCAGTATTCTTACCTAGAGAATCCCATGGACAGAGGAGGGTGGTGGGCTACAGTCCATGGGGTCACAAAAGAGTCAGACATAACAGCACACGCTGGGTTTCAATTAAACCTCCATTACAACACTTATGATGATCTTCACTAGAGTACGCCTAACTTCGTATACCTGTCTCTTACTCAGTGGTGAAATCCTTAAGGAAAATAGACATCTCTTATTCATGTTTCATAGTCTTTCCTTTCAGCCTCCTGATGGTCTTTGATAAATGAATCATTGGACTGAGCTATGCTTGTACTTGTTTTATTTCTCCAACACTAGCAAATGACCTCCTTGTACAAGGGATCAGGTTTTCATCTCCAGGTCTCCTACAGTGCCCGGCACAGTGTCTTATACAAGCTAGATGCTCAGTAAATATTTGTTGAGTTGGAATGAAAGAATTCTGTCGTTTGAACATTTCACTGAGGACTGAGAATTGCCTTTCTCATTTTCACACGAAGCATAACATTTTCAACCACAAACTATTCCTGCTTGGCTGTATGCAAGCATGTCGATTTTGCAGCCACGAATGTGACTAGCACTACCCACGGGTAAGTGTTGATTGATGCTAACTGTAGATGCAGCAGAAATATTAACGAGCTGTCACTTCTCAAAATTCTTGAAGGGTTTTTTTTTTTTTTTTTTGCAATATTTAAAAACATGCCAAGGTTCTTGGAATGGAATCCTTTGATCAGCAAGGGCATTTTCTTTTGAAACATGTATTACTTAGAATACCAAGAGAAATTAATCTTTAAATACAGTGAATGAGCTTACACAAAGAATAGCTGATTCCTTTGCTAGTTGCTGTGGGTGTCTGTGGAGTTAGTGTTTTGTTAGGGACTGAAACTCAGGCAAGTTCATTAACCTCTCTGATTGTCGCTTCCCTCACCTGTAAAATGGATTTTAAAATACATGCCTTGTTGGTGTGTAGAGATTACATGACACCAGGGCTGGCATGGTGGCAGCTGTCTTTGTTCTCACTGTGATATCGCATTCAGGCGTTTTGAAGCTGTCTTTTTTTTTTTTTTTTCTCCTCTTTAAAGTAAAAAATAGTCTTATCTCAGGGAAGACTATAGAAAGTTGTTTCCCCAAATGTCAATTGTGGTGATCTGTGGATCAGAAAAAATTGGGATGATTTTCAGTTTTGTTTTGTTGGTTTAGGGGGTTGGGGAAAGGGTTCTTGTTTATATTGTTTTAAATGATTATGTATTTATTGTGTAATTGCTTTAAGACAACAACTAACAAAAGATCTCTTTAAAAGTAAGTCACTTCAGGGTCTGCTGGCAGCCTGCAAGCATTGGCACTTACTAGTCCAAAGGTAGGAGCGCCTCCCAGTGCCTGCAGAAGTCTGCCAGGACAGGTCCTCCCTCCTCAGCTGCCTATTTGTTGTGTTCATTTTCTAGGTTACAGCACCATGAGCCCACAGGAAGACAGCGAAAACCCTCCGTGCACCAGTGACCCCTTGTCGGCCGGGGTGGACGTGGGAAACCACGATGAGGATCTGGAGCTGGACACGCCACCCCAGACCGCCGCGCTCCTGAGTCACAAGTTCCACCACTACCGCCTGCATCACCCGACGCTGCATCACAGCCACCACCTGCAGGCGGCCGTGACCGTGCACACTGTGGACGCCGAGTGCTAGCCCCTCGGCTCCGTCAGAAGACGAGGTCCGGGAGCCACAGAATGTTCCGGAGGGAAGAAGAGCCAGCATCCAGTCCTCTCGTGTCCATGCTCTGTCCAGAGTCAGTGAACTCACCTTCCTGCCTGTGAGCATGTCTCCAAACAAGTGAAACAGCCGCAGCACCACATTTGTGAAGATGCGAGGCTGGTTGTGAAATGGAGGGGAAAGAAGTCTGATTAATGAACCTGCCATAACACCAACGGAATGAACAGACACAAACCTCTAAACAGAGCCGGAACCTATAAATGAAACTTTGGGAACCTCGGTTAAGCTGAGCCAGAGGAATGTTCCGAGGAGCCAGAAACATTCTGCTCTCCTTAACTGGAAGAAAAGAGAGGTCCGCTCCCCCGGAGCCTGAGAACGTGGCAGAGGCAGAGAGAAGTGTGTCTCTGAAGACTTCACCTGGTTTCTTAGCGGTACCTGGATGCCACACTTGCTGTACGGAACTCATACTAAGCTCTAAACGATGCATCTCAAAATTTCTAAGTAAAGGATTATTTTTCTACTATTTATTGAACTTTCAAAACATTCTCAAACTTTGGGAGAAAGAAAAGGAAACACATGAGAAATTTTCAGCAATTATTCCTAGCTGTTTTGTGTGTATTAAAGTGGTTTTTTGATTCAGAAGTTCTAGTTCTTATTTAATGGATACCATCCCACTGCCTCACTCCACCAAAAAAAAAAAAAAGGGAAAATGAAGAAATCTTTCTCACTGACTTGTTTGCATACATTTTCTTTAGAACATCATGTCATGGAAATACATCTTGATTTGCAAAGCAGTATTCTTTCTCTGTTTGACAGAGGTGGGGAGGGGCAGTCCAGGAAGCTTTCAGAGAAATTTTATGTTTCTTTTTAACTCATTTCCACTTCCCATGCAGTTCTTTCCTTAGGTTTCTACGAAACCTAATATTACAATGCCAGCCTTTCAGCTAAAGGAGGGTTGGGTTTATTCTCCTTGTTTTAAAGACTATAAATTTTTTAATGTCCGATTTTGATTCTGAGGATATTGAACACATAAAAGAAGTTTTTCAAATTCAGGATTTTCATTCTTAAAGATTTCTTTTGAAATCATAGTTAAAAGCTGCTGCCAGTTACCCAAGAAGATGTCCACCTATCTTTGTGGATATCCACAACTGCTTTGTGAGGTACACAGGGGTTCATCAAATCTGGCTGATATAACATGGGGCATTGTAATTTTAAAGTAGTGTTCTAATTACAGTGATGTATTTTAGATTCACATTTTGTGATCCAGATATGTTATAAAGACATTCTTGCACCGTGTGTGTGGTAAATCTCCATTTATATGTAGTTGGAAAAAAATTCACTGAATAATGTTTTAATGATAGGGTGTTACGATATAATGTAAAAAAAAAAAAAATTGGTTCTTCAACAGTACAGAAAGTAAACTATATGTGTGCTATCAGGAAACCTCTTCATACTGTGTATAAAATTGCAGCCTAGTGAAATAAACTGTATGAATGGACAGTTTCAGTGGCTGTAGTGATTTCTTAACGGACCACTGCTCATGCCTCAGGGCAAATTACATTCATTTTAACCCAGCAGATCAGTTGTCAAACTGAAAGGAGGCCTCCTTTCAGTGTCACTGTCAACTTCAGAGCCTTCCTGACCATCTTGAATATGCAAAGAAATTTAAGACTCTAATGGGTTAAAATTAAAAGCAAATAAAATGAGTGGAACGTAGCTCCCCCTTTCTGAGCATCTAAATTTGTGTCATTAATAATAAATAAATGACTCCTCTCAAATTTCTGGGGGATGAATGACTGTCCTGTCTTCCCAGGATATTAAATCTCTCCGTGGAACACTGGGGTCTTTTCTCAAGTTGAGAACCTTTGTGTTATGACCCCTTGATAGAGGGGGAACTTGGTTATTTTCAAGAAAAGAATCACAAAACTTCGAGCTTAAAAAATAAGATATGGACAGCCTACTCAAAGACAATGAGAAAAATGTATTTTGTGAGTCTTTGAGAAGACTCTCTCCCCATCATGAACTTTTGGGGAAAGTAATTGAATGCTTATACTTGAATAAGAACACAACTGAGTTTTGCTGTTCCTGGAATATATGACATACAGGTTTGTGAGGTTTGGGTTGAAGTTTTGATCTTCTAAGTTACCTTTTATCTTCTCAAGTATTGCATATAATGTTTAAATATTTCTTGTTTGCATTTTCATTGTTATTTAAAAGGAAATATATGGTTTTGGAAACTTGTAATCAGGGCAATCAATATTGGCTCCTTTGCCCAGATTATATTGCTTATTTTTTGTCTGTTTTGCTTTGTTTTTTGGTGTTTCTATTATACAGCAAAATGAATCAGATACACACACACACGCACACACACATTCTTTATTCTATTCCCGTATAGGCCATTACAGGGTCCTGAGTAGAGCTCCCTGTGCTGTACGTAGGTTCTTATTGCTTTATATATAGAGTGTGTATGTATCAACCCCAGTCTCCCAACTTATCCCTCCTCCTCACTTTCCCCCTTGGTAACCATGTCTGTTTTCTACTTCTGTGATTCTATTTCTATTTTTTCAATAGGATCATTTGTACCATTTTTTCTTAGATTCCACATATAAGCAATATCATATATTTGTCTTCCTCTGTCTTACGTCCCTCAGTATGACAATCTCTCAGTCCATCCATGTTGCTGTAAAATGGCATTATTACATTCTTTTTATGGCTGAGTAACATTCCATTGTGTATATGTACCACATCTTTATCCGTTCCCCCATCAATGGATGTTGTATTGCTTCCATGTCCTGGCTATTGTAAATAGTGCTGCAATGAACATTTAAGGTATATTATCTTTTTGAATTATGGTTTTATCCATATATATGCCCAGGCGTGGGATTGCTGGATCATATGGTAGCTCTATTTTTAGTTTGTTAAGAAACCTCCATACTGTTCTCCACAGCGGCGTACCAATTTACATTCCCACCAGCAGTGTAGGAGGGTTCCGTTTTCTCCATACCCTCTCCAGCACTTACTGCTTGTAGATTTTTTTGGTGGTAGCCACTGTGACCTAAGTGGGGTGATAACCTCATTGTAGTTGTGTTTTTGTTTTTGTGTTTTTGGCTGTCCTGGGTCTTCATGGCTGCACAGGGGCTTTCCCTAGCTGTGGTGAGTGGGGCCACTCCCTAACTGCGGGGCACAGGCTTCTCGCTGTGGTGGCTTGCTGCAGAACACAGACTCTAGGAGCAAGGCTTCAGTCGTTGCAACACTCAGGCTCGGTAGTTGCGGCTCATGGATTTAGTTGCTGCATGGCATGTGGAATCTTCCCAGACCAGGGATCAAATTTGCACTGGCAGGTAGATTCTTATCCACTGCATCACCAGGGAAGTCCTCATTGTAGTTTTGATTTTAATTTCTCTAATAATGAGTGGTGTCGAGCATTTTTTCATGTGTCTCTTGGCCATCTGTGTGTCTTTGGAGAAATGTGTATTTAGATCTTCCACCCAGTTTTCGATTGCGCTGTTTGTCTTTTTGATATTGAGCTTCATGAACTATTTGTATATTTTGGATATTAATCCCTTCTCAGCTGCTTCATTTGCAAAATATTTTCTCCCATTCTGTGGGTTGTTATATTGCTTGTTAAACAAGTCTCTCCTGACATCCGGGCAACAGGGGGGCGGGGGAGTTCCCATCAATCCCTCTCATTCACAAAGGCCTGTTTCCATCCGTAGCCAACCTTGCTTGTCAGTACAGACAAGTACCAAGAGCTAACGGTGTTCCGGGTTACTTTACATAGCTAGACAAGGAATCTCGTATTTGTGGGCCCAACAAAACACTGTTCAGGCTCATACCAGTTCTTGTGGCAGATGTTCATCTGCTTTTTGGGTACCTTTACTTCGGGGAATGTGTGGCAGTTTTTCCTCACTCTACTTCTTGATAGAAATTGGATGTTCAGCTAAACCTTATTAATATTTTCATTCGAAAGACTTTGTGCAGTTTACTCTGACAGGTTTATTTTGCCTGTTAGAGTGACTAGTATGTGGGAAGTCCTGGAAGATCACTTAAGCTCGTTTCTCTGTGGCAATGGCCTGCTGTAATGATTACACTTTTTAGAATACATTTATGCTAGAAAAATCAAACAGAACAGCCTAGTGTCATCTTTGTCCTCTGTGAACAGAGGCGTGGTAATTTTCCTGCCTGAAATCAATGCTGTATTCAGAATTTTTTCTAATCTTTCAGTAAAATAGTTGAAAAACATATCTCTGTGGCTATTATAACTATATAAGATGATCTGTTTAATAGCCAACGTGTGTGTGTGTATATGTAGACATATAGACACCTGAGATTATTCTGGTTTTCCTCCAACCTCTCTGTTCAGTCCTAAATTACAAATTAAGGCTTCTTCCCTTAATTCAATGTTTCTTAACTTTTTTTTTTTAAATGACTGTTTTGATGGAAGCTCTTCAGCATTTGTGTATTTCTTTCTTAAAAATATTTATTTCTTTGGCTGTATCAGGTCTTAGTTGTGGCATACAGAATCTTTACTGTGGCATGCAGAATCTTTTTTTTTCTTTCAGTTGCATCCTGTGAAATTTTTAATTGTAACATGCAAACTCTTCTTTGTGGCACATGGGATCTAGTTCCCTGACCAGGGATCAAACCCATGCCCCTGCGTTTGGAACATGGAGTCTTAGTCAACAGACCACCAGGAAAGCCAAACTTAACTTTTAAAAAATTCATTATTGCAACTCTCCTAAAAAGAAAAGTTTATTTAATTAAAATTCACCCTAACAAGAGACGTGAAATACCAGAGGGTAAGATCTGTCATAGCTTTGGAGGGCTGCAAGCCATTGTAATATCTGATTCCTTTTACTCCACCAAGACTCCATTTCACCTCTTTGTGGGCAGTATCTACCCCATTTGAGAATGTTCTGTCCTCAGCCCCCTTTTCATTACTTGCTTGAGAAGGTACAGCATTGAAGTGAGAGCAAGGAGGCCTGGGGTTCTGATCCCAGGATCAGCACCTCTTGGACATCCTTACTCCCTCTCATTTCACATCTGGTCAGTCTCCAAATCCAGAGTCTTTGAGCAACAAATATCATTCACCTTCATCCATTCTTTTCCTTTTTTTGTGACTGATTATATATATTATTATTGTATATATTATATATTATTATTATAGCTATCTGTATATCTCTGCCAAATCAGTGGCCTCTAACCTGGCTCCCTAGACTCTCTTCTCCAATTTTTCATTCATTCAACAAGTATTCACTGGGCTCCTACAACATGTCTGGCACTGCCCTAGGAGCAGGAAGGGATTAAACAGAACAATCCCCTCTCCCAATGAACATAGAGATGTCAGTGGGTAATGGGGCTAGCTCCCACTCTTCCTCTATTGTGAAGCAGTGAATGTGACTCCAGGAAATGACTTAAATCAGTGGGTTGGATTTCCTACTAATCCAACTGCAATCATAATAAATTCATCCTACTTATTGAATCATAAGCTTAGACTTAAGGCAACCCAACATAAGGCATTCCTCCAACATAAGAGAAGATGTGATCTAATCTGAATCCCACCCTCCTCCTGGGTCCTTTTTATAAGACCATTTGAGTTGACTTTATAATATCTGCACCTGAGAACATCAGTATCAGCATTAAGCAAGAAAATACAAAAGTATGAGTAAAATTTCAAACATAGCTATTTGCTGTAAAGGCTGAGGAAGGGTGATGGACAAAGTAACCCATGAGGGAGAGTATGGGCAGGGAGAAAATCAGCTTTAGATTAGATGCTCATGGGGAGCCTTTAAGAGGGTGATGTTGAAGCTGTTACTTGAGAATGGGAAAGAGTCAGACAATAGGGCAAGGGGACAGTGGGTAGGCTGACCTTTCCAGCAGAGGGGAGAGCATGCAGTGATCCTAGGATAGGAAAGAGCATCATATCTGGAGCACTGGCCAGCAAAGGGGAAGTGGAATGTGGTGAAAATGAAGAGATAGGAAGGCAGGATCCTATTGGCCATGGAAGAGAAGACCTGAAGTAAGTGGGAAGTCAATAGGATCTTTTAGGGAGAAAAAGGCTATCTAGTCTATATTTGTGAAAGACCATCCTGAGTTTACAATTATTGTGGGGTAGGGAACGGAAATGGAAATCTGGATAGGAAACCATTGCAGAAGTCTAGGTGAGAAATGCAGGTTAGTATTAAAGACGAAGGAAAGCAAAGTGGTGGGAAATAATTTTGGAAGAAGAAACGGGGCAGAGATGGTTGGTTCTGGAGAGTGATGAGACAGGGGTTCCTGGTTGAACAATTACTACACAATGGTGGCATCACTTTCTGTGCTGAGGAGACTGGAGCAGGAAGAGTTTTGGAAGGAGAGTAAGGGATGTTCTGTATGCTGGGTGTGAGAAGGCTAGAGATGTCAAGTTCATCCCGCACACTCCCACCCAGTAACTACTGATGACTTTGACTCACGTGGAGCATTTGCTCCATGACAGTCACTGTGGTAAGGTGTTCTCATGCACTAACTCATATGCTTTGGCTCCGATCAATCAGCACCATTTAAGAGCTTTCAACCTTACCTCTTTCCTGGCTTCTATTGGCAATGTGCTCCACAGTTCATATCCTGCTTATATTCAGAACCTCATCCTGCCTTTGTTGTTGTTCGGTTGCTCAGTCCTGTCCAACTCTGTGCAACCCCAGGGACTGCAGCACTCCAGGTTTCCCTGTCCTTCACCATCTCCCAAAGCATGCTCAAACTCATGTCCATTGAGTCAGTGATGCCATCCAACCATCTTGTCCTCTGTCATCCCCTTCTCCTCCTGCCTTCAATCTTTCCCGGCATCAAGATCTTTTCTAATGAGTTGGCTATTCACATCAAGTGGTCAAAGTATTGGAGCTTCAGCTTCAGCATCTGTCCTTCCAATGAATATTCAGGGTTGATGTCCTTCAGTGTTGACTGGTTTGATCTCCTTGCAGTTCAAGGGACTCTCAAGAGTCTTCTCCAACACCACAGTTCAAAAGCATCAATTCTTCAGTGCTCAGCTTTCCTTGTGGTCCAACTCTCACATCCATACATGACTACTGGAAAACTGTAACTTTGACTATACAGACCTTTGTCAGCAAAATTGATGTCACTGCTTTTTAGTACACTGTCTATGTTGGTCATAGCTTTTCTTTCAAGGAGCAAGTGTCTTTTAATTTCGTGGCTGCAATCACCATCTGCAGTGATTTTGGAGCCCAAAAAAATAGTCTCTCACTGTTTCCATTGTTTCCCCATCTATTTGCCATGAAGTGATGGGACCGGATGCCATGATCTTAGTTTTCTGAATGTTGAGTTTTAAGCCAGCTTTTTCACTCTCCTCTTTCACTTTCATTAAGAGCCTCTTTAGTTCTTCTTCGCTTTCTGCCATAAGGGTGGGGTCATCTGCATATCTGAGGTTATTGCTATTTCTCCCGGCAAACTTGATTCCAGCTGTGCTTCATCCAGCCCAGCATCTCACATGATGTACTCTGCATAGAAGTTAAATAAACAGGATGACAATATACAGCCTTGATGTACTCCTTTCCCAATTTGGAACCAGTCCATTGTTCCATGTTCAGTTCTAACTGTTGCTTCTTGACCTGCATACAAGTTTCATCCTGCCTACCCCTTGCATATACCTCTGCTATGTTCCAGCCATCTGGTAACTGGCCAGACACCTGACTTTCTTGATGTAATGTATGTCTTTGTTCATGCTTTGCATGTGTGTGTGTGTGTGTGTGTGTGTGTGTGTGTGGTTTTTATTTTCCTCTTTCAGCTTTACTGAGGTATGCCATGCTAAGTCATTTCAGTCGTGTCCGACACTTTGCAACCCTATGTGCTGTAGCCCACTGGGCTTCTCTGCCCATGGGATTCTCCAGGCAAGAATACTGAAGTGGGTTGCCATACCCTCCTCAAGAATCTTCCTGACCCAGGGATGAAACCTGCATCTCTTAAGTCTCCTACATTGGCAGGGTTACTGAGATATAATTGGCATATAAAATGGTAAGACATTTAAAGAGAGCATCTTGGTGATTTTATATACATATTCATTGTGAAAGGATTTCCCCTTAGCTAACTTGCATCACCTCAGGTATTTGTCTTTTGTGGTGGTAAATGACGGTAACAACACTTAAATTCTACTCACTCAATAAATTTCAGTTGTTGTGGTCAAAATAGTCACTATGGTACCCATTAGGCCCTCAGACATTATCATAAAACTGAAGGTTTGTATCCTTTTACCAACCTCTCTATTTCCTCCACCAACAGCCCACTGCAACCATTTTTCTACTGTCTTTCTGTGAGTTTGACGTCTAAAAAAATATTTCAGTATTTGTTTTTCTCTGTCTGATTTACTTCATTTAGCATCTTTAGTAGACAGGCCTTTAAAAATGATACCTATATATTATCACAATAATTTTTTTATACCAGTTCATATCTAAGAGCAAAAGTAATTCCTTTGGCTAATTTATATGAATAGTAACTTATCTAATATGCAGTATAGTTTTAAATAGCATTTCTTTAAGAAAGAGCTTACATATGGAAGGTTTTCAAATCCTTCTCATAAGACTTCTTGTATTTCTTTCACACTCTTCCCATTCTATTTCTGGGTGCTGCTTGATTAAAGTGTTTTATGTAACACTATACCCACCAGGATTACTGCCTGAGTTCTTACTTTGGCACTAGTGCTTTTGGAAAAAAAAAAAAAATTATGTAACAAGAAGCCTGGCTCTGTGACAAAGGTATGTTCTTGACTTTCAGGGCTCCTTGGCAATCCTTTACCCAGGCCCAGTTTACAATCCAGTACACTCTCCTGAAAACCCATTCAAAATGTTTCCACATTCTCCAGCCCTGCGTTCTGTGGCCACCCTGCAGCTTCCACACATTCTACCCTCTTGTTTCACTGGAAGTCCCACAACTTTAACATCTTTACATCAAAATGGCTTTCAGACCTCATTCTCTCTTTTTATAAAGTATTTTATTTATTTATTTATTTACTTGGCTGCAGTGGGTCATAATTGCAGCATGCAGAATCTTTTTAGTTGGAGCAGGAAGGATCTGTTAGTTACAGCATGTGGACTCTTAGTTGTGGCATGCAGGATCTAGTCCCTGACCGGGAATCAAACCCAGGCCTCCTGCACTGGAAGTCTTAACCTCTGGACCACCAGGGAAGTCCCCAGACCTCATTCACTTAATGGGTTCTCAGAGGAAGAAAGGTACCTGCTGCTTCCCAGAGCCAACCCTATGCTCTTCAACCAGTTGCATCCAATATGCATCTCTTCAGTCCCCCTCCCCCAGTCACTGGCCACCTAGCCTATAATTATAAACCATCCTTAACTTTGCTTTCCCTTCAGGTTACTTTTAGCTGACTCTCTATCTGGACCAATATTTCAAAATTATAGTATTTACTCAAAACCTCACCCCAGCCTCCGTGCTATCTCCTTGTTGCAACCCCTCCTCCCGTGAGCGCACCCTTTGCTGTGACTTCAGCTAGAAGCTGTAGACACTCTCCTCCCAAGGCTGTACCCTCATCCCCGGTGCTTCCTCTCTTTTCCTGAAATCCTGATCCCCTGGCCATTTGCCCAAGATTCACCACATGGATGTTTCTCAGGCCATTCCAGCACCAGAGAGCCCACAGTCCCTAGTCCAAGTCATTTTCCTTTCTCACCTGGACTCCCGCTTCACCTCTGTTCCCACCTCCATTCTTGCCCACCCCACCCCCAACCCCCCCATTTACTCTGTATGTAGAGGTCTGAGCAATACTGTTTTTATGGAATTAAATTTCATGTACCATAAAAGTAACCATTTAAAGTATACAATTCAGAGGCATTTACTATAGTCAAAATGTTGCATAATCATCATCTCCATCTAACCCCAAAACATTTCTGCTCCCTCCAAAGGGAAACTGTCAAGCTGTCACTCTCATTTCCCCCTTTCCCTATCCACTGGAAACCACCAATCTTTGTGTCTCTGGCTCTACCTAGTCTGAACTTTTTGAGTAAACACAATGTGACCTTTAATATCTGGCTTTTTTCACTTAGTATAATGTTTTTGGGGTTCACCCATACTGTAGCATGTATCAGTACTTGACTCCTTTTTGTGGCTGAATAGCATCCTTTCCATTGTCTAGATATACCGTATTTTGTTTATCCATTCACATTTGAGGATCTTTGTGTTGTTTCCATCTTTGGGCAAGTGTAGACAGTGCTGCTTGGAGCATTTGTGTACAAGTATTTGTTTGAAAACCGGTTTTCACTTCCTTTGGGTATCCGCTGCACAGGAATTGAACGGCTTAGTCATATGATAATTTTATGTTTGACATTTTGAGGAACTGCCAGACTGTCTTCTAGAGTGGCATCATTTTACATCCCAACCAGCAAAGTGTGAGAGTTCCAATCTATCAACTTCCTTGCCAACGTTTATTTTCCTTTTTTCTTTTTCATTATAGTCATCCTACTGAATGCAAAGTACTAGCTCGTTGTGGGAGAGCAATCCTTTTGAAAATGTAAAATTAAAACCTGTGCTTACTTATTTAATGCATTTTATATTTTGCCATTGCCTCCACTTCCTTTCTGCCCTTGGGATAAAGTCACCCTAGTTCGTTTGGCCCCCAGCCTCTTTATTCCTGGTGTCTTCTCTTAATTTCTTGAATAAGCCTTGCTCTAGTCTGCCTCAGGGCCTTTGTGCGTGCTATTCACGCTGTCTGAGATACTTCCTCTCCAAGTCCATTCTTCCCAGCCCCATCCCTCACTGTAGACCCCCGTCTGTCCTTCAGATCTCGGCTTCCACGACACTTCCTCAGTGGCTACCCATGCAGGATTAGCTTCTACTGTTATATCCCTCTCTGATGGGAAAAACTGACCATGGCTGCTTCTGCCTGCTAAAAGAGAGGGCGGCATAATCCTTATCAATGGAAAATCCATCTTTATCCTGGCCCCTTCCACTTACCCAGGGGACAAAAGGCTATACTTTTGAATCTTCTGCCAATTTTTCCTGTGCTGCAAAAGGATGAGTGAGACTCTCTTGTGTGAAATTGATCTGCGTAGTAAACCAGGGTAAACGGAGCTTCCAAAGGGATTGGAAAACAAGAAGGTGGGAGATGTCTGGGAAGTCGTAAAGCAGAAAGAGGACACCAAACAGGCTCTGGGATCCATGGAGAAAGATGACTGCTGAAAGATACACTAGGCACCAGGTGGTCAGAAGGCTAAAGGAGTGTCGGGTTTCAATTTGTCTGTCACCCGTACACCCCCACCTCCCCACAGCTTCACCAGATTTGCATAAACACAGGCCTTGAGTGAGAATGAACCAAGTTCTGACTGGTTAGGATGGAGCAGAGAATGGAGGACAGTGCTGGCATAAGAGACAAGTGAAACAATGGAGTGAGGGGAAAAACTCAGATCCAGAGGCAACAAGAGCCCCGAGGAATTCACTGGACTTCCTAGAGGTCCAGGGCTAAAAGTCCCAAGCCAATTTTATTGAAGTCTCCAAGCTCAGCTTGACCTCGCCTGACATCTGGGTATTGTATTGTCTGCTAGATGTCTCCTTTGCTCTTATCACCCTTTTGTTTTATGCCTGTCTTGCCTGCCAGGCTGAGCGCTACACAGTCCTGGGTACCTTTATTTCCTCCAGCTACATCCTGGGCCCATCTCAAGCAGGCACCTAATGATGTTTGCAGAGTGAATAAACTTTTTCTGACCAGAATTTAAGGTGGTTTAAAAGAAAAAAAGATGCTAAAATGGGTCCACTTCATATCTTTTATGTAGCCCCCAAACTGGAAACAGAGTGAAAGACACAGTTGAAAATGGAAGATACCTAATGTGATAGGACTCAGTTTATTTGTAAAAGATTGGAAGAGATTGGAAATGGCTTATCAGAATGTTTCATGCACATCAGAATCAACCTATCAGCTATAAAAATATTGGAAAGAACTAAAACCCTATGCTTCTGACCTTGGTGAAAGACTTTTTATTTAAACAGGGTCTAAAAATAGCAGAAGTCATCACTCAAAGATTTCAAATCTCCATACTACAAAAGTAATTTAAAAAAAGAATTTTGATTGCAAAAAAAAAACAAAAAAAACAAAAAAACAGAACAAAGGCTTGGCCTTAAGAATAAGAATATGTATTAAAACTAACCAGTTAGTAATAATAACCCAATAAAAGTAGTAAGCAAAGGAGAAATTATCTAATGGAAAAAGCAGGCCAGGAGTTCTTCAGTGAAAAGAAAACATAAATAGTGAATAAGCATATACAGAAGTATTCAACCTTTCTAGAATTAATGAAATACACGTTGAATTGAGATAAGATTCTTTTCCCTTATAGATTGGCAAAAATTTCAAAGTTGTGTAACATTCCCAAGAATTAATGAGGTATGTAAATTGGTATAGGTACTTTGAATATTGAAATTTAAATACACTCGACTCAAAAATTCTACTTCTCCACATCTGTCTGGCTGAAACACAAACTTGAATGCACAAGGAAACTTGACAAATATGTATACCGAAGCTTTTGTTGGAATGGAAAGAACTGGAAACAAGCTAAGTCATGACTAAATAAAATGTGGAACATCTATATTATTAAATACTGTGCAGCAGTTTTTAGAATAAGGTGGACCTCTGCACAAACATGGTTATATCTACAAACATCTCGTTGGCTAAGGAAAGCACGTTGCAAAGAGTTACCAATAATGTGGTAACTACTGTTTTGAAAACCATGATAGACAATCTTACATGTTTTCTCCTGGGACATACACATGTATGTGAATGCATAGAGGGGGAACGACTAAAAGGACCTGCACCAACAGATCCCAGGAATCATCTCCAGGTAGGAGGAAGAAGGGGCCACAGTGGCCAAAGAATATTAGACTTTTTACCTATAATGCTTGAAATTTTTGTAAGAAAAAAGTATATTGTTTGTATTATTAAAACAATTTCAATGCATAACAGCAAGACGCTACTCAGCAATGGACGTAATGAACAACTGATATGCCCATATCATGGGTGGCTCTCACAGGCAGTAACTGTGAGAAGGCAGACACAGAGTGTTTTCTGAGCAAGTTCATTGTGATGAAGTTCCAGAACAGGCTGAACTAGTCTATATGGAAAAAGTAATTCAAAGCTATAGTTTCTTCTGAGAGTGCGGGAGACTGCTGAGGGGCACTAGAGGGATAGAAAAATGTGGGTCATGTGAATGAATTCATTTGTTAAAACTGGGCAGTTGTGATCTGTGCATTTTAGTGTGTATAAAAAAAAACATTTAAAAACACATTAAGCTATGTATAAAACTATACATAGTTTTATCTGTCGAGATACAATGTTTAGATTTTCTCATTTTGCCCCAAATTAGATCAGCCCTTCCTCAGACATGCTCATCCTCTGTTTCTCATTTCTGCACTCTCTGATTACTGGTCACCCAAGCTCAACCCAGACCCCAGATGAGGGTGGCCAGGGAACTAGGAGCACACATGGGACATGTCTGGGGAGAAGAGGAATGTGTTCCGTATGTTGAATGGTGGTGGGCAAGTGTTTTATTTGTGGAGAATGTGCGTTGAGTGCTGCTTGGCCAGCGCCATGAAGGAGACCCAGGCAGGACAGGAATTGTGTCATTTACTGTGCTAAGTAATCAGCATGTGTTTCATGTTCAGGAATCAGTTTACCGAGATGAGAAGCAGAATAGATGAATAGGAAAAGGATACTGTCTCAGCCTTTTAATTATGAAAACGTTGGAAAGGGCAGAGGAACAAGGCAAAGGGGCGTGTGCTCTGAAGAGAAAAATGCCACCTTAAAGCTGTTCTCTGAGGCCCCCAAAGGGCCCGGGTCTTGTTCTTCTCAGATATCTTATAAGCTGGGATGCAAATGTGGCATGTCAGTAAAGCAGGGACCTATGCTGGGGGTTGAGAAGATGGACCATGCAAATATCCTCCTCGCAGGCTGATGACTGGAATTCCTAACAAGGGAAGTGAACTTTCAATCAAATTAATGATAAGATTTAAAATATAAAATACTTGGGAGTTGTTATGAAGAATCAGTGAATCTTTGCATTAGGAAAATTTCCTGGTATTCAATGGCAGTCGTAAATGTTATCTAGAAGTTGTAGCAGCAGCCCAAGCAAACTGAGATTCAGACTATTTCGGCTTTTTTTCCCGAACAATTCTTAGTTTTAAAAACTCCAAGCTATCTGAGTTGGGAGGAAAGACAAAGAGAGAGACATTTTTATAACTTGGTCCAAATTGATAGGGGATGTGGTAATTTCCTCCTTTGGTTTAGAGATGGAGGGTGTAGGCAGCCTGGAGACCCTGATATGAGGGAGATTGAGGCAGACAGTGAAATAGCATTGAGGCAAGAAGGCTAAGGGTAGCATGGAGGCCAGAGCACCCTTGCATCGAAGACATTTGAGCTGTAAGCTCTTCGCCTCTCCTCACTGTCTCATCCATTAATGGATTGGCTGGCTGGCCCCTGGTATAAAAGGACTGGGTCCCAATCTATGTGTATACTTTCCTTTTTTTCCTTTTTGATAGAAGTATAATTAATCTATGTTGTATTAGTTTCTGATATACAGCAAAGTGATTCAGTTATACATGTATATTCTTTTTCATATTCTTTTCCATTATGATTTATCACAGGGTATAGACTATATATAGTCTACTGTGCTATACAATAGGACCTTGTTGTTTATCCATTCTGTATACAGGAGTTTGCATCTGCTAGTCCCAAGCTTTCGATCTTTCCCTCCTCCATTCCCCCGCCCCCTTGGCTACCACAAGTCTGTTCCCTATGCCTGTGAGTCTGTTTCTGTTTTGTAGATAAATTCATTTGTGTCATATTTTAGATTCCACATATAAATGATATCATATGGTATTTGTCTTTTTCTTTCTGACTTGCATCACTTAGTATGATAATCTCTATGTCCATCCATGTAGTTACAAATGGTATTATTTAATTCTTTTTTATAGCTGAGTAATATTCCATATATATATATGTTTAAAATATCTTCTTTATTCATCCATCAGAGGACATTTAGGTTGTTTCTATGTCTTAGCTATCATAAATAGTACTACTGTGAACATGGGGTTTATGGAATACTTTTCTTTTTTTACTAAAAAAAAAAGGTATTATGATAAAATACATGTAATATACAATTTGCCATCTTGACTTTTCTTAAGTATACAATTCAGTGGCATTAAATACATCAGCAATGTTATACAGACATCATGACTATCTTTTTCCAAAACTTTTCATCAGCCCAAAATGAGAGTACATTTTACCTCCCCTGGCTTGCAAAATAATTCTATAAATGAATACTAGAGCTGAAGGACCTTGGAGGATATCACCAATCACCTCCTTGACGCACATAAATTGATGCTCTTAAAGGTTCATTCAAAGCCACAAAGCTAGATGTTGGCAAAGCTGGAACTCAAATTCAAGATTCTTGATTCTTAATGAAGAACTCAGTCCCCAGGTAGCTGTTACTACCAAACACTATATTCTGCTTCAGTTATTTCTATTTTTCCAGATTAATTAATCTAATGCAGAGGTCATAATGCCAAATGCCCACCAAAGCCTACAGGCACTTGATAGACATTTACTAGGTATTTCTTGAACAAGTGAATTAATGTATCTGACAACCTGAAGATGTTAATAAACCCCCTACCTAAATGAGGGTAACCAACTGTAATGTTACTACCATACAGACTGCCAGATTTTAAAAGAAAAGCCAAAAATTTAGATTTGTATGTAAAATGTCTTAATAATAAACAGTATTGGTGTTTGGAGCCCATCGTCATTATTCATTCAAGCTTCTGTACCTCCAGAAATCCAGTTGTGCTATATAAGAATCACCAGAGAAATGAGTCTCCAGTAGCATGTAATAGACACTAGGTAGATGTTTACTGGATAAGTGAATTCACTTCATCGCATTTCCTCCTCAGGCTAGGGCCACTGGAGGTATTCAAGATAAGCCTTTAAGAAAAGATTCTTGTGTTTAATGAGAAGCTAGGAAATTGACCAATGAAGTAACATTTATTTATTCATTGATTTATTGCTTCACAAGTTCACCAATCATATATTGTATACGACAGGATGCACTGTGCTAGATATTAGATACACGCAGAGCAGGAGTACACAGCCTCTGCCCACCAGGAACCCATAGCTCTCATGAACAACTATAGCACTTTGTTGTAACTGTTACTAGAAAGATAGTGGCCAGTGCAAGCATGAGGGAAACTTACTGGTGGGGAGTTTTTGAGGGGTCCAAGGTGAGGGTGGAAGGGATCGAAAAAACGAGGAACAGTTTACCAGTGACAGGCTACAAACAGAGAGTAACAAAGAATAGGTGGTTGGGTGGATGGTGATTATTACTCTAAAATTTAACATTTCTCTTGTCTGTATCAGGAATGTTGCTCATGAGGGCTGGTAAGCCTAGTTGTTCAATTAAGATTTTACTCTACTTCCCTGAGAATATGGATATTAATGTTTCTAAAGCTTTGTGTTTTTATTCCCTTTCTAATGACTAAATGTAATAATTAGAAAAGTACATCAAGATTATTTATGAAAATATTTACTACCATATTATCTCGTGTTTTTCAACAGTAAAAAATCGGAAATGAGAAAACCAGAGAATTGATTAAAGAAATTATTATGCAATGAACTATTTTATAGTCATTTAAAATTTTTTTTAAAGAGTACATAATTACATGGGAAAAAGCACAAGATATAATATTAAGTCTTGAAGACAAAATTATGTTTAATATTAGAGTTAAAATGTATATATGGAGAGAGAAGTTTGCACAAACAAAAGAGTTAAAGTAAATATTCTAAAATGTTAGCAGTAGATTTTTTAATGTTGTAAACACAGATATGTTTTCCCCTCTATATTTTTCAAACTTTCAGCAATGATTATTGTTTTCTTGGTTTAAAGAAAAAAGTTAGTTTGCAACATTATTTTGAGTGCATATTGGGTTATCTATCCAGCCAGATAACTTGCCTTGGAAGTGTTCCCAAACTTCCACCCTAAATCCACAAGGTTATGAAAGTGACTCCTGAGACCCAGGAATGTACGAAATGACTTCACCCCCTTGACTACAGTCAGCTGGTCCACAGGTGAGCATCTGACCAAAGCTAAACCAAGTGGATTACATTTCCTGAAAATTTGGAGACAAAAATGATTCCCAAATCAGGTGTCCTTTTGAAGAGAAGGGATATAAACATGAGAGCTGGAGGGTAACCATTTTATTCTGCTTTGTGAGCTAAGAAGTCGAGAGAAGTAGTCTTAAAAGGAGAAAAGAATGTCGCTGATGTGCAGAAAGGGAAGCGAGAGATAGCAACCATATGTGGCCAGATTGCCATGACATAGGTGACCACACAGTCCATCCCCCCTGAGGCCCTCAGTGCTACCCTTAAATTCCAAGAGATAGCACTATGCTTTATAAGAAATTTCCCTCTTTGGCCTAATCTGAATTGACTTGGCTTTTATTTCTTGAAACCTGGAGTTCTATCTAATACAGGTATCTCTGGGTGGGAGCATAAGAAGAGAAACCATGTCACTAGGAGTTTCAAGATGGCACTGCTGGGACTTCCCAGGTGGCCAGTGGCTAAGACTCCAGGTGCCCAATGCATGGGACCTGGGTTTGATCCTTGGTCAGGGAACTAGATTCCATGTACCGCCTCTGAAAGATACTTCATGCTGCAACTAAAAGATCGAAGATCCTGCATGCCACAACTATTACTCAGAGCAGCCAAATACAAAAAATAAAAAAAAAAAAAAACTTTTTTAAAATGACATTGCTACTCTATGAGGCCAAGGACAACATTTCTCAACTCAGGTTCCCATCACCTGACCCAACATTGGACATAGGGTTGGTGCCTGACACAAGCTCCCTGAGTGACAGCTTACAAGAATAAATGTTACATTATCCTTTATCCTACATTGCTATTTAATAATTAGTAAGAATGTACCAGGAGTAGTGAAAAGAACTCTTCCAAGTCCTCTCCCCTTCTTTTTACAGGAAAAGTGCTCAGGATATATAGAGCCTGGCAAATACCATCCTTTGTTCAATTCCACAATAATTTCATCAACACTCAAATCCACTTGTAATTAAAGCTTAGGCATAGCTGAAAGCCTCTCTTTCATTCCTAATGGACAAAGAAAAAAGCCTCATTTGGAAAATATAGAAAGTTTCTTATCAAAGGAAAAGAATACACATTGACACACAAATGTAACCAGAAGGCACCTTCTACAAGTTCTTATTCCTTTGTCAGACAGTCAAGAGCAGCCGCAGAATACAGCTTGCTGCCAAGTCCTTCTCTATTTTAAACACCATGGCGAGTTAGAGAAAGTGCAGAATCATTTGAATGAAGTCTTTTCTCCAAGGCAATAGGATAAAATATGTATGGTATATAAATAGGGTAACTTATAAAAGTTTGGGGTTTTTTGAAACGGTGAAACCAGGTCAAATTTCTGAAGCTTCCTGTAACTCCCAAATCTCACTTTGGAAATAGGAGCATATGTTTCAAAGCTGCGAAACCAGTGGCATTAACAGCATCACCAAATGTTGTTAACACTGTGAAGTCTTTAAGTTGTCTGACCTACTAAATTTAAATAGGAGGCTTAAAAGGTTCTGGTAATTGTGTAATGTACAAATTGCAATGTCAGGCTGTCAACTGATAGATTCAACTGCTAATTGAAAACTCTTCTACCACACATATGGCTTATATAACCCTGAAGAGAGACATTGGTAGGGACTGTAGCAAGAAAAAGGAAGCTGTGAATCACAACCATCCAAATATTTTTAATGCATCAGCTTTGACTCTTTGGAAAATAGACCTATAATTTTCACTCAAACAGAGCATTATGAGCTGAGGATTAATACTCATGTTAAATTCCCCTCTAGTATCATGAAGGTGTCGGCTGAACCCTGAGGATACACTGATGAATGAATAGGATAAGCTCTGCTCTCACATGGCCAAGCTGATAAATGACCTTCAAGATAGAATCTGAAGGATGAATAATAGTCACACACACAAGGAAAGGAAAGAGCATACTAGAAGGCCTGAATGAAACAGAAAGCATCTTGAGTTATAGTTTTAAATACATGGGTGCCTATATCAACCATATCTTTTTATTTTCTCTATTTTGTGGTGATTTGACATCTTGGGGACCAGATTCCTCTCTCAGTGTTAGCCGATTTCTGGAGAATACAAACTTGGCTTTGATATGACAAACTAACCAATCCTCAGTCCATGACCCCACCTACCTCATTTTATCAGGCTCCTGCAGTCCCCGATACTGTCTGCCTGCCCTAAATAATCCTAGAGCCAGGGACAACTAGGAACCAACTACCTTTATTGCCCAGAACCCACTGAAATTATTCAAACTAGCCAGTCCTAAATCTGCTTACCTTGGTCTTTCCCAGAGAAACCACAATAAAGGCTCACAGACAGATCTTCCCCACATTCCTTCTGCCACTTGACCCACCCTGGTGTTTCCCTAGTGGGCCCTGCCTGACTTGCCACTTTTCTCGGAAACGATAAGTATCAAACCATACTTTTCTCATTTTGTTGAGATGCAGTTGGCATGTAATATCATGTTAGCTTTAGGTGTACAACATGATGATTTGATAAATGCAAAGATTACGAAACCGTTGCCACGTTAAGCTTAGTTAACAAGCACTGAACTATCTCCGAATCGGCGGCCATTTCCTGCTCTTCTGGCCTTAGCCTGCTGCTCTTGTTCAGTCGCTCCATCATGTCTGACTCTTTGTGACCCCGTGGACTGCAGCACGCCAGGCTTCCCTGTCCTTCACTTTCTCCCGGAGTTTGCTCAAACTCAGGTCCATTTAGTCAGTGACCAACCATCTCATCCTCTGTCACCCCTTCTCCTCCTGCCCTCAATCTTTCCTAGCATCAGGGTCTTTTCCAGTGAGTCAGCTCTTCACATCAGGTGGCCAAAGTATTGGAGCTTCAGCATCAATCCTTCCAATGAATATTCAGGGTTGATTTCCTTTAGGATGGACTGGTTTGATCTCCTTGCTGTCCAAGGGACTCTCAAGGTTCTTC
This sequence comes from Cervus elaphus, assembly GCF_910594005.1. Taxonomy (NCBI): domain Eukaryota; kingdom Metazoa; phylum Chordata; class Mammalia; order Artiodactyla; family Cervidae; genus Cervus; species Cervus elaphus. Next base: position 101,658,857 of record NC_057834.1, on the reverse strand, counting down.
TCTAGCACCACAGTTAGAAGGCATCAATTCTTCCGCCTTCAGCCTTTTTTATTGTCCAGCTCTCACCTCCATACATGACTACTGGTAAAACCATAGTTTTGACTCTATGGACCTTTGTCTGCTTTTTAATATTCTGTCTAGATTGGTCATAGCTTTTCTTCCAAGGAGCAGGTGTCTTTTAATTTCATGATTGCAGTCACCATCTGCAGTGATTTTGAAGCCCAAGAAGATAAAGTATGTTGCTTTTTCCATTGTTTCCCGTCTATTTTCCTTGAAGTGATGGGACCAGACCCCTGTTTTTTGAATGTTGAGTTTTAAGCCAGCTTTCTCACTTTCCTCTTTCACCTTCATCAAGAGGCTCTTTAGTTCCTCTTCCCTTTCTGCCATAAGAATGGTATCATCTGCATATCTGAGGTTATCGATATTTCTCCCAGCAATCTTGATTCCAGAAGTTAAAGAAGCAGGGTGACAATATACAGCCTTGATGTACTCCTTTCTCAATTTGGAACCAGTCCATTGTTCCCCATCTGGTTCTAACTGTTGCTTCTTAGCTGGCATACAGTTTTCAAAGGAGGGAGGTAAGGTGTCCCATGTCTTTAAGAATTTTCCACAGTTTGTTGTGATCCACACAGTCAAAGGCTTTAGCGTAGTCAATGAAGCAGAAGTATCAAATGGCTTCACCATACATAAATAAAAACAAAATCCCTGGTGCATTTTAAAGCAGTACCTAACTCACATGTGCTGTGCTATATCACTTCAGTCATCTCGCATATTGTCCTAGAATAACCAAAACCATTTTTAAAAAGCCATTATCAGAACTAAATACTGACCAAAGAAATATTAGTGCATATACGACTAAAAATATTTTGAATGAAAAATGAGAAAATTCCTCTGGTAAAAATGTCATACAAAATAGACAGGCATTCATTCATTCAGTGGTATTTGCTGAGCGCAGTATGTGTCAGCACTGTCCCAGGTAACTGGATACAGTAAAGACCTAGACAAAGATCTCAGTTCTGTGGACCTTGTATTCTAGTGAGGAAGAGAGAAGAAAAAAATGTAACCGTAAAATAGGTAGCTATAAAAATATGTTGAGTGCTAAGGGGGAAAATATCTCAGGAATGTGGTGGTCAGGGTGGGACTCATTGAGGAGGTGAAATTTGATCACCATCAGGATTTGAAGGAGATGAGGGTCATGAGGGTAGAACCATTGAAAGGCCCTGACATGGGATCAGATCAGCAAGGCTAGACCGGTGTGGCTGTAACAAAGTGAGCAAGAGTGGAAGGCTGAGCAGGTCAGAGGAGTGACCAGGATAGAGGAGCAAGAAACAGGAGGTGGAGGACGGGCAGGCTGTGTCGGGCTTCGTGCCCCATTTTAAGGACGTGGGTTTTCACTCGGTGAGATAGAAAGCCACGGGAGGGTTTGGAGTGGTGTGAGCTTAGGTTTTTAAAGGCTAACTCTGGATCCCATGTTAAGAATATACAATAGAGTGTCAGAGAGAAAGAAGGGAACCTCCCGGGGCAACTAATGTAATCATCTAGGCAAGAGATGATGGGCATTCAGACGGTGCTGGAAGCAGTGAAGACAGAGAGAAGGGATCTGGGTTTGGATGTATTTTGAAGGTTAAGTCAAGAGAATTTCCTGACCAAGTGGAAGTAAAGTTTGAAAGAGAAGAGTCAAGGGTGATATCCAGGTTTTGGCTGAGCCACTGAAAGGATGGAGTTGCCATCAGTGAAGATGAAACAGATTGTGACATGGAGACGAAGTTCAGATCTGGAGAGGAGAGCGAGGTCCATGTGGGTGATATAAACTGGGGCGCTGTCAGCATACAGGTATTTACAGTCATGAGACTGGTTGAGAGTGACTGGTGATGGAGAAGACATGACCAAGGACTCAGACCTGCGGAGAAGAATTATCATTCATGATGAAAATTAAGTGATTAATAGAAGGAAATTATGCTTATTGATATGAAGAGATAATAAGAATTCATTAAAATACTTAGAGTCTACAGAAATAAAAATATTTATTGCCATGGGAACAAAGCAATATATAAAACTCTATCTAAATATTGTTGTATATATAATATACAATATTATATTGTTGTATAATATAAACTGTATATGACAATATAGCACAGTGTTTAAATATGTATATCAATATGGATATATGTTAAGTATACATATATGAATTTATGAGGAAGAGAGAGGAAAAGACATACAAGATTGTTAACATTATTTTTCCCTGGGTGGTAAAACTACAGGTTATTTGCCCCTATTTTCTAATTTACTATATTTTTCACATTTTTTTTCAGTAAATGTGCATTATATTTGTAATCAGGGAGAAGTTTTAAAAATGCCTTTATTTTCATTTTCAGGAGTAACAAAAATGTCAATTTTCCGTTAAAATCATATTTTTTCTTTAACAATTTTTTCAATAAACTTAGGTACCTATGGGTTAATTTAGAATGTTTATGGATAGTTTGTCAATAATTCAATAATAGCTATTGAATTCATGTTATTAAAATCATTTTTAATGACATGAAACAAATGTCTTTCTCTTAAAGTGAAATTCTGGTGTCAAACCTTGCTTTGAACAAATTATGCAGAGCATCTAATCAGGCCTAACCTGAAAGCTAGGCCACATGAAATCTTTCCCCATGTCCGTTGATGAGCACTCCATTCTTCTAGTTCTTTAGGCCAAACTTCATTTCCCTGTTTCTCTCACATTCTATCCATTCCATCAGAACATTCTCTTGGGTGTATTTTCAGAATATATCCGGATCTGATTAATTCTCATCACTTCTGCTGCGCTTTGGTTCAAGTCACCATTTCCTCTCTGGATTACTTGAATGAACACTTCACTAGTCTCCCTGTTTCCTGATTCTTCCTTGATCCCCTGGCGTTTTCTCACAGCAGCCAGAGTCTGTAAAACTAGGCTCAGACAATGGCACTTCACAGCCTCAAACCCTGCTGTAGCTCCCATCAGTCAGTGAAAAAGTCCTGCAGTTTTCTGTGTGGTCCCACGCAATCTGTTTTCCTGCACACAAATTCTCACCCTACTTCCAGGCAAGTTTTTCATGTCACTCATGTCCATTGCTCCCCATCTTACTGGCTCTACATCAGCCTCACCAGCCTTGTGTTGTTTGAACGTGCCAGGCATGCATCATGCTCTGTCTTAGGGTCTTGGCACTAATTGTTCTTAACAATATTGACTGCTCTTATCCCTTTCATGTCTTCTCTCAAATGTCATTTTCTCAATGCAACCAGTCCCCTCCACCTGAACTCTAAATTCCCTGCATCCTGCTTTCCTTTTACCCCCAAATATTTATTATCTTCTAACATATGATACAATTTACTAATTTATTATGTTTATTCTTTGTTTCCTGTCTGCCCCTACTGGAATGTAAGCTCCACGGGGGCAGAGATTTTTATTTTTGGTCACCGATCTATCCTGTACACCTAGGACAGTGCCAGCTTGTAGTAAATATTGATGGTTGGATTACCTCATTACTACTGGGTGCATTTTATACAGGCCACTTAGCAGACCATCAATTACCTGTGGACCCCTATGATTCTGTCATGCTTGACTCTTTGCCACCCCATTGGACTGTAGCCTGCCAGGCTCCTCTGTCCATGAGGATTCTCCAGGCAAGAATACTGGAGTAGGTTGCCATGCCCTCCTTCAGGGGATCTTCCCAACCTAGGGATCAAACCCAGGTCTCCCACATTGCAGGCAGATTCTTTACCAACTGAGCCACCAGGGAAGCCCAGAAAAGAGATAACAGCCTTCAAATAAGTTAGGATAATAATGACAGCTAGCACAACATTGTAAAGCAACTATGCTCCAATAAAAATTAAATAAAAAATAATAATTACAGTTAAGACTTTCTAGGTGCTCACTGTGGGCCAGACACTGTTCTAAGGGCACCACGTGTTCATTCTCTCAGTAACCCTATGGGATGGGTGCAATCATTGTTCTCATCACAGAGGAGGAAGCCGAAGCCCAGAGAGGTTAAGGATGATGTCCAGTGTCACACAGCTTCTGAGAGGCAGAATTAACATTTAAATCCAAACAGTCTAGAACCAGAGTCTGTGGTCTTTGTGATTACTCCACACCTCTCAGAAGCCCATGTTTTCAGAGAATAAAGCCCCTACATGATTCTAGACTCTGGGTGTAGCATGACTAATATTTGTTGAAGAAAATGACATTCTCTTGGCATCATCCTCCAAGTATTAAAAAATTAATCAGAATTATTTTCATTCATGTAATTTTGATTTAAATTCAAATTACTAATGATTTGTTTCAATATTTTAAGACATCTTGGCTTTTTTCTTAGTAGAGGAAAAAACTATTTTCATTTATTTCTATTATTCATTTATTTCATTCAGTAAATACTTTTCCCAAGTCAAATTCTTGATTTTGTTTAATAATTTTTGCATTAATGAGAAAGTGATTTTTTTAAGAAAAAATGGTATTTTTGTTAATAATAATACCAAATTGAATATATGTCCTGGGGTATAATTGAATACATATGCCTTAGAACCATTTTTTAACTATGAAGTAAAAAGTGGTATAATGTGCCCAGCAAAACTTATTTCCACAAAATGGAAACTGTTTGGAAAATTTTATAGCTATACTAGCAGGAGGATTTGTATAGTTTTTTCCTTCTGTGTTCGTCTGCCATGATGATTAAAAATTTAAATAAGTTTGCCAGTAGCCCTGTTTGGCAGCTGTTGTACCTATTAAATAGAGTGCACCTTTAGAGCATTCCATTCACTGCTAAGTGGGAAGAATTTTAAAGAAAATTAATCCAGCAAGCTTTGCTCACTCACCCACCACTCAGCTCCTGCTGTGGGACCTGGTTCCTTACAGACCACGGACCAGTACCAGCCTGGGTCTGGGGGTTAGAGACCCTGATCTATTACCTCAATACTTGGTGCATGTAAAATATCTACATATCATAGAGCTAGGTTATTGAGGATGGTTTTGATGGCATGTAAATAAGGTTATATGGCTTCTTTGTAATCTATTTTCTTACTTCTCAGAAGAGTAAAAATGCTATTTCTCCTTGAGAGAAGCATTATAAATGTATTTAGGAATTAAAGATTTTCAGACAGTAACATGCAATTAATACTAAGAAAAATTATATCATCATACATAACTAGTGTTTTAATTTGTCACTAGTATTTAAGGTTTGATATAAGGAAATATTTGTTCCTAAAAATGGGAGTTGGGCTGGCTAGATAAGAATCACTCAGAGAGTATTTTTTAATGTAAAGTCCTGGTTCCATTCCCAAATATTCTGATTCCATAGGCTGCGGTGGAGCCTAGGAATCTGAATTTCTAAAAGTGTGCCCAACTGATTCTAATGTAGAATCATGAAAAAGAGCCCACATTCAAAGACTTTCATATAGTCGCATTATAGACCCCCAATTGCTATCCACTGTGAAGATGGTAAGCAATTTTGAGAAGAAGGATCACCTTACCTATCATTACATCCTCTTCAGTGCCCAACACCCAAAGGTTTGTTGAGTTTATTTGAGTTGAATTGCTTTGACATGGGAGGTTATGCCTAGAAGTGAACACATAGTCCCTGGAGAGCTTTATCCCCTCTGCAAATTAATTGACCTTTGGCCCAAAGTATTCTGTTAGGTAGGTGCCCCAGCCTAATCACTCCTTTGAGAAAGAACCTATATTTGAGAATCATATAGACCTGTGTATAAGCACTGATACTGCCTTTGATGGAATTTGTACTGTATACTTAACCTCCATCATCCTGTGTCCTAATCTGTTAAGTGGGTGTAATACTAATTATACCATAGGATAGTTACAAGGATTAGGTGAGAAAATATGTTAGGTGCTTGCCATATAGAAGGTGCTAAATAAATATAAAATGCCTATATTATGTCTCCATTGTCTTCTGTGTGGAGCTGAAAATCATGCTTCTATCATGAGAAAGAATAGTGAGAGGACAGATTCTGAACCAGGGACACTACCAAATCAAAAGGCAACCTGCCTCTGGATTACTGTAGGAACTGTAATCAAAATGATGTATTCACATGGCTACTATAGCTATGCTATGTTAGCCCTCAATTTCAGTAATGGCTATACACAGAATTTACCTGTATTCATTTCCTAGGGCTGCTAAGTACCACTAACGTAGTGTCTTGAAACAACAGAAAGGTATCTTTCACGGTTCTGGAGGCCAGAAGCCTGAACTTAAGGTGCTGGCAGAGCCCCCCACCCTCTGAAAATGCTTAGGGAAGGATCCCTCCTTGCCTTTTCCAATTTCTGCTGTCTCCTGGTGCTCCTTGGCTTATGGCAGCATCACTCCAGTCTCTGCTTCCATCTTCATATGGCCTTTTTCTCTGTGTCCTTTCCTTTCCCAGTGAGAAAACCAGTCATGATTTCATCCTGAGGTCCTTAACTAATTGTATTTTCAATTTTAATTTGGAAGTTCAGGATGGAAACAAACTTTGGAGGGACACAATTCAGCCTGGTACACTAAAGCATCTATGCTATATATTGCTTAATATCCCCCAAACCTGTTCTTCCTTTCTTAGTAATATAAACCTCGGTTTTTAGTTCGATACAGAGCTGTCCAGAAATAAAGCCTCCATTCGTAACCTCACAGCTACGAGTATGACAATGTGACGACTAAGTTCTGGCCAATAAGATGCAATTAAAAGTGCAGTGTGAACCCTTAAAAGGAAGGAATGTGCTGTTCCGATGTTCTCCTTCTTGCTTCTTAGAATGTAAACATGATGAATTGAACAACCACTTTGGACTATAATGTGATAATGCACATTGAGGACAAGAGCCTGGGTCTCTGACAATATCCTAAAGCTGCTCTACCCTGGACTGTCTCTTATTGAACTTCTATGTAACAGAGAAAAAAACTTATGTCTTTCATAAATCAATGTTATTTGGGATTTTTCTTTCACAGATAGCTGGACCTAATCCTAGCAAGTACACCATCTGTCTTCTCTTGTATGATAGATTTGAGATTTAAAAACTCAGACCCAAAACTCAGAATTATATTGAGCATTTTAGTAAAAATTCTGATGTTTCCAAAGGGATTCAGCCCTTCCTCTTAGGGTCTTCTTGTCATTATAACTATATTAACCTAGTTAATAATTTAGTGAAACATGTTATAGTTGCTGTTTTTATTTATTTGAAAAGATTGGCTTAAAGCTCAACATTCAGAAAATTAAGATCATGGCATCCGGTCCCATCACTTCATGGCAAATAGATGGGGAAACAGTGGAAACAGTAAGAGACTTTATTTTGGGGGGTTCCAAAATCACTGCAGATGGTGACTGCAGCCATGAAATTAAAAGACACTTACTCCTTGGAAGGAAGGTTATGACCAACCTAGACAGCAAATTAAAAAGCAGAGACATTACTTTGTTGACAAAGGTCTGTCTGGTCAAGGCTATGGTTTTTCCAGTAGTCATGTATGGATGTGAGAGTTGGACTGTAAAGAAAGCTGAGTGCAGAAGAATTGATGCTTTTGAACTGTGGTGTTGGAGAAGACTCTTGAGAGTCCCTTGGACTGCAGGGAGATCCAACCAGTCCATCCTAAAGGAGATCAGTCCTGGGTGTTCATCGGAAGGACTGATGTTGAAGCTGAAACTCCAATACTTTGGCAACCTGATGCAAAGAGTTGACTCATTTGAAAAGACCCTGATGCTGGGAAAGATTGAGGGCAGGAGGGGGAGAGGACGACAGAGGATGAGATGGTTGTATGGCATCACCGACTCAATGGACATGAGTTTTGGTGGACTGCGGGAGTTGGTGATGGACAGGGAGGCCTGGCGTGCTGCAGCTCATGGGGTCGCAAAGAGTCAGACATGACTGAGCGACTGAACTGAACTGAACCTTTTTCTTATGAGACAAATCAAATTAGACCAGTTTCCAGCTATGCCTCTAGCATTTGGCTGGGCCTGGGTACTGCCAAAACCAGAAGTATCGTTGACAGTGTAGAATCCTCAGGGCACCACTGCAGTGTAGGGTGTGCAATGTGGTGGCTCTGCTGCTAGGCTTTGTGCACTATGGAGAAATAAAAGAAGTGGAAGATGCTTCCCCTCATTTGAGGACCAATAATGAGATGGCTGGATGGCACTATCAAGGCAATGGCCAAGAAGTTGGGCAAAGTCCGAGAGATGTGGAGGGACAGAAAGGCCTGGTGTGCTGCAGTCCGTGGGGTCACAGAGTCGGACATGACTGGATGACTGAACAACAATGATCTCATAAGCTTAACAGTGTTTAGTTTTTAAGCAGTATGTCAGGGTCACATTCCTGGAAATAATTGCTTGAGGCTCAATTGCAGACAATAGGATTTACTCAACACATTTTAGGGAAAATGAGATGACTTACTGGATCAACAAGATGGCCTGGGAGGTACTGCAATAACAGACGTCATTTTTATAAGATAACCAAGGTTTATTTCTCACTAATGGTATGTGATAATCGTGGGTTGACTGGAGGAGCCATGCTGTGCCTTCATCGTTCCAAGCTATTGGAGCAATCGCTCTCCACGCATGTTCAGTCATTAAGTCATGTCCAACTCTTTGCGACCCCATGGACTGTAGCTTGCCAGGCTCCTCTGTCCATGGGATATTCCAGGCAAGAATACTGGAGTGGGTTTCCATTTCCTCCTCCAGGGGATCTTTGTGACGCGGGGATCAAACCTGTGTCTCCTGTTGCTCCTGCATTGGCAGACAGATTTTTATCACTGAGCCATCTGGGCAGCTAATGTTTCTCCAGAACATTACTCTTAGCCATTGGCAGGAGAGAGGTGATGTTTATTCTCATTTCGTTGGTTCAAGCAAGTCGCATAGCCAAACCCAACTCCAAGGGGTCAGCCGTGAGCAATCCTACCACCTTCCTAGAGCAGCACTAATTGCTTACCTGATCATTGGAAGGACTGGAGGAGGGTGCTCTAGTTTGAGTTTCCAGAAATGACTCTCCAAACCACACTGTAGAGCTGACAAATTAAGGACGCTGCTGCCTCTGACACAATTGGGAAGCTGCAGCCATGGCAGCTAACTCCAGGACCACTCTGCCTTCGCTGCTCTGTTTTTGAAACACTCTGCTAGGCTTTCAATGCACATCATTAACCTCCAAATACCCTCAGAGTTAAGGACCAGATACCAGAACCTAAGCTACCACTGCAGAAAAAGTCAAAAGCCTCCAGAGAGAATTGGCAGATGCATGTTTACCATCTCCCAATGGTCAGTTCCATCTTCCAATTTTTACTTAGATGTATCTACTTGGTGGAAGTGAGGTCATATATGGAAACTGAGCTGTAAGGGAGTCTCAAACCTCTAGCTTTGAGCTTTCCAGCAATTGCTTAGTAAAGACCTGGACGAGGGGATTGCAATGGAATTGAGTGAGACAGTCTCTGTTTTCCGTTGCATGTACAGTACTAATTTATCCTTGCAGACATTTCTTTTACTGTTTCCAGGCACCATATTAGATAGTTGTGGGGGAGCAAAGTTGGGGAGCATGTCAGGAGCTGAGATGAAAATAATGGCCTAGTTTTTAATTATGATCTATGAACATCTTGAGATCAGACTTAGCAATCCACACAACTAAATTTGGAAACGAGTTTGAAATGGAGCTGAGAAAACACATCTTTTTTACACATACCACAGGAAGTTGCTTTTAAAAAAGTCATCTCAAGTTAAATAATTTAAAATGTGTAGAAATCAAAAGGTTCACACATCTGGAAGGGAGAGATGGTTGTTGCTGCAGCAAAGTATTAATACTTGAGTGGGAGTTGGAGGACCAAAGAAGCGCTTAGCAGATTAGTTTATTATAAATGACAACCAGTACCTTTAGGGGTTTTCCTACTGTAAGCAATGAAATCAACTTAAAACGCTACTTTAATGAGTGGGGTAAACAATACCAGGCGGGCAAGTTAAGACTCTTTTGTTTCCCACCAAGAGAATAAAACTATAGAGAATAGTTTTATTCTCTCGAATAAAACTATAAAACTAAAGGGGTTTGTATATTTTTAGAGCCCTAGGAACTTATCTGATCTGTTGAGTGAAAAACCACAGCTGTCCAAGAACCATCCCACTTCCTACCAGCAACTCTTCAGGGAATTAAACATCCATTATATGGGTTTGTTTTCCTTCAGAAATGAAAAGTTGCTGTTTGAAACCATTTCATCAGACATGTAATCTCTCATTCTCAATGAATTTGCTTTTATTAGCACTTAAACATGACCAAATCTCTCATTTAAAAAAAAAATCCTTGCTCTTAACTCCATGTTTCCTTCCAGTACCACCTTCTCCTTCTCTGCCCTTCACAGCCACGGTTCTGTTGGGCGCTTGCTGTGATGGCTGTCCCCATCTCCTCACCTGTCTCTCACTCTTAGCACTATTTCCTGACTCCTTCTCTGCCCTACTTCTCGGACCATCTTCAATGAGCTCATCACACTTTCCCCAACTCCAATGCACACTTTTATGCCCTTATTTTTCTTTTTCTCTCAACAAATTAAAAAACAGCTGAACACTTATTTTTATTTTTTTATTTAATTTTTAGTTTATATTGGAGTATCGTTGATTTACAATGCTGTCATTTCAGGTGTTCAAAAAAGTGATTCAATTATACATAGGGGTGTGTGTGTGTGTGTGTACGCGTAGTCACTCAGTCATGTCTGACTCTTGTGATCCCATGGACTGTAGCCCACCAGGC